>NC_072798.1:16226693-16529596 GCF_028583425.1 Eublepharis macularius
CACGCCCAACTTTTTGAAATCCGTATTTTTCGGCTTCCAAGGCCTTTTTGTCTTCCATTTTGCTCACTTCTTTGTTCCGCTGATTATTCTGCACCTCTGGTTTAATTAGCACCCGATGGTTTGCAACGTTATTCACCTCACGAGGCGGTGTGTTTTCAGCAGTTATCTTGTCTGCTCTAAAAAAAGGAAGCGCACACACTATGGAACAACATAGCTAGAAATATGTTGAAACAGATAAAACTTGTTCCCCCCCGCCCACTATTAACAGAATGCCATTTCTCTTGCCTTGTGGTCCCACAGCACTTGCAAGACTGCTAGACGCAATAGGGACTGAACTCTGAACTCACGCCAGTGTAATTACAGCAAAAAGGAAAAAGCTGCCGAGAGCAGAGTATGAGCGCCCTGCTTGAATTCTCATGGATTTGCTGTGGCAAAAGGGGTGGGAAACCACAGGGAAGATGAAAAGCTGGTTCTGTTGAACTTTTTTTCAGAATTTGGGAGCAGAATAGATACACCTTCCTACCCTACCCATACTGAATATGTGCCCCGCCTCCAGGCCTAACAGGTGTCAAGGTACACTGTCCCATGTGAAAAATATTCCAGGTTCAGACAGAAGGAGTAACATCCCACATGAGATCTGGGGATCAATCGTACAAATTAAGCTTCTATGCCTGGACTTTTTTGAGGTTACCATTTCTCCCCACCGTGGATAACTGCTAAGATCAACAGGGTTAGCTCCGATACGCTGCCGGACTCAATTTGTGGGACAGGGCCCTTCAGTTTTTCATATATGCACATTCTGCCTTCTATGCAGCTATCAAAATGCAGAAACCCTTCTATTGCATCTGGGAACTACAGAAGGAAAACTGTGGGCAAATTTCTTGGACTGTATGTAAAACATAATTTGTGGTTTCTTTTCAGTAGAGAAGCCTCTGGAATCCTGACTGACTTCCAGCCAAAGTCTTTTGTAATGGAATAATAAAGACACACATACACACACAGAGCTGTAGAGCTCAAAGATTCTCTGTGCCAGCCCTTTCAGCATATAAAGGGGCACATAATTCTATTTTAAACTTCGCATGGTCACTGACATCATCCAGCGAGTTTGGATGTCAGTTATTATTCATCTTTTGGAAAGCGCTTGTGGCTTCTGTTAATTACAGAGGGCGGGGGGAGGGAAATATCTGCTGACTTTGAACTGTGGTGTAAAATAATTGTACCTCTCCAGAAAACAGTAACAGCTGCACAGTTCACATATTCACCCAAGAGAGATTTCAGATGTTGACAGACCTACCTTTTTTATTAAATTTCAGATTCCTTTCTCTGCCCCCACCAACCCACCCACTCTCTTTCAGTCTCCTCTTGAGACTTGTCTCCTACTCTGAGCCATCTTTCTTCCTTACTCATCCTATGACCTAATCCCCTGAGCTCCTTCACGTACATCTTTATGGGTTACTCACACACAGTGTGTCATCTAGTTCCATCATTCTGTAATTAGCTTCTTCCATTCTTGAAATACCCTTATACTTCCCCAAGATATTCTTTGCATTTAGTTACCACTTACAACACCCTTCACTTCCAAATGGGAGTCATTTCCCCCCCCCCCATCTGAACCTTTTTAAACCTAGTCTACTAAAACGGCTCTAAGCAAGTATTTGGGGACCGATCTTGACTGTAAAGTGGTCTAAAACTATAATGAAACACGAAATGACAATTTTTACCTCTAACAAGGGCAGTGCATTTTTTTCCTTTCCATACGTCTTTTCCTGAGACTCATGTGAAGCAAAGGATTTGCCTGGAGTTGCCCAATAATGATCTGGCTTACGGCATTTTGGACTTATTTGCAAGAATCAAACAAAAAAGGAACCTTGGAACAAAGTCTGGGAGACCCTGCCAGGTATCCAGTCTTTGGTGCTATAGAAAAACCTGGATATTTATTTTAATGTTATACAGAGTGTCACTACAGCTCAAGCAAAGTCCCGTCTCCCCTGCCCTCCGTATCTTTCTCCCAAACCCACCAAGAAAAAAGAGAAAGTGTTGCCCTTATTACATGTCTTCAGGTGTCCATAGATGCTTCAGATGTTTGGGAATTTTTTTAATGCGGACCGCTCTCTCTTGCTCTCCCTCCCTCCCTCTTTTTAGGAGATGGCATAGGTAAACTTTTTAAGCGTGAGTTGGCAAATTATTGAAAACCAAGGTACAATACTGCAATTAAAAATAGGTTTATTTTGAAGAAATCAAACCTACATGATATTTATAAGAAAATAAGGTATTTTAATGTCTGTAGGTCAGCCATGTAATCCCAAACTCTCACATTTTGTGGAGCTTGATTTCTTCTATGAAATGAGTTGCAACCAACATCACAGCTAATGCTCAGTGGAGGCTACACTTCTAGAGGAGGCGGAGCTGGGGAAGACGTTTTTCATGAACAGTCATCCATCTCTGGTGATCTCTCACTGAGGAGCCCTGATGAAGTTCTGAGCAATCGCAGATCCCCTCAGAACCCAGTGTGGAAGTCTAGGCTACTGAAGCCCCCATTCTTCCTTTAACTGTATTTAAAATGCTGTTGATAAAGCCACCTCTCCCTTGTTACATTTATGCAACTCCTTGTTTTTAGTATCTGCGTTGCTTTCCTGTTGCTTTCTTCAACAATCTTTACGCTCAAAGACCGAAAACAACTCACTCTACCTTTCCGCTTTGTCAAGTATATTTTTTACTCCTTTGTAGTTCCCAGGAACTCAGGGAAAGGAGCGTTTCCCCTTCCCTACTGTACCCTCACAACCCCTGTGAAGTAGGTTAGGCTGAAAGAGTGACTAACCAAAGGTCAGCCTGTGTCCTTCATGGCAATGTGGGGATTTGAACCCATATCCTAGTATGATACTCAAACTATACCCCCCCATTGGTTTTCTGACTACCTTTTGCCACCTACTCCCAAGATGACTCTTAATCTGTTTAATAAGCTACTACAGATTTTTTACAATTTCTAAGTAGTAATCTCCTCAAGTATTTAATTCTTGAAGGAGCCAATTTGGGATAGCTGTGTGATTTCATTAATAACCCAAGACAATTTCACTACTTCTGTTAAGACAGTACCCGATAGAATATTTTCATATAATGAAAGCTGAATAATTCAGATTTCAGAGGAGCAAACAGCTATCTGAATCATTGGGAATTTCAACTGCTGATACTTAAGAAATTTTTTTATTATGTAGTCCGTATATGATAGCATTGATTTCCCACCACAAGCTTGAAATTTGTTTAGCAAAGCTAACTGTAGTAAAAAGTAGTTTCAAAGTTTTTCCACAAACAGGAAACAAAGCATCTATTTAGATTTCAAACCCTTAAACAATCTAGAACAGCCCACATGCTGTTCGGAGCGTACTAAATTAGGATACATCAGAAATGTAGCCACCTGAGAGCTTGTCTCATTGTCTGAGTGACAAGTTTAAGAGGGCACTTGATTATTTAAAACAGGATTAATTATTCTCAGTAGACCCCCTCAGGACATTATTAAACCTGGGTCTACTTACAACAAAAAATACTAGACGCAGTTCTGAGAAAGTATTCATAATTAAGTCTCTAAAGCAAAATAACTTCAGTAAAATGTGCGTTATATATATTCATTACTAGAGCAAAGGAAATCTAGAATAGGTAAGTTATGCTGTGAGACAGAATTGAACAAGGCAAGAAGTCACCAATGACTAGTTCAATACAAAGACTTCATTTGACAAATGCTTAAAAATATTAAAATAGTAAAGAGTCCAGTAGCACCTTTAAGACTAACCAACTTTATTGTAACATAAGCTTTCGAGAACCACAGCATCTGTCTGACGATGCATCTGACAAAGAAAGCTGTGGTTCTCAATAGCTTATGCTACAATATGCATCTGACAAAGAGAGCTGTGGTTCTCGAAAGCTTATGCTGCAATAGAACTGGTTAGTCTTAAAGGTGCTACTGGAGTCTTTACTATTTTGCTACTACAGACTAACATGGCTAACTCCTCTGGATCTAAAAATATTAAGTAATCCCAACAACTTTTCAAATTATTCTTGGTAACAACTGAAGTGGGAAGTAAACTTTAGACACACACACACACGCACCCCCTTTTTTTTTGGACACCATCTTTGGATATAAAATACCTCATAACGGAAGATCGGTATGTCATGACTCCCAATGTTCAGCATTATGAAATTCTAATTTAAGCAGAACCACTTACATCAACTGCTTGAAATGCAATACTTCAAGAAGTGTCTTACTATTGAATTATCCCTTCTGCCCACAAAAACTGAAATCCTGAGCTTGACTCTCTTTTGACTTGGTTCCTTTGGAGACAGTGATGTTAGGGTTTTAATAATGGTATTAATCAGGGCATGGAATTTAAATAATTATTTTAATGGCATTCAGACACAATTTAGCAATGAGTAGCCCCTTTGTATGGGTAAAAAAATCTATGAGCGGGGCACACAGCATAAAATTATACATTTATGTAAACCTGGGAGGAGCCACCACAGTTGTATGAAAATATGAAAAGTTGAAAAAATAATTGGAGTATAATCTAGCCCTATACCAGTAATGCCTGCGCTCATGCAAACGTTGCAAACCCCTCCCCTCCCCCCAAACAGCCAACATCTTGGGTTATCTAATAATCCAAGATGCCATGTATAAAAGTTCTTTTTAAAAAGGTAAGGAATAGCTCAGCAGGCAAGGCGAATCGCCCAGCTACAATTGTGGGAGCTTTGTTATGAAAGAATTTTAATGAATTGATTTATTAATGAGAAAACACCAGGAAAATGCTCCTGGAGAACTGCCTCGCACCAACCCAAGTCTACTGCAGTGCAAACTACTGGATCTTAAGCTGAGATCCATGGAAGTCCCATTTCATTAGGGTAGGTTGTAATGCTCAGGGAAAGTGTGGGAAATGGGTTAAATACATCTTGTAAAATGGACAGCAGGAAAGCCGTTTTAAACTTCAGTCTGCTTTTTTTAAAAAATAAAGATCTTTGGCAAAGCTAACAGGAATTCATCTGAGCAGGCACTGCTCATATCTGAAGTCTCAAGAAAGTCCAATCAAGCCCTGGTACAAAAGATTGACACGTACTGTATGGATTTGTCAGTCTGCGTTACCTTTTCACGGGCTCTGTCTGCACAAGTGCGGCATCTATCATGGCTTTCATCCATAACTCCATTTCCTTCCCTGTATCTGTGCAGAAATAATAGGTCCTCATGTTTGGATGAGCTGCCTGATTGGAAATGACATGGTCATTGTGGAAAAACAGAGTTACAACAGTCTGTAAGAGAGAGAGAGAGAGAAATCAAAGTATGTTAGTGGTTTCCTTAATCAGTAATTCAGGAGTATCAAGATTTATGCACGCTGCCTCTAGAAACTCATCACAGACTAACTAATACAATGTTATTCAACATCATGCTCATCTTCTGTGGCAATTATACTTGGGAAAACATATTAGTATTAAATTTGTAATGCTTGTTGCTTCCCAGTGCACCCTGCTGCGCTTCTAAATGATTTCTGTGAATTACAGAATAAAAATCTGCTATTGGCATCTATGATGCTATAAAAGTCTATGACAGTAGAAAAATATATTTGCTCAGATATTTATAGTCAGAGCACAACAATAGGTTTTAAATTATGCACTCACCCATTAAAACTTGTAGCGTAGTTTAACTTGCCCGTCACCAACAACATCCCCAAATGTTCAAATACAAGAAAGAAAATACAAAGTTAGGCAAGAATGCTTAATGGAGGGGGAAATTTAATTCATGGTGCATAAAAGTAAAAGCAATAAATGTCATAACAAGGATTCAAGGGACAAACTTAAGGATAGCATTAATTTTTCCATTCTTAACAAATATTCCTTGTATAAATGTAAAAACAAACAAACAAATGATGGTTTTGGAGAAACCTAACTTCATAAATAACAAAAGGCATGGAGGACAACTGCCCAGCTTGAACTGGATAGCAGGAAGTGGCCTGGGATGGAGAGAAAATGGGCCTGCAAAGTTTCCTGCCAACCTGGTACCACCCCTCACCCCCCGAGCCTGTGGCACCCAGGGGGACAGAAGGGAGGCGGTCTCCTGGTCAATGTATTGCAATCTTCATCAAACTTGGTTGGAGGAGAGCCTGCTGAAGTCCCCCTGCGAGTTTAGCATCTCTGGGTATGAAGGGGACTATTGTAGGGCCCTGGGATCTGACGAATCATGAACCTAACGAATTGTTTCATGAACCGAGACAATTTCGTGAAAGTTTGTGGTTCGTGTAAAGCGATGAACCACAAAACTCAGAGTTCGTTTTTTCCCCATTTCATGTCCATCTCTAACTTCCAGTACTGCACATTCCTTCTAAGGGTTAATTTAAAACCAAAACCAAAACTAGTTCTCCACAACAGGAAAAAGCAGAGGGCAGAGTATCTCTTTCAGGTGATGCTCCAAAGGATGGAAAAAGTGTGTGCACACATTTAGGGGTGCGGTAGCAGGACTAAAATACTGACAATAATCCATCATAGGGCGACACTTTGATACACTGCTTATTCCCAACTCTGAAAATCACAAAGTCTCTGAAACAGAATCTTTAAATAGAGGCTATAGAAGATGCAACTCCTTTGGAGATGGAACCAGCACTTGGCAATGAGTCATCACCATTACAAACTGCTTTCTCGGGGATTCACCTGAGGAGGGTTTCTGGACAACAAGACTATATGTTTTAAAAGAAATAAATCAATGAAGCAGCTTATGCTTATCCAGTATATGTATGCAATTATGGCTACTGGATAAATCAAACACGGCAGTCATGAAGAGCAATATTCTCACCTTAAAGGCATATTTACGGTTGATGTGATCCTCAGAAGAAAGCATTGCTATCTGGAAGCTGGGAAGAAGTATACTTCCCAATATTCCTTCTTCTTTTTCATCTGGGCAAGATGCAAAAATGATTGATTAAATGACAATATTTTCATTCAAACTTTATTATGTATAAAAATAATCTTGGGATACTTTAATGCAAACTTTCACATTCAGTAAGTACTTAATTTTGCGAATGGAATTTCTGCATCTAACAGTACAATGATAAATTTTGAGAATGTGCACAAATAAGATAACCATGCCATAAACCACATTATTGTGAACAAGAAATCATGAAAACGTAACAGCAGCCCTGAAGGATCAGATCAGTGGTCCATCTAGCCCGGCACCTTGTTTCACACAGTGGCCAACCAGTTGCTCTGGTGGGACTGCAATCATGGTGTAGAGGCCAAGGCCTTTCCCTGTTGTTGCCTCCTATCACTGGTACTCTGAAGCTTGCTACCTCCTTTAGTCACCCTGGCTAGGAGCCAATGATGGACCTACCCTTCCTAAATCAGCGATCAGATGTTCTAGAGCAAGGGTACACACTCCATGGCTTGAGAATCACTCGTAGCTCTTTCACATGCCACATTGGCTCTTCTTCCCAATTTTGGTTTCAGGGGGTTTGCTTTGCATATTAGATATTGTTAGATTGTGTGTTTGATGCGGTAGTGCACAGGACATAGAGTAGTAGTCATGTGGTTCTTTTGATTGATGGTGATTGCAAATATGGCTCTCAGTAAGCCAAAGGGTGAATACTGCTGCTCTAGGGTTTCCTGAATTCAACCAGTTGGCCCATTAGTTGGCCCTCAACAGGCAAAATAATTGTACAAGGAGAACTGTGTCTGTGGTAACAGGACCTAATGTTTTGTGGAGATATTCTTCCATTTTTCTATACAACCGTTTTGTGGAGACGTTTCAGGCGAGGCTTTATCCCCCATCCCTCTCCAGAGACCCTTCAGTAAAACTAGCGGTTGACTAGTCAGTCTCTTGTCCTGAATAATGAATAGTTTATTTGAAAGAAAATTAGCAACCAGACTGATGGAGATGGACAACCTGTCTTTCAAGTCCAAGGCTGGAGAGAAAATCTGAAGCAAATCCTTGGAAGGCAAAATAAACTGCACCGAAAACATCTAGCACCCTGTTATGTCTGTGTGGTACCCAAGGCTGGTGCCACTATAGAAGCGGTGAGACGAGCACCGCGGGCTCTGAGGCGCCGAAGGGGGCGTCGGGGGCGGAGGCGTACGCCATGGAGCTGGCATGCCTGTCCTGCAGCTGCTGCAACTGGCCAGCCCCGCGCCGCTGCTGCTGCCACCAAACATTGTCCCTGGCCGGGCACAGCAGGCGCGGGCCAGGCACAGCAGGCGTCTGGGGCAGTGTGCAGAACCTCCCCAGCCACCCGCTGCGCCCGACTGGGAGTGCGAGCAGCCTCTGCGCGCCGTCCCAGCCACCCACCAGCCAATGGGGCTGGCTTGCTGCATAATGACATCATCACGCAGTGACATCATCACACAGTCCGGGGGGGGGGCGTGTGCACACTATGTGAGCGAACACGTAGGGGCAGCCGTGGGTGCCAGAAACCCTGGCGCCACCCCTGGTGGTACCCCGCACACACCCAAATGTCCCAAGACCTTATGTCATAAAAGAACATCAGCAGCCTTGGGGAGAGTTAAAACAGTCCAGGGCTTGCAAAGCCTGAAGGAGGTATCCCAGCAAAGAGTGACAGCATTATTTATAACCAAGAAATATGCTAAGAAGCAAAGATTATGGACTATTTCAATTGTCTCCAGAATACCTGAATTAAATCTGCCTATCACCGGATATCATTGTAAAGGAGGATTTCAATCCTGCCTTTAACTCTACCTCAAGGCAACATTCACTGTGGAGTGGATAACGCCTCTTCAAGAGAGGCACTCTACAATGCACGAAAGCACACGTGCAATTTGCAGTTCATGTGACTATCAAGACCCCCATGTGAGCGCTGCAATATCCATCAGACAATGGATGCCTGGCCCCCAAACACAGAGAAATACTGAATATTCAGGTAGCATTTCTTACATCTATCTTTAATGGCAATGGGTAAAATGATGCTATTTCTCCAAAGAACGCATGCACCTTGCAAGGCACACTATAATAAAAGGACCATGTAATTAATGCCTGAACACAAATTATCTGGATTATAGAAAGTGCGAGGAATTCTCAGACTAGCAAAGTTTTTTAGGAGCAAAATATGTAACGTATATGTAACGCATTCTAGTGCAGGGAGCGGAGAAATGGGACTGTTCAAATATCACATGAAATACATGTGATATTTGAATGCCAGAGGGCTTATCTTCCAACTTCCTTGCTACGATGCTTCCAATTAGTTCCTCTAACACAGACATTCTATATATTTTAAGATAGATATTTTGATTCATGCAATATCTAAAGGTAGCCAAGACATATGTGACTGCATATAAATATCACACTATAGGAACATAATTTTTTTTGAAGTTTCTGGGTGCAATTCAACAATTCTGTGCAGGTCCCTGTGAACACTTGAGTGGAAGGCGGGCAGGTACAAGAAACATAGCAAAAATGCTGATAGGCATTACTAACTAAATTTCCTCTTCCCCCACCTCTTTCCCAGATTTCATAAAGGAGTGTGTTTACATGCCAAAAACTAAATTTAAAAAATAAAGGCAGATTCCAACATTAAAATACACAAAACAATAAAAACTTGCTGCAGACTTAGTGTGACAGGTAACAATCTATCACAGCCAAAAACAACAACAGAAGATAAAACAGTAAAAAAAATCAAACAGTCTGGGATTTTAATGCTGAATTTTAATTAATAACTTTTTAATGTTTTGTTTTGATTATTTTGCAAGCTGCCTCAGGCAGGTTCTTGGAGAGGTGCCATAAAGTTTTTGTAAATAGATAAAAGATATATGTAACTACTACTACTACTACTACAACAAAAGAATCAGCAGAACAGTGCAGGTGACAACAAAAATAAAGAATACACATAGCTCCCCATCTGAAAATGCTTGAGCAAGCACAGAACTGCTAAAAAGACTTCAAATTCAGTGCCAGGCAGAGGGTTACTAGGGAGGTATTCCATGGAAGAGGCACCACAGCGAAGACCTTCCCTTTGTGGCTCCCTTGCTGCTGCATTTTCAATTGTGAAGTTTCCAGACCATTTTAGAAAGGTAGGCCTGCAGAGATCACACTGAAGTAAACTTCAGTAACCAAATTTGGAAGAGACCAGCGCATGGGCAACAATAGCCAAATCACCGTTCTTGAGGATCTGCAACAGCTCATTAAAGATGCTACATGCCAAAGATGAAGCTTGGAAGTCCACCTGTAAGCACAGTTCTAAGCAGTTTCCATTCAGTAGATCCAATCCTTTAAGGGAGACCACAACCCTATTCAGGATCTGCTGGATTCCCGGTTCCTTGACTGGGGTTAATTCCAACCAATTGTACTCTGGACTGAGCTTCACATCTTTCCCATTCACTCAGGCCGTTACTACCTTCAGACACCATGCTCAGGACATCAAGCGTCACACCTCACTGATGAAGAGGAGGAGCAGCATGCTGGAGGGTGCTTCTCTCCATAGGACCTTTCCAGGTAGATGCTAACAATAAAGGGGACAAGGTGGAAGCTGGCAAGACAATGAAAGCACAAAGGCCATGAAATACTGCAGAGGTGGTTCCCCAGCAACAGTGTTGAGATAGCAATGGACCACAGAAGCAGAGCCAGTTGGTCCAGAAGGGTATCAGGGTAGAAGATACTGAAAGTCACAAAGGAGTCCAGGAGAATCAACAGGGTTATGCTCCTCTTGTCTCATCTTAAAATAACCCACAGTTGTACTCCCACCTCCTTCCTAAGCACCTAGCCAAAAGGGAGACATTAACAAATGATCACCAAGGCACAAGGATTGCCTCTTGAAGATGAGTTGCACAAGAGAAACACTGCCAACCCACAGTAGTGCATTAATGACACTTATGCCAATGATGGATAACGCTAAACAGGTTCTCCTGTCATCACAGCCTGCACTGTTCCATTGCATTGTTCCTCTCATTTATAGAAGAACCACAGTTAGCATTAAGCAATGCAAATGCAACAATAAACCATAGTTTAAAAACAAGGGAAGAGAGCTCACACCTCTAAGGCTGACTCATGGTTTAAAATTATTGTTTGCATGGAGCCAGCATTATGTCTGCACCACACCCAAACAACAGACAAGTTTAAGGATGCCTATTTATCAAAGTGCGGAAATCCTCGCCTCGAGTATATCTCACATCGCTTATGCCATGCCAATTACAAAGTAAATCTCAGCATAAGTGCTTTCAATGTCAACATAAATATTCTGTGTTTTGATACATGAGCTTTTCTGAAATTACTGATTTAAGTCAGGCATATTAGAGAAAGAAACACATTCTCAGAGGATCATTTATCGTCTTTAATACTCGCCTCCATCCCCAAGTATAAGTACTGAAAGAGCCTTGCAGGATGCACAGCTGCCGGTTTGCAGAACTAGTGTGGTTATTGCTCAACGCTAGAAGCAATACATCTTGTGAGTTGCTCAAATGTGGCATCCCCCCTCGTGCTTTGGTGCCCAGAAGCAATGTCAGTCAGAGGTCTATAAATGAACTGCAGTTACTGCCAATGTTCTCTCCACAGGAAGTGCAGCAAGTACCAGAAGGCTACCACCAATCCTGCTACCACCAAGCAGGTGTCATACAAAAGGTCGATCTCTGCTTTGTGGCAGGTGAAGTTAATGCTGCGAATAACAAAAAGCACAGAGGGTAGATTCATGTGCCAGAACTACAGTCAATGGTGGTTATTTGGAACATGTTCTTAGATGTGTGTGGAAAGCATCTCTTTCACACTTCATAATGCTCACAAGAAGATACGTTGTGTACACAAATGCAACCATGCCTGAGAGACCAGGACTGGATTGGGCAACTTCCAAAGTGTCTGATTCTGTCAGCTCTGGGTGGACAGATACGTATCGTCCTTATTGTTTTGCCTTTAATTAACAGCCTCCTATATGATGCTGGAGAAAGGCTGGCCCAAAGTGTCATGGATAGCAAGGAAATGCAACTGAGTTTAGTGTGGCTTAGAAACCAAGGCTGAATTCAGTGGGCATCAAATGTGCACAAACCCAGCTTGTTTCTGGATCTCACACACAGGCTCATTCTTCTCTCCTGCCTCCATTCCCTGGACTGCAAAGAAGGAATCCTGAGACAATGGAGATAAGCTACAACAAAGGAGGCTTCAATTAAATCCGAGGAGGAATTTCCTGATGGTGTGGTAGGTTCAACACTGGGATAGTCTGCCTCCTGGAAAGGCGGATTCTTCATTGTTGGAGGTTTTTAAGCATCAATTGGATATATCTTTGTCAGGGATATTATAGTTGTCGCTCCTGTGTTGGCAGGGAGTTGGACTAGCTGACCCAAGTGGTCTCTTCCAACGCTGAGATGAAATAAATAAATGAAATTAATCTCAGCCGGGACCTAATTAGTTTGACTACAAGTTACATTTAAATGCAGGCATGCGGGTCTTCCTTCCACTGACCGAGATTCTCAACCAGAAGGTGGTTAAGTTTCCTTTCTAAATGCATTCTGAGCTGTAAATTCCTTGGTTCCAATCTCATCTCTGCCACAAACTCAAGGGTTAGCTTAGCCACCCATGCACTGATAATATGGGGTTAACATTGGCCTACTTTGCAGAGTGGGATAAGGACAAATGCAAGAATATTTGTTTGGGGGAGTGGGGAAGAGACATAATAGGAGGTGTAATCTAGAATCATCTAACCTAGCAGAAAACCTCTGATCATTGGCCATCCCAAATCAATTCCAGTTACCTGATTTCATATAAACAACAAAGATCCTGTGTTCAGTTCATTACATTTACACTGAATTTATTCACACTGCTATCTAATTAAGAATCCCTTCTTTGGCACTTTTGTCCAAGGATCTCTTCGATTCCTGCATCTATTTTTTATTTGTAGACAGAAAATGAAGATTGAAAAAAACACAAATAGAAGCATCTTTTATTCCAGGCCTTCAATTACAATACTTATTCAATTAGGATCTCCTATTGACAGAAACAAGAGTGAAGCCAGCCTTTTGTCCTCCAGCAAGAGTGACAGAAGAATGCTAAAAACTGGAGGTTTTGAATAGCAATAGTAAGCCTCTGCCAAGACTAGGGAACAATCCTGAAATGGGCAATAGTCCAGGGCTAATGGTTGAACCAGGATTTGGACTTTGGGGTTGTGGCCCCGGGATCAAGCACTTACCTCTCTGTCCTGCATTAATCACTTTGATTCTTTCCTGGATATCCTGGTTTGTGGGAAGCCCCTGACTACCTAACAAATTACAGCTACACACAAACTTCACCCAGCCTGCAAACAAGAATTAGAAATCCAACTCAAGCTGCCATTTGTAATTTTGGGGGCAAATGAAAGTTAGCCCCGTTTGACAGATTTAATCACATTGATGCACAACTGAGTGGTGCTGATCCACACAACTCTGTGACAGCATGGAATCCACACTGCAGCCCAATATAGAAGTTGTGAAAGGGTTACAAATGGTGCGATCCTAAAGAGTTACTCCAGTCAAAGCCCATTCCGCTTCGGAATTAAGGTACTTTACTTGCTTTGGTATGCTCCGTAAATATTCGGAGAATACTGAAGCGAGGGGGGCAACACCCCCTACCCCCCTAGGGCAACCCTTCCACCTCCCACCCTCCTGGGGAACCCCTCCACACCCCCATCCACTTACCTTACCTGGCGGGAGGGTCAGCTGTGCTGTGGGCCGCTGCCGCCATGGCAGCAGCAAGATGAGGCTGCGATGGCCTGGAGGCTCCAGGCTGTTGCAGCAGCTTTGTGCTGCCACTGCCTGAGCCTCCGGGGTGTTAGGGAAGGCCGGAGCTGCCTCTTCTGGCCCTTCCTGCCCCTCAAATGGCTGGTGTGGCACCGGTGTGCTGCGGCCATCTAAAGGGCAGGAAGGGCTGGAGGAGGCAGCTCCGGCGTTCCCCAATGCCCCGCAGGCTCAGACGGCGACGGCTGCCGCCAACAAAGTAAGTGGGTGGGGGTGGGTGGAGGTGGGATGATGTTTAAAAGGCCCCGCTGCTGTTTGCAAGCAGTGGCGGGGCCCTTTAAACTCAGCCCCGAAGATTTCCGAAAGCTTCGGAAAGCTTTGATTCGGGATTTCCGAATCGAGGCCAGCATGCTGGCCCCGATTGAGATATCCAGAATCTTTCCAGATCGGGTCCGATTCGGGTAATTTACCTGAATCGGAAACCCGAAGCACACAGCCCTAATAGCGTTAAGTTTTCAGGCTACAACTCAGGACTCCAGAGTTCGAATTCTTTGGCCATAACATTTGATGGGTGACTTTGAGCCAGTCACATACTCTGAGCCTAACCTACTTTATAGGGTTGATGCAAGGATAAGAGGGCAAGGGTGGGTGGATACAGAGCCACATATGCCACTTTGTGATACTTGAGGAAGACAGAAATACAGTAGATAAGAAGAAAAAATTAGAACAGACAAGGAAGCTTATGTTTTTCTGAGGAACTGGGTGAGGAAGGCCTATATCTCTAGCGGAGAATTCTGGCTATGTTGACTTCCATTCTTTTTTCAGCCTCTAAAACAGATTATCCATTAGATTTTATGACAATGAAGAGGTCTGACAATTTCAGCAACGTTCACAAATGGAATGAGAAAGAAACATATTGTCTACAATGTAAGAGAGAGAAAGGGTATTTTTAAAAAAGATTTAATATTCCAACAACTTGAATGGGCTAGGGTTAACATGTTTGCTTTGCTCTAATAACTATTTCTAAAGCTTGCAAGTGATTACTAGAACATCTGGTTATCTAACTCCATCTGCTTCAACTAATTCCTAGAGGATGGATATATAAATAGCTCTGATTTATTTATTTATGCAATCTAAGCAAGTTGGCTTTTATATTTCTTATCTAGCCTGAAACCAATAATTTAATCAAGTGGAAAGCATTAAAAGAATTAGCAACCCAAACAAATAAAACTTGTATTGCATTATAATTAATATTCTAGATGCACACAATAGTAAGTTTTCCTCCTAAAAACTCCATAAAAATGCCACCTTGAATCAAGGAACTCTAAGCCTAGGAAAATATAGCTGAACTGACTTTTCTTCTAAGAAGAAAAACCCACCAACCATCTGGCCACCTCCTTAATTATAGCATAATTTTAGCTCAACCAAAGACTCCATGTCTAAAATTACAGTCCTACAGTTACACTAATTTTGACTCAGCAGCGATTTGGTTTTCCAACAACCTATAATCTCCCTGTTGTAGGAAAAACACACAATCCCGAATTTGTATGTGGTTATAACATGAGTGCTTTGATACTTAAATGACCTTGATTAGCTGGATATCTTCCAAAAGGTATATAACTGTATTTAAAATTATCGTTAAATTCTACAAGCTATAGTCTAAAACACTGATTCTCAAACTGGGTTCTGGGGATTCCCATGTGCTCTACAAGGGTATTCTAGGTAGTCTATGACACTTTAATAATAAGAGCAGAGGAAGAGCCCAGCTCACACCCATTCGGCTAACGTGTAAACATAGCGATCTCCATTTTCTTGCTATGGATGGCAGGGACTGTATGCCAAAGGAAATGGAATTGCTTTTTAATTCTTTACAAGGGTTCATAAAGTTGTGGCCACCTACAGTCATGTATCTTCCAGATCACCTCTGAGCAGTAGCTGGAAAGTGTGCTGATTGGCTGTTGGGGATCGACAGCTCAGTCCTAAAAACTCCAACTAGCTGAGTGGCACAAAGGAAGGACCCCTAAAAACGTTATGCACGTTTACTTATTTATATTATTTATAGCCCTCTTTTTTCTTTGGGACTCAATGCAGATTACACAGAATAAAACAATACAATCAACAGAAAGGGACATTCAGTTGATGCTGCAACAGGATACGACTTGTAGAAATCTGGAACCAACCAGGGATCAGAAACAAAACCTAAGAATTTACACCACACAATAAGTGATTTGGTAAAGGGAGAGGTACTGGGTACTGTCTGTTGATGTAGATATGCTCCTACTGGACATAACTGTTAACTTGCATACAGATGTAAATCTATGCCCTCTTTTTTTTTGTCATACCTGGAAAAAAGCACCCTAGTCTTGCGTTTGAACAGAGAAAGAGCATTCTGGTATAAACCTGAACTTGTTTACCCAGTTCTTTCCAAAGCAAGGATTTTACCATATAGTGAGATGCCATGCTGCATCCATAAATACTGACATTCAGTGGCTGTTTTCCAGTGAATGCAAGAAGTTCAGGTTGTATGCGATGCTGTTCTTTTTCTGTTTCTATGAGCAGCTCTGGCATTTTCCCCAGACCCCTTTCCAAAGTTATTAAATGTTGAGTCTGAAGCTTCTGGAACCAACTCTCTTTTAATCAACGGCAGAGTCTCCTTGGGTCAGGAGGACCTTTCGAACTGTAGCCCTGTACCTACAGAACCATATATCCTCTGGTATCTGACATCAGAGACCATGTACAGATAATATAAATATTTTACTTAAACTTGCTTTTAAGTATAATTGATGGGATTCTAATTTGTTTAGGATACGGTGGCCTCCGTGGGGTATGCACAGCTTACTGCCTCTGAATGTGGAGGTTCCCTTTAGTTACCATGGTTAGAGGCCCCTGCTAGAACTGTCCTTCAATAGCAGTGGCACGACTTCCACTGGCAGTGAATTCCACATTTTAATCACTCATTGAATTAAGTAGTATTTACTTTTGTTCCTCCTGAATCTATGGCCCAGCAACTTCACCGGATACCCCCCAAGTTCCTGTATTTTGGGAGAGGGAGAAAATTTCTCTCTGCTCCATGAATAATTTTATAAGCCTCTATCATGTACCGCCCTCCCAGTCTCATTTTTTTTAAAACTGAACAGTCCCAGTCTTTCCATACAGGAAAGGCGATCCAACCCTTTAATCATCTTGGTTGCCCTCTTCTGTATTTTTTTCCAGCTTCTACTCTTATTCTTCTACTTTTACTCTTCCCAGTCTCGTGAAAGCATACTGCCATTCTGACCTGGTTTTAGGCTGGCTAGCTTACATAATACATATATAACACAGATTCAAAAATATGCAGACCTTGGAATCTCTCTCATTAACACCTTGCAAATCCTATGGATATACATCATCTTTTTAAGTGTCTAGACATTCTGGCTATTAAGATAAATTTGAAAAGATTAGACCAGTGTGCTCAAAAGGGGTAAGTTAACAAAGGGCAAATTGTTAGAGCTTAATGTTTATTACATTTTTCAATTGTTACGATTTCTAAGAGCCCATCATCATCATCTTATGAGGCTCAGGGATCTGAAGGTTTTTAAGCCTGGAAATACCACAGCTGGCTGCAAGAGAAAGCACATGGCAAGAGAACACTTGTCTCTGAGCCATGCATATTTAACAAACTAGGCTGAAACATGTTAATTCGATGCAGGATTCCAGCTCATGAAGGACAGTCAATGCAGTTATAAAATGCGAGGGGAGGAAGACACAGGAATAATTTTGCAGAATGTCAACAAACCTTAACACAGAGCAAACTTTTCTGAAGGCACATCTGCGGTGCCTTTCCCCATGGCACTTATGTTTTACTCTTCAAGCTTTTCAGATCCTGGAAAAACCTGAAGCTGAAATGCAGAGCTGGCTCAAGAATTTTTGTTACCCCAAGCAAGTATGTGATGTCACCTCCCTTGTGGGAGGAAGCTTACCCCCAGCAGTACTGCTAACAAAACAGCTCAGCCACAGCTGGTGGCAATGGAGATCACCAGTTGCTTCTTCCCCAAAGGAGGCAGTGGCTGGGAGCACGCCAGGCTCAAGTGGCATGTTGGCTCCCTCTTCATTTTTCCACTTGAGCATTGAATCAGCCCTGTTATCACGTGTCTCATCTCTTCCTATTCCCTACACCTCCCCCGAAGTATATGCATTTTATACTGATTTAACACCTTCTCACCAGAGAATAGAGGTAATTCTGTAAGAAGGAGAGAGACTTGAGATTTCCAGCTGACTTTTCATCATCATCTTTGAATTACAATTCTCAACATTTTGGGGGAGTGGGGGCGGCGGGGGGGAGAAGAATCAGAATATTCCCAACAAACAGAATTGGCATATGTCTGTAGCTTAGAAAAATGAAAAAAGTCTACCAAAAAAAAAAATGAAAACTGGCTGCTTTCTTCCTCTTAGGGAGTGAGAGGATTTCATTGGCTCCTCTCCAGTCTGGGAGAAACGCCACAACCTTACAAGCTATATGCAATCTCAGTTGTCATTTTCAGGTTTTGAACAAAAGAAATTAGGTTGGGGCTGGGGTCAGTGAGGACCCCAGAGTTGGATTTGCAGCTTGAAAAATCTTGATGCACTCTCACCTCTTTTGGATGTGACACCAAGTAAACTTTCTTTACCGGTTTCCAGTTAGTCTTCCTTAGAGTTCAAAATACTCAAGGAAAGTTTCTCTTCCTCAGTTCTACTGAGAAAGGCTTGTACATTCTAGTTCACTTTATTCTGCTTCTCCACAGCCAGTTCACTATTTTATGCTTGAAATCTCATTCAGCAACTAACAACTGCAGTAGTAAAACACAGCTAGTCAAGTGGTAGAGTAGCACAAATCAATACTAGGAAGGAACCTCTGGCCATATTTAATCCAATTACTTGAAAAAGGAAAACCAGGTCTGTAGCATAATGCATCACGGTATCCTTTTAGCTGCACAGAAATATGTAAACATGCGTTTTCATTTTTGTAGTGCCATTGTGTATTCCCTCCCCCAGCTCCAGCTTTGAGAGTAGCTCTCAAAGTTGTTTTTGAAATGTCTCTTAATTTAAAATGAAGTTTGGGGGGGGGGGAGGATTTGCTGGGTGCGGAGATCAACCTGTACATTTTTTGGACTGCAGAGTCTTTTGTGCACGTTCCATGGAAAAGGGGGAATGCACCAAGTCAAAATGAAGGACAGCAATGGTGCAGGAAAAAAATGTTTTAATATTGAGTAACCCCTACGCATTTTGCCTTAGCTTCCTCAGGGGGGTCTACCAGTAAAACAATAAACGAGAAGCAATTAATGTAACATTCCAAAAATGATATAACATATTTTTAAAAAACATGATACCAAAAACGTATTGCACTTTGCACATGTTCTGTATATTGGTCCTGGTTTTTTTTAACGTGATTTATCATTTTTGGAATGTTACATTAATTGCTTCTCGTATATTGTTTTACTGGTAGAGCCCCGATGAAGCTAAGGTAAAATACATAGGGGTTACTCCGTAATAAAGAATTTTTTCCCTGCACCACTGCTGTTCCTTCTTCACGTTCTACAGACCAAGCTAAGTTTGCCCACCACGTCAGCCCACCTAAATTCATACTCACCAGTCATTTATTTAAGCAAATATATTTACTTCTTTTTTTAAAAAATGACATTATATCATCCTTGGAAAATGCCTCTAAGACACAGAAACACTGAGCAAACTTACCCCGATAGTAGAAGAGGCACAGATCGGAAAGGACAAACCACCGTTTCTTCCAAAGCTTCATGCCCGTGCTGTCCTGCATAACAAATGTACAAACCACAGGAATTGGCCCTTTGAGGAAAACTACTACGAAGCAACAGTGCAATTGAGGCTGGTTTTTTATTAAGGAACGGAGGAAGATGAGAGTCTCTAGTATTACGGCAGACAGACTTAGACCATTTCTATTCTGTTTAGTACATCCAAATTTTGCCCTTCCTCCCAAAGGCAGTATACATGATCCCCCCTTCCCCATCTTGTCCCAACAACAACCCTGTGAGGTAGTTTATGAAGAGAGAGAGAGAGAGAGAGTGACTGGCCCAAGGTCAGCCACAAACGCAGGGGTTTCTTTTGCATGGGAATTGTTTGGCTAAGCATTGGCCTTCAATGGTTGGGATTGCCACCATTTTGAACGAACACAGTTGCCTCCCTACTGACATCTTGTTGGGGTGGCATCCATCTTTACTGTGAACGTTCAAATGCTCCTTCAGCAAATCAGCCTAGACTTTGAGCAGGAAAGGGTCAGGCTATCCCTAGTTATTATCTGCTGGAAGATGATGGGCCTCACTACATAGGACATTGGTAGACATAGGGAAGGTGGATTAGAGATGCTGTTCCTCTCCCCTCACCAGAGCAGAATTTGTTGCCCTTCCTGGTCCCAAAGCTGAGTCTAGGCCAGGGTTTGCCAAACCTCCCACTCTAAAGCCAGTTTGGTGTAGTGGTTAAGAGTGTGGGACTCTAATCTGGAGAACCGGGTTTGATTCCCCACTCCTCCACTTAAAGCCAGCTGGTTGGCCTTGGATCAGTCACAGCTCTCTTAGAGCCCTCTCAGCCTCAGCCATCTCACAGGGTGTTTGTTGTTGTGGGGATAATAATGACATGCTTTGTAAACTGCTCTGAGTGGGCATTAAGTTGTCCTGAAGGGCGGTATATAAATTGAATGTTAATATAATTTAAAGGAAGACCTCTGCCCTGCACCTAGGAAGTATTTGTGTTGCCTCTGTGAGGAGCATTTCGCATATGCACATTTGCTGCTCGCTGTCTGCAGCTGTAAGGCTTGACTTGCACGTGCGAACAAGTCATCAAAGGTCAGCCAATGCCAGACAGAAGCCATCACGGTATACCAAAAATGGCATCTTCCAATGAAGACAGTTTATGCATTGGTCCAAGTGATGAAAAGATCAAGTGACATTTATCCATGCAAGAACCAGCCTGGAGTGCTCGCTGAATACTTGGTCCCCACAGATTAATAATCACAGCCAGCTCCCAGAGGTCTGGGAATGCGGCGCATAGCTTATTTACTCTACTTCCACTCTGGCACTCTCAGTTTAGAAATAAATGATAAGTACTGGAGACACAGCAGTGGACTTCATAATCAGAAAGTCCAGAATCAGACCAAGGGTGCTAAAAAGCCCCCGAAGCCCATCAAAATGGATATTCCAATGGCAGGGAACCAGAATAACATCCGCGCGCTTGAACTCTTGTCTCAAGACCTGATAATGGTGAACATTTGCTCTGGTGATAGCAATTCCTGAAATTTCAGGAGAGGAGCTGGCATGGTTGTAAAGGTTAGAGCATCAGTCTAGGATCCAGGAGACCCAGGTTTGAACCCCCATTCTTCCACTAAAGCTTGCTGGGTGCCCTTGGGCCACTCACCCACACAATAGGGTTACCACTGGGGAGAAAAGAAGTAAATAATTTTTTTAAAAGACTTCAGCAGTAGAACATGTGCTTTGCACAAAGTGGATCACAGCAGACTCTACATAAAGGATCTCAGAAATTTATATTTATTTACTTCATTTATATCTTTTTGCCTTTTGCCAGCTGGGACCCAAAGTGGCTTACAAACAGTCTCCCCTTCTTTTTATTCTCACAACAACCCCGTGAGGTAGGTTAGGCTGAGCGTGTGAGATGGCTCAAGGTCACCCAGCAAGCTTCCACAGCAGAATGGGGATTTGAACCTGCGTCTTCCAGATCCTAGTCGGACACTCTAACCACTACACCAAATTAGTAGGAATTTTGAAAGACTTCTACCTGGGACCTTGGAGAACTGTTGGCAGTCAAAACAGACGGTACTGAGCTAGACAGACTGATGGTCAGATTCAATACAAAGCAGCTTTGCATGTGTAGCAAGGAGAAAAGCATTTAAAGGAGCAATGCAAACCATTTCTCCCCTCAAAAAAGTGTCTTTACTCTGCTATCATCCATATTATTGCCATCAGGGAAATGCCCCCAAATATAAAAAACTTTATTCCTAAAGCATTTTTATTGGCTTTTATGTCTGTAACCAATTTGCAATGCATTTCTCAGAATGAATGGAGACCACCAACCACAGCAGTGTGTGTGCCGTCAGATAATAAAATTTAATAAATATGTAAATCTGTAGAAAAAAGAAAAGGCATTTGTGAATTTTAAGTATACTTCTGCAGAATGGGCATGAGATGATATCCAGGAGTGGCAGAACAACAAATGCCAAACCGCTGAATATTCTGAAACACAGAAAAGGGCATATGAGGATTATTCTGTTAAGATCCTTCAGATGA
Source organism: Eublepharis macularius (assembly GCF_028583425.1). Taxonomy (NCBI): domain Eukaryota; kingdom Metazoa; phylum Chordata; class Lepidosauria; order Squamata; family Eublepharidae; genus Eublepharis; species Eublepharis macularius. Next base: position 16,248,644 of record NC_072798.1, read on the forward strand.
TTAACGGCTGTTTGTTTTCAAGCTGTGCATCCTAAGGTAGAAAATACTGCACTGTTATCCTTTTTCCGAATAACTTTATCACCTCACGTCTCCAAATGCTACTAAAAGGTAACGGTGTCCCATTTGATAAGAATCTTATTTCGGATAGATCATTTGTTTTACTTAAGGAAAATGTGCTAAATTCCTAGGCGCTTAACGGTTGCTGAACTGTTCAAAATAAGGTTTTGAACAGAGCATTTATTCACTTTTGCTTTCAACCGCCATGCGGACTCGCTGCTGTTCAATTTGTCCCAAGGTCAAGAGTTGGCTGAGAAGAAAGCCTTCTTTGGGGTAAAGAAATTAAAATGCTAACTCCTTGGATGGTTTACAAATAAATATAAATTAAAGAGCTGCCTTATGCTAAATATCATCATTTGTCTGCCTAAAACGGCACTGTTGGGACACTGGCTTGTTGAGGTCTTGAGCAGAGGTCATCTCAATCCTGTTCACTGAGAATAGTTATTTATAGATGGTGGGGAGTGACTTTGGAAACTGCAGCATGCAAACTATTCATTGTCTCATAGGCTCCAAGTATGTAATTCCACTAGGGTTGCTAGCCCTCTAGTTGCCAGAAATCCATAGAGTTTTTGACAATTCCTAGAGAGGACTGACACCACCTCCAGGAAAAGCTAAACAATGAATAAAGAGAGGTGTGCACAGGGTATGGGGAGGCTACTGATATAATGGTTAGCTTCACTGGAGCAGACCATTTCTGAAAAAAAAATGAGGTGCAATGTTTCAGATATCATACTAAATTTTCTTTGCAGGCAGGACAGTGGTTCAGCGATGACGAGTGCTTGTTTTATACTGAGAAGGCCCTAAGTGTTTTACACCGAGAAGGCCCTCCAGATAAAGGACAGACCTCTCTCTGCCTAGGACACTATGGACCTGCTGCCAGTCAGAGAACAGATTACTGAGCCAAATGGACCAACTGTTTGATGTCATATAAAGCAGCTTCATGTGCTCATGTTCAGAAACAGCAGACCTACATGTGCACATCCAAGGTTGGCACAGATGTTATCCAGTAATTCGTTTAACATTTGAAGTGGCTCCTGGTCTGCTGTGCTGTAAAGTAACAGTTTTAAAAGAACTGACATTGGCCTGCCAGTCGCAGGCAAATGATTACTGCAACAGATACTTTCAAGGGCATTCTACCTTTAAAGGTGACCTTTCCTCCTGTGAAAAAATATTCCCGTACCAATTTTTGAGTTAGCCAGCCAATCAAATGTAAAAACTATTGTGTCAAAGACTGCAACAACCAATATAATACACATCTTGTTGTTTCGACAGCTCTGGAAAACCGCAATTTCGACTTTTCCTCTGACTGCCTTTTGTGGTGTCAAATCAACAGATATCAACAATGTTGAATTTCCATTCCTCATGAGCAGACATTTATCAGAAAACCACACTATCTGGAAAATTCTGATTTATCCCAGATGCCCTGAGCCTTTGCTATTAAAAAGGAGAGAGTGTGTGTGTGTGTATAGGTTGGCTGTGTGGTCCAGAAATGGTTGTAATTTCAAATTTTATTACTGTTATTCTCAAATTCCACACTTGAATTATTAGTTTACATATACTAACATGTATGTGCATACGTGCGGACAATTAAAAATGCAGGACTATGCATTCTTCTTCTCATCTAACAAATGATAAAGGGGCCAAACTTTTCCCTAACATCTGCTGAAGAGCTGCGACTGATGCTCATTTTCAAAACCTTTTCAACAACACATTCCAACAAATTAAAAGTCACAAACGAAATAAAGCTCTTGATCCAGAAAGTTAGTTTTATTTCTAAACTGTTACAAATTTAGAATGCACCCCACCCCCGCCCTAAAAATAGTAACTATGGTTCTAAAAAGCTGGGTTTAAAATAATGGATGAGATGATTGACAATATTTAAAAACCAATTAACAGAATGCCACCCTGTAATGTGGGTACACTCAAGGGTCCCACTTAGGCAGGGACTACATTTTATCATGACAATACCAGTATACGGGTCGGGGGGTTGATCCTGGCAGCATTTTCTTAATCGCAGCTTGTTTAGTTTGGGCCTGAAGTGGAGCACTCGGACCGCAACACAGTCCCAACTTTTAATGCTCGTCTATTTTCCATTTGTTGGAATACTCTACAGCGTAACAATACCTGGAGATTGTCTCATGAATGCAGATCCCAAACAATGCCTCACGGGCTAGGTGTTGCCATATTAATTTGTTCAAGTCCCTTAAAGCACATATGGACATGCTCTTTATGGACACTATCCTGTCTTCTGAGCTGGCTCACATACAGAGAACTGACAAATTACTGCTGTGTCTCTATCTGTGTATTCTAGCTTTAGAATACAATTTATTTCCCTTCAGCAAGCACGTAAGATGCTTCAACAAGGGAACGACGTTCTCAATTACTGCATTTCTAACCGCAGCACCAAGGTCGAGACGAGCTACTTAAGACTGCATTTGTTTACAAGGACAGCTTAGAATGAAATACTGATGCCCAAATATACAGAAGTCAAAGAGAACCCCTAAATATCCATCTAAGATTGGAAAATAAAGCAAGTCTAAGTAGCAGCAACACAGGAATAGAATGCCTGGGCATTGGTTTAGTTATAAATGCCTTGAAAAGTGAAGATCACCTCCTCTAATGGGAGCTTCAAGCCCTCGCAGCGCTGTGCTTTGCCGTTTCCCCAAGATACCCAGAAAGCAAAAATCACTAATTTGCAATTACTGGATTCTCTTGTGTCTGCCATTAGCAGGTTTCCTTCATCATGTAATGAGGGATAATAAAAGCAACAGTCCATTGCACTGGGAAAAGCTTTCATCTTTGGTAATTTTTGCACCACAATGCAGATAGAGCAATTTTTCATACAATATTCAATGAGGCAGTCAGACAATACCTGCTTGTAAAGCCATCCGCGTCTGACAACAGGCGCATTGGGGTTCCTCTTTATTGAATTTGATCTCTTCCCAAAATTATGCACTTTCTTTGAAGAACGGGACGTCTAAAACAGAACCAAAAGGATCAGAAAATGTAGCATTATTACCAGTTGCATGCAGGAAATGCACACACACTGCTGTCCTCACACACACACACAGAAAACGTCATCCTCACAGGCTTCTCTTGGGACTTACTAAGAAACAGCTTTATTCTTTTTTAAAAAGGTAAATAAGAAACTGGCTTGCAGGTTCTGTGGGCTTAGTCATTTCTTGAAGTTTTCTGCAAAGAGACGTAAAGGCAACTCCCAAGGCACAACTGGATCAAGCGTTTAAATAGCGGCTTAATAGGATATTACAAAATACAAAAATATGGCAGTGTTCTTGAAAACGGCTAGAACATACAAGAGCACAGTTTCTAGCAAGAGAATTGAACACACAGAAATCACATCTCCACAAAAACGAAAGCATATCTGCATGAGACCTATACCATAGAGGGGATGCACTAAAATCACTAAACAATGTGTCTCAGCTTGCAGGTTGCAATTTGCAATTCCTCTAGTTGGGAGATTGCTGGATTATTGTGTCTGGAATAGCGACGAGCCTGAAGGGGAGGAAGAGAAAAATGACACAGACACACTGGACTGGGGGAAATCAAGCCACAACTTTAATGGTTTCATATTCCTCAGGCCTCAACACAGCCAACGTCGAGACCTCCCATGACAAACCACCCTCCCTAACCTGCCTGTTGGGGGTAACCATGGAAAGAGAGTTAGCCTTAGGGCTGCCCACTACCAGTCTCTTGTGGATGCAGTCAATATGCCAGCCCTGAAGTTGGCTGTCATGCCCCTTCCCCGGGCCCCTTAAAGGGACCCCCTCCAACTGGCCTTCATCCCCTTTCTTTTTAAATATGTAGTGTAGATCAAATTGACCCCTGGACCACTGGGTTTGCTTGCCTCATCCTCACAATGTATAGATGGCCAAATGAGGACAGGCTGCAGAAAGGAGCTGTGGGGGGCCAAGGAAGTTTATAGCCAGACTCGTAGGTTGTTTTTGTAAGGCTGACTTCAATGAACTCGGAGGCTTGATGAGAGTCATTCCATGGGGGAGTGTGCTGGAAGGGAAAGGAGCGAGTGAAGGGTGGGCTCTTCTCAAACATGAGCTTTTGCAAGCCTTCACTGTTCCAGCAAAAGGGAAAGATGGTAAGGGCTCCAAGAAACCGATGTGGATGAACAGAGAGCTCCAGAATAAAGGAGAAAGGGGAAATGTTCAGGAAATGGAGAGAGATATGAGGGTTACTAGGTACTGATCAGCCATCAGAGAGGCCAAAGCTCAATATGAGCTGGGGCTCACCAAGGGGGCTCGCTACAATAAGAAAAACTTCTACAGATATGTGAGAAGCAAGCACAAGGTAAAAGAGGCAATTGGACCGCTATTGGGAGTGGAAGGAGAAACTCTGATGGAGGACAGAGAAAAAGAAGACAGGCTTAAGGACTTTTTTGCCTCTGTTTTCTCCCTGAAGAACTCGAGCCCATCTAGAAATGGTAGATGACAGGACACCTGGGTGGCTAGTTGACATTGACAGAGGGGTTGTGGAGAGGCACCTGGCTGCACTGGACGAATACAAATCCCCCGGGCTGGATGGGGTGCACCCAAGAGTGCTCATAGAACTTTCTAGAGAACTTGCAGAGCCTCTGTCCATCATCTTCAAGGCCTCCTGGAGGACTGGGGATGTGCCACAAGATTGGAGAAGAGCAAATGTTATCCCAATCTTTAAGAAACGGAAGAAGGATGACCCAGGAAACTACAGGCCAGTTAGTCTGGCTTCTGTTGCCGGGAAGATACCAGAGCAGATTTTAAAGATGTTCTGTAAACATCTGAAGGGCCGCTTAGTGATCATGGGAAGTCAACATGGTTTAGTCCCCAACTGATATTGTCAGACCAACCTGGTTTCCTTCTTTGATCGAGTGACGAACTTACTGGATCGTGGGAACTCTGTGGACGTGATTTACCTTGATTTCAGTAATGCTTCTGATAAAGGTTCCCAATGACATTCTAATGATAAGGTTCCCAATGACATTCTAATGCTTTAGGCTCATCCTGCATTGGGCATGGGATTGGACTAGAAGGTCTGTATGCCCCCTTCCAACTCTGTGATTCTATGTTGGCTGCTTAGCTGAGTCAACACTGGGCACAACTGCCCAGTCTTCTGCTTGCCCCCTTCCTCCATCTGGACACATTTTTTTGATCTTCTTGTAGAGGTTTGCTAGTAAAGCACTCTCCAAAGAATTCATGGAAAGCACGGAAAGTAGGTAAGTTTGCCAGAAAGCTTTCTTGAAAGGAACAGAATGCCTACTGTATTCGATTTCAAACAGAGATTTGCAAAAATAGGAGAAATGCTAGGCGGTAAAAGGTACTAAGAAAGTTCAAAAAAATCTTGTATTTGACAATGGGAGAGATTTCAAGAGAGGGAAGGGAAATATAGACTCAACTGGTACTGGGTGTCAGAAACAACCAAGACTTTGGAATATGCCAAGCTAAGCATAGCTTATCAATCAGGTTATTAAACCTAAAGAATGCAAGGTAATTGCCCCCTCCCTGCCTAGCAATCCAAAGCAGATGCTGGGAGATGTGCTGAGCCTCTGGTGAGTTGAACTTGGTTTTGTGGGCCACAAGCAGTAATAGGCGTTTCTGAGATGCTTAAAAGAATACAACAACGGTCATATATTATGTTCAAAAGCACAACAGGAAAGGTTTTTGTAAGAGAATGGTAAAGACCCAATTAGTTTCCTATGAAAACAAAACTGGAACTAAGCTTGCAATGGACAATGTCTGCTTCTAACTCAGCATTTTGTCCCACTCAAAGGAAAGTTGCAGAGGGGGAGTACTAAAATTGGAGATCCCATGGTTATATGAAGATGGGGCTTCCTTGGTCAATGGGAAATGAAAAGATTAAAGGGTTCAAATAATTTCACGTTGTCCTGTTTGGGTATTCGTTTCTCTCTGGAGTAAGAGGAGTGAAGAGAAAGGGAGTAAGCCCAAGGCTGACTTCTCTCTTCCCAGGACAATCCATTGCAGGCATGAGATCTGAACAGGTCCTACGACGCAGAATCCTTTCTAACAAACACACACGAAATCGACACTTCCACTGAAGTCATTCCTGCAGAATAATTTTGGCTCACAAAAGGGTTCAACTTGTGCAGTTCGACAACATCTTTCAAGACCAGGGCTCAACCTGCACCAGTACTTTATTAAAGACTCTAACGCATACTATTAATGCTATCTTTTGACCCACTTTGCAACCTTCGCTGTTTGTACCTGGTTCTACTGCTTTGTGCAAGAAGAAACTTTAAAAAAGACTGTGATAGCCCATTTACGCTAAGTCAGACTTAATTGTGTCCCCACTTTTGCATTTCTGCTTGAGCAAGATCTCATGCAAACAAATCTCCCCCTCAATTAGAAACTTATACAATCTTTGAAGAATACATTTCTCTAATTCAGTGCATAAAGTGTACAAAGCGCTCAGTGCATATGGTAAATAGAGTTCAATAAATACATTCAATAGAGTTAAATCTGTCCCTTCTTGAAAAATATATACAGTAAATATTCAGCTCTGAAAACGCGATGCATCAATGAATCATACAACCATCGGTGTAACAACAGCAAAGGCTTGCTTTTGTGTTCTGTGTTATTTTTTGCATGAACATGAACAAGTGCATACTCAGAGCTTCCAACAGATGTTTGGTTGTCATGGCCATTTATTATTCATCGCCTAATTTTAGCAGCCCTTGCAATAACTGATAAGTTAGGCAGTAGGGAGTCCATGTGGCTTTTGTACCCTTTTGCGCTTAAAGAGCAAGAATGTTCGTTCCTATAGCTTTTACTTTAAGACATGCTGCAAGATATTGATATCTAATCAAGGTTCTGATTGGCCATTGGTCACAAAATCCAATCTGTGGAAGTTATACAAAATTGCACATCCTGATTTGTATTGAACAGAACCAAATTTTCCCACATGGTGTTACAAGTAGAAATTTTGTGCTGGATCTAACCCGCTAGTTTTCTGCCTTTATAAACATACACAAGTTTATCTTAAATCTACATAAGAAGGATGTATACCAGATCTGGTCCTTACATTTTAAGAATGTAAGCATACTGCTCCGTATTATAAGGAAGCTTAAGGTCGTTCAGGAGTAACACAGTAGTTTTTTCCCTTAGTGTGCTAAATTTAATGTTTTTAAAATCTGAACTCGTAAGCTCTTTTCCTGAAAAGATTGCTTTCTGCAACGTGAACCGCCCCAGCAGTGGCTTGGAAATCTGCAAACAATTATGTGGCTGCAGCCAAAGATTCTTTCCATGGCTTCACATCTTCCATTGGTTATATGAAACTAGTAGCTATAATGGAGGGGAGGGGGGGGAGGCTGAAGCCTGGCAGCTATTTTCCTAAGAGTGTGCTCACAGTTTGCTTTTACCATATTCACTCATGGATTCATTTGTTTTATCTTTCAGTGCATCAGAAATAAGTGGATGTTTGAGGAAAGCTTGTGCTGATATCTGGAGCAAATAAGCCTCCCTTTGTAGTGTGGAATATTTGATAAAGGGAGAACCCATGCATGCAGCCCTGACCCCTTTGGAGGATAAAAGTGTACTAGATATTATCTTTAGGTGGGTAGCTGTGTCGGTCTGCAGTAGAACAGTAGGATTTGAGTCCAGAGGCACCTTAGGGACCAACAAGATATTCAGGGTATGAGCTTATGAGAGCCAGAGCTCCCTTCTAAAGTATCTGAAGAAGGGAACTCTGACGCTCAAAAGATCATACCCTGAAAATCTTGTTGGTCCCTGAGATGTCTCTGGACTCAAATTCTGCTGTAGATATATTACGTGTCCAAAACTTTACCATGCAATGTTTTTCCCTGCTAGGTTTCTGCTCTGTAGCATCTACTCTTTATACCCTAGCGCTTTCTATGAGGAATTATCCCATTCTTCCTCTGACAGGTCAGTGTATATACATGGGAGCATTAAGCATAACTGAAGGACAAAGGGACCAGAAACTAAACGGTGACATGACAAAGAAGAGACCACCAAAAGCGTTATCGAAGACATGTTCTTTTCAAAAATTATCCAATGTAGCTGTCAGATGGACCCTGCTTATCTGCCACACGTGGCTATTATACTTTGTACTGTATTCTGGGCCTCTGAGAATGTGTAAAGAAATATCTGTGTAGCTGTGAATCACTGATCTTGCAGGACGCTACTTTCACTTTCTCGACTGGCATGGGAAAGTGTCCTTGAAGTGCCGGCTGGAGCCGTATCGCCCTGAGACATGAAACGAGCTCATCCTTGTCCTCCCCTCCCCTCCCCCATCCAACCTTCTAGGTCCTGCATGCCTAAATTTCTAACGGTCCTTATCCCAGGGCGGGAACCTTGCTCTATAACTAACATTGCTTTCCCCCTTTACGTTACTTCTGTCAATGCTGTAGTCTGAGTGCACTGATACTGATGGGATCTCCAATAAAGAAACTTTAACTGGACTCTTGGAGTGTCTACAGTGAAGTAACTGGGGTTCTAACTGGCAAAGCCTGACAGTAGCTTTAACATGTTTTGTAAATATATATTCCTCCACCTTCTAGACTTTCTTCAAGGGAAAGCAAGTACCATCGCTACCATCACTCTCTTATTTCCTGTCTCTTCAGAACAGTGGTCCTCAGAACTGGGGCCTGACAAGCATGGGACCCATTGAGCTGTAAGCGCACAACAGGAAGTCATATGATAGGGGAGAGTGAGTTATCTTTCCAGTGTCAAGGCCAGGAATCATAACAGCAAGACTAAAAGGACTGGAGATAGGAACAACAGCTAAGCATGGGATAAAAGCCAAGAGTCACTACTGATTGACTTCACCTTGTGGTTCTGATGCTCTTCTCAGCATACATGCAAAGATCTAGCTGAGTGCAATCAGCCTCCACGATCCACCCGAGGACCTCAAACCCGTGTTTGTCCTACTCAGTCTGTCGGTATCAGGGCCGGCGCGCCCATTGAGTCCAGGTAGGCGGTGGCCTCAGGCGCGGGGTGCCAGAGGGAGTGCCAGAGGAGGCGTGGGGGGGCGGGAGCATGTGCCACAGAGCTGCAGCCTCCTATCCCTCCTGCCCTGCGCCGCCGCCGCCAGCACACGCCCCTGGCCGGGTGCAGCAGCCGTGGGCAGGCGTCTGTGGCGGCGCAGGCAACCGAGCGGGAGAGCTCGGAGGCCATCCGCACACCGTCCCAGCTGCCTGCCGCAGCAATTAGGCCGGCGGTGCGTGTGTGCATGCGCGCATGCGATGACGTCACATGCGACACCATCACGCAGGCTTGTGTGCGTGCGCACGCGCGGGAGGGGGGCCTGGCCGGCCGTGAGCGCCGAAAACCTTGGCGCCGCCCCCAGGTCGGTATGCTTCCATCTAGTCAACTTCCAGAGTACTGTTTATATCTGACTGTTCCTCGCTACAGGCATGTCTTTCTGTTGGCATGCCTAAATGCCTTACCATCTAGAGCTTGGCAAGGGAAGTTTTGTGGGATATCATACTTTGATAGACTATGAAACTGAAGTGGAAGTAGTATGGACACTCTCCATCGCCTGACTTTTGAATGTAGCTATTTTTCTGAGGCTAGGAATCTTTTAATCTTTCCTTGGCTCCAAAATATAGATCATACAGAAACACTCTCTCTTTTAGTAGAATAGTAGACCCATCACTCTTTCAGTTGCGAAATTTTATGGGCCTGTGATTGATTTTTGCAACTGTTTAAACGTGATCTAGTTTTTATATTTTAGTAGTCTGCTTAAAACTAGTAAGAAGCAGTATGAGGGAGGGGGAGAGAGACCACAGCTCTAAAGAGTGCATGAGATGAATACAAGCACAAGCAAGGAAACTATTCCCCAGCGAAAGAGCTAAAAAAAGGTACATATACTGGAAAAGGAATTGTAAAGCTTGAAACACAGCCCTGTTTGTGGAGAATAAACCTACCCTTTAATGACAACATTAGATAGTTTTTTGTTTCAGTTTGTTGAGTACCCAGTTTCCTGGGGGTAAAGTATAGATGACTGGGGAAGGCAATGGCAAACCACCCCGCAACAAAAAGTCTGCCAAGAAAACGTCGTGATGCGAGCTGACATCCCCCCATGGGTCAGTAATGACTCGGTGCTTGCACAGGGGACTGACTACCTTTACCTTGTTGATCTATTTATGGACAAAAAGGTCACGAAGCTCCCTAGGTTGGGATCTGTGAACTGGGAGAGGAAATTCCATGAATTTGATTCCGCTCCCTGCTCAAACACAGGGGGAAGAAGGCCATACCCTGCCATAGCACAGAGAGCCTTAATTTATGTTACCTGGGACAAGTGCAACCCCCTACAGCTGCATAACAATTTTATCCTACCCTCCTATGATAAAAGGTTCTCTACAACTCAGAAGCTCCCCTACAGGAAGTACTCAAATTGTGCAGAAAAAGGTTGATGAGGAAGGGCTTAATGAAACCAAGAAAACTCACCTCCACTTCCTTTACTGTTAGCCACTCCCACAGGTCTTCATAAGCCACACCCCCAAGCTCTGGGGCTACAGAATCTTATACAAATTAACCGTATAGAATGTGGAAAAAAGTAGGGCGATCTACAGCAAACACACATCTCCACTCTGATGTGTTCTCACTAGGCACGTGAAGCTTAGAGTTCAGAAATGGGGGAAAGCAGGGCTGGGTACACCCCGTAGAGACTCTTCCAGGGAAGGGGCATCAACTGAGAAAGAGACAAACTCCCTTCAGCCAGTGAAGTTTCTGCACCCATCTGCCTCCTCTCCACACTGTGAAAAAATAACATTTGCAGGGGCCTCAATCTTATTCTGGGTTGGAGTCAATTCTCTTGCAACGTACTTAGACAGAATGGAATTGTCAGAAATTTGTCCACTGCTTTCATTTCCCATTCCGAATCTTTACCAAACAAAAGAGACTGGCGAGGCCACACATTTTTCCTGTCCTTCCCTCCACCAGCACGGCTTCCATCCCCAATGCACAGAATCCTGTCCTCCTCTGGGGAGTTTCTCATGACCTTTTGAGTTGGAGACACCCCTGCCCCAAATCTTTCTCCTGCTAGAGTTCGATAAGGTGTAAACAAAGCAATACAGATTTAGAAACCAGACGACCCTACTGAACCAGGTGCACAGGCACAGAGAAACACTGGAAAAAACCACTAGGCGGGGGGAGCTGTGATATCTTTAAAATAGAGGTATCTCTCTGTCTCCTTCTAAAAGAGGAGCAAAGGTGGTCTGTGGCATAAAAATCAGTAGCTTGGCTAGACCAAGAAAGAAGTCCCGTATTAAAAGATGCCTTGCCAAGAAAGAAAGGATAGGAGGGAGAGGCTAGAGCTGTAACTGGGTTTCCAAACTGGGAAACGTCACTACAGAGTTTATAGTGGTTAAGTGGCTGGGTTGCAAATTGGCACTCTGCTGGTTCGAATCCCACTACTGCCATGAGCTCAGCAGGTGGCCCTGGGAAAGCCACTCCTCTGAGCCCCAGCTCCCCAGCTGTATTGTGGAGATCAAAATAACACTGACTTTGTCCACTACTCTGAGTGGGTCACTAATGTTTCTAGAAGAGTGATATATAAGTACAATTTTTATATTATTAAGGAGGGGGTGAGGCTTGGAAGAAAGGCAATTTCCAAGACGTGCTTTACAAACTGTATCTGGTTCATATATTCAATTGGATACAGCACTGGAACCAGGCCCACTTCACCACCATCACCATCCAGAAAGCCTCCCAAATGGATCTCATGAACCAGACACCCACAGAGCCAGTTCATGCTGAAGAGTGTGATGCAGGAGCAGACCCTGCTGTCAACTAAATATATGAATCTAGGTACTGTAGATACCATCTGTCTAAGTGGTCTTCAACTTTTCTACGCTTGGGACCCACCTTTAACACCCAGCTGGCAGCAAGCTGGCAGGGCACTAAGCTGCCAACTGTGTGACAGAATCACATGATGAGGAAGAGGAGGAGGCAGAGTTATGACTTCACTGAGAGGGGGGGGGCTGCATACTGCCAGGGGCTCATGAATGATCAGAGAACCAATCTGTAGGGTGGGATGGGCTTGTGTGTGTCGCCTGGCCAGGGAAAGAGAGAAGGCAAGAGAGAGCTTTTGCTATTTGTCTATGAATATGCTTCTGCTAAGCACAGCCTCTCCACCACTGAGTATCCTTACTATCCTGCTACTCCTGTCAGCGGTATGTGCAAAGAAAGGCAGGAGATTTGGAGCTTTGTAAACATGTACAGCAGCAGCAGATCCTTCCTAGAAGTAGCGACCTAGCTGAAGTTCCTGTCTAATGGGCAGAAGACCGGAGAGTTGAAGAACATGGTACTTGATAGATCCTATGCAATTTTTATCTGGGTTGGCTTCCGTTTTGTCTTGCTTCATTCTTGTGCAGTGGACATAATTTCCCTTGCTACTACTGACGTAAATATTCTGCAGAGAGAAGGTAGCGCAGGCAGATGTTACAGCACCCCCCACTACTATTCTTTGTTTAATTACCACAGTTACAATTTCTAATCAACATGGCTAGATTTAGACACTGATGAACTAATGAAAACTATTCCCCTGTCGGCTGCAGTGTGGCTGTGTTTTATATTTGATCTGCTTGACAGTAGGCAGTTGCTGTTCTGGGCCCAATCGCTAATAACGAAAGCATGGTAAATGGAAGTACTAACCAGACTAACTCTGAACAACTGCGAGAGTCCAGATTTCGATGAAAACCCCCTCTGCCGCTTTTGCTCCCCTACAGAGAAATGGCCGAGTCTATAGCTGAATCAGAGTCCAGCACCAAGCTCAGAAACCTGAGCTATCACTGCTGGGAGGCACAGCTGCAGAAAATATTGACTAACCATTAATATGCTCAACTGGGCTCTTGCCTCATGACCCGTCGTCCTCATTACCTGCATGGTTAAAACGGATACTTTTTTACACTAAGAGCTATGATCCTAAGCTCTTCCTCTTTCCAGTAGTCTCATTCTGTCTTCTAGCCCTGCATCTCTACATGAGTTATATCTAATCCTTATCATTATTTATGCTTTGCCCTTCGGCTAAATACCCTAGGTTTGAGCTTATGCGTCGCTGGGAGCACCATTTCATTATCTTTGATGCCGGAAGCTGTCCACCTGACCAGGATTCAGGTTACAAGATTCTCTGCTGACTGTCTCCCTACTCCAGTCTTGCCGATACTCCCTGCTAGGCAAATCCTGTCAGTAAGATTCTTGCTGTCAACTAAACCTTCAACAAAAGGGTACTGCGGAGTATAGCAAACACAGAGGCAGGTCTTTATCTCTGTGTCAACTAAACCTTGGCAAGCTAGGCTCAGCTTCAAAACCCAGATCCCTCCTTCTGTGTGAACAGCGGCTCTTTTGTCAGGTCCCGCATTCAGGCTTGCTTCCACCACCCCAATGCCCTGTACGGCAGGCTGCTTACCTGCTCTTTAAAAGACTCTGTGGTGGAAGGCGGAGGAGGCTTGTGATTCACCCCTATTCTCCCTCCTTTCCCCCTATCTGCAGCCTCGTCAGCTTCCCCATATTTTTGAAGGCCAGCCAAAGAGAAGGTGGGTCCACCTACAGCTTCCTGGATCTCACAGGAGGATGGGCCTCCCCCCAACAACCAGAATGCTGACTGGATGGTAGCTGTAGCTTCAGGTGTCCCTGGTTTAACCCCTTCCTTCCTTCTTCTCACTCCACAATTGTCCTCCTCACTCCTGTTCCTCTGCTGGGCCATGTCTGTGCTGTTGGCTCCTGGTCACGTAGGCAACGGAGTTCCCATCATGGCGGATCACCACCACTTGGCGCCACAATGTCTCAACTCTTTCCCTAGTAGGAGTCAGGGGTACCCCAACACCTTCTTTGGGCAACCCTGACCGAATCCATACATATGGGAGAACACAAGAAAAATGTTGTAACGGTCCTTTTTTCTGATGGGCAATCATGGGAAGACATTTAAACTTTGTTGGCTTTAGGGAATCTCACAAAATGTTCACAGGAGAAAAATATTAAACCTGCTCCACTGTGAAATGTGTGTGGGCATATACAGACAAGCACCCTTTCCCCTGTATGAGTGATGAAGTGGATCTGAGTTTGGCTCCTAGCCAGAACACTGAAGGCTTCCAAAACTGCACTTCCTCTTCTTCCCACGCCCCTGTCAGTTTCAAACTGACTCAAACTTTTCTCATTAATCAGATGCCTCGCTTGCAGCATCTTCCACAGCAAAGAGGAACAGAGCACAGCAATGGGGTCAAAAGACATTAGGGGGCTCCCGAGAGAAGAAGCTGCAGTCCTCAGTCTCCTCTTCTGCTGTGATGCCTATAAAAGTGGTTTAGGAATCGGTGCTTTGTTTTACACTGAAATTTAAAGACACAGGAAAACTCTCAGCAGTCACACATTTCTTTTAATCTACTGTACTGGAATTAGCGCAATAATCTCGCTCAGCAAAAGACGCGTGGGTTGAGAGGCTCAGCAGCACGAGTGACTTTCTGTCACCTAAAAATAAGTACTAGTCATTTCCATATAGAAATTTTCAGCCAGGAGAGAGACTTTCTCCAGGTGTCAGCATTTTGGAACGGAAGAGAAGCCGCCCCAAGAGAAGGATGATACAGATGGACATGGGGAGGCGACGGCCTTGCTTTGAGAAAGAGTGTGAAGAAGTGGGAGCTGTCAAGTCCTCAAATGCTGGAGACACACGTGATGACCTGAACGGCAAGGATGTAGTTTGATCCTGGTTTAGAGAGAAGAGAGTCGGACAAACCAAGTGCTTTCAACCACCGTGATTCTAGGAAGTATCTTTTTAATGGTGGCATTGTCGGGCTGCTCAAGTAACAAGATGAATGTTTAGATAGTAGTTCTCAGATACTTCCACTTCAAACGGGAAAAAAAACACAGAACAAAAGGCAGAACACAAGGCATTTTTCCCCTAAAATGAGATGATTGCCTCAAAATGTCTATGCAATTGTGTCTCGGCTCCATGTTGCTCCGAGAAGCTGAATAATTTGGAGCTAATAAATAATGTATGCTGGATATAATAACTTACCCTGCCCAGAGGACTCATTGGATGCGCAGCATAATCGGATGTCAAATTGTAGGGTGCAGCTTCACTTATCATGTTTATTGGCCGGTCTTTCTTTTCTTCAGATGTCATTGTTGTCGCTGTCCTGAAAATAGAATGCGCAATAACACCCAAACCTGCTGTGTTCGCAGACTACTATCCAGAAGCATCCCGAGTTGCTTTTTATAAAGGCTGAACATACTACTTTCCCAGTCTCCAACCAAGAACACTACTAAGATGCTGCAGTTAAAGCAAAACGACCCAGAAAAACTGTTAACGGAAGATCAACAAGTCAAGCTTTTAAAAATACAGAACAACTCTAAACCAGTCAATTTATTAATATATACAGGGATTTGGATCCTGCCCAGATTTCTGTAGGTGCAGGCAGATTTTTGCCAATGTCCCTCCTGCAGCAACCCAAAATGCCCCTCCCCCCACGATGCTCTTGGGAAACAAGAGACCCCCAAGCTATTCTTGGGGGGCACAACTGGAGATCTCCAGTGCAGGAGGTGGGCATCAGGAAAAATATCCCCCTCCTCCACACACAGAAATCTAAGTGTGATCCAAGTCATGGAGTTGTCCAGCTTTCTATTTGTTTTTCTACAGGCAATCTTCTCCTTTAAAATTCTCTGTAGTTTCAAAATTACCCTGTTAACAGGTTTGTGGTGAAAAAGAAGGAAAAGGCCTAGCTGCAAGCATGAATCTAGCCGGCATGCCTCTTTGGATCCCAATCCATATCTGTAGGCAAAAACGCTTCATGAAAACCTGCACTACTTGAAAGGAACGACGACTCAATCAGTTACTGTGGCTCTATCAGCCATCTCAGCTGCCTCTAGCACTTCTGTACTACATTAAGTAACCTAGCCAAGCCCAATCTCGAAAGCTAAGCAGGGTTGGTCTTGGTTAGCAACTGGATGAGAGACCTCCAAAGGAGACCAGAGTCGCTATGTAGAAGAAGGCAATGGCAAATCACCTCAGCCTTAAACCTCAGCAGGGGTTGCCATGTTAGTTTCGACTTGACAGCAGTCTTTATCACCGCGAAGTTGAAATACATACAACAATCATGTCAATTAAAACATACCAATGTATCAGTAACACATACATGAATAGTTTAGGTAAACCCAACAAAGTAACAGGAAGCAATTTGTATGCAATAGTTCACCTGAAGAACTTAAACCAGGAATTAAAAACCTTATCTAATACCAAAGGAAAGTGGGGTGGGATGGCGGGGGGACTAGAATGTTGTCAGCAGGCCAAAAAATGATCTGAGTTCAGCATTCACAGCTGAACTCAGATCCTAGGCTAGACTTTACAAGTGGAAGCGATCCACCTGGTACTTTGGCCCCATGCCAGCTAAGGTCCTAAACCTTAAAACCAGCATCCTGAACTGAGCTCTGAGTTGCTGGCATCTATTTGTGCTGCTTAGCCTCACAACAACCTTGTGAGGTAGGTAAGACTGAATGAGTGATCACCCATGAAGCCTTATGGCTTATCAACGATCTGAACTTGTGCTTCTGAAATCCAAACTCATCAGTGTAGTCACACAGAGTGTGACGACAGTATCTTGTTTTACAGTATCTTGTTATACAGGGGGATTCAGGAATTTTGAACCCAACTTCCTAACAGAGAAAATGTATATATTGAACTGTGTTAAGCCGATATAAAACGTGGATACGCAAGAGACATAAAAGTTCTTCTTGCTTTTTATATCTGAACCCCCAAGGAGATCACTGTTCCCGAACCACTGCTGCAATTGGTACTTAAAAATAAATGCAAGATACATGGCCCACATAATCAGCATGAAAAAAAGTTAACTTCTAAATGGAGTTGTGATTGCGGCAAAGGCACAAGGTACCTGATTTTTTAATTTATGTACTATGGTTATATCCTGCTTTTCATCCATGAATCCCCCCAAAGTGGCTTAACACGTTAATGATATCTTCCCTCTCCCCATCCTGTTTCCCGATATAATTGTCTCTGTGGGCTGAGTGAATTTTTTAGTAGAGCTAGGATCTGGGAGAACCGAGTTCGAATCCCCACTCTGCCATGGAAACTTGCTGAGTGACCTCAGGCCAGTCACACACACTCATCTTAACCTACCTCTCAGGGTTGTTGTGAGGATAAAATGAAGGAGAAGACAATGTTGTTAGCCACTTTGGGTCCCCACCAGGGGGAAAAGAAAAAAATGAAATACAACTAATATCCTGCTAGTCAAGTAGAGAGAAGCTCTACCTTCAATGACAATATTAGGTGTATTTTCAATATTAAAATTAATAGATTAATTAGAATATCAGTTACTGAGATAGTGCCCTCTCCTCCCAAGACAAAGATTCTTTAATTGGAACGGATATGTTAATGGATGTGGGAACGTACATATTCCAACTCCTGCAAGCCTGGGGAAGAAGTCCCTCCACCCTGTTTTTTAGGTCAAGCCATACCATAACCCTATTAAAAAAGGTAACCTGTAACTCAAATAAAGGCATTCTTGGCTAGATGGAATACTTGACCGCAGTCAAATAATAGATAGTTAACTGATGTACATCACCAACCCAACGTGAACAGCTCTTAATAAGCTCTTTATTCATTGAGTAAAATAATCACTTACTGTTCATTCACAACAAAAATGCAGTTGTCCTGCGACGGCTGGCCTGTGACTGGATGCTTGCAGGTCACTTTTCGTTCATTATGACTGGAGGAGACAAAACACACAACCAAACACATAAGCACACCATTCTTTTCAACACACAACTGCAAAACTCAGAAGCAGCAACCAAGCCAATTCATCACGGAAACTTTAATTAGCACATACGTGCAGCTTCTCACAGTGATACAGTCACAGACGCTAATGATACTTGAGGCAGGGTATTTTAAACTCAAGCATCCAGCAATCCTTCCGAGCTTAGCATAGAACATTTGCGCTGAACATTCCCACTCCATCCATATTAAACCGGGTTACAAGTTTTTGTTTTTTTTAAAGGTTGCAGTTAATATTTTAACCCCACGGTTGATGCTCTGCACTGGAATGGCTGTTGAACTCCAGGATATGGAAAGAGAAGCAAAAGGAATCTTGAATGAAAAACAAGGCAAGTAAGTTTGCCTTATTTTTTATGACACTTTTTAACCCTCCTTTCTGCTAACAAAGGATTCAAAGTAGGTTACAGTTTGGTGTAGTGGTTAAGAGCGCGGGACTCTAATCTGGAGAACCAGGTTTGATTCCCACTCCTCTCCTTGAAGCCAGCTGGGTGACTTTGGGTCAGTCACAGCTTCTAGGAGCTCTCTCAGCCCCACCCACCTCACAGGGTGTTTGTTGTGGGGATAATAATAACAGTTTGTAAACCGCTCTGAGTGGGCATTAAGTTGTTCTAAAGGGCGGTATATGAATCAAATGTTATTGTTATTGTTGTTATTAACAACAAGCAATACACAGAACAACAATTAAACACTGCAATCATGTACATGGAGTATCAGAATCCCAACCTTGAAGGACCCTTTTGCAAAAGCACTGATCGCCCAGCCCTCTAAAACAGTTATCCATTGTCTGGAAATGACCTTTTAAACCTCTTGGGACTTTAGACTGAAATGTTGAGGGCCTTCTTGAATCAGAGAGGAAGGTCACTCCTCAGAGCGGGGAAAGCTACTGAGAAAGTCCAAGTCTGACCAGAAGCTGTCCGGGCCTGCCTACATGGCAGCACCATGAGCAAGCCTTGGTCAAAAAACCAAGATGCTACACAGGAGCATATTAGGAAAAGCTGTCCTGTACATATGGACCTAGGCCATGTTCCTCAAGAACATATCACCTAGATCAGGGGTCCCCAACGTGGTGCCTGTGAGCAACATGGCACCACTGACACCTTTCCTGGTGCCTACCAAGTGGTTTTAGAAAGTAGGCAGGGACAGGTAGGACCTCTGATTGACTGTGCAAATTCAAAAAAACTATTGCTACAGAAGCAGCTTCCATCACAGCACAAGGATCTTCACTGTTAGGATTGAAGGTAAGCTACGGCAGCCATTTTATGGCTGGCTCGACCTGTGGCAGCCATTTTGTGGCTGTGCTCACCACACTGTGTCAGAATTCCAAAGGTGCCCACAGCCTCAAAAAGGTTGGGGACTTCTGCCCTACACAGACTAGTGACCCAGAAACTAACTTCCTCTAACACAGGTGCCTCTCCTCATCTGGGCCATTTCCACACGGCTTACCTTGTTCCGGAAAACAGCAAAATCTCGAGCAAAATCTCGCAAGCAGATGCTGTTATTGTGTCTTTTTGTGTGAGATTTCGCTGTTTTCTGGAACAAGGTAAGCCGTGGGGAAACGGCCCTGCATTAAAGACCAGACTTTAGTAAATACAGTGCTTAACATAACAGTGGTTAAACTGCATAAATGATTCTAGGTTCTGCTGAGTCAGCATTTCACTGGCTATTTTCAGACATAATGACAAACCCAGATGTATTTATCAAATATTTATATCCCACCTTATCCCACAGGTTCAAGGTGGATAGCCCTTGTATCTGAACTGCAAACAATGGTTCCCTCCACTTCCCTACGAACCAGGCTTCTAAACCAGGATTAAATCTGAGTATGGAATTCAAGTTTGGAGGGAAGAGAACAAACTACAGTTTGCAGATATGGCATAATGTCAAAACAAAGGTCTGTTGTGAATGCCCAATAATTATATTATTTGGAGGGGGGTGGGGAAGCTGCAGCATCTGAGCTGAAGGAAAACCCCAGCTTAGTCACATAAAACAAGATCAGAATAAAGCTACTGGGTACCATTCTTTCTCTGCCTGAGCTGCATATCTGTCAAAGGCAACAATATTAAGCCTGCATTATTACACTATTACTAGGACTATCAATATTGTACATGAAATACTTAAAAGCAGTAGGGGTCTTCAAGTCCAATATTTAACACTCAACACATCCTCCTTTTCAATACTGTTCATTAAAACATTTCTGACCTATCCTTCCATCCTACCGATCTATAACTTGGCAGATTTAAAAGTCATTTTCAGATGGATTATGAACATGAAAAAATTAAGCCCAGCAGTAAGAATTCCTAAAGTTTCTGAAAAACTGAACAGTGTTCAAGCAGATATAACTAACTTTTCTGCCATACTGTTCAGCCTTACAGTCACTAAAAGAAAAACCTACTTTCAATATGCAGCTCACCTTGAAACCCCCCAAGAGTCTTAGCTTCAGTGAGATAATCCCAGCAATTCCCCTGTTGGTACTTTTGCTAACATTCTTAGATCTTAATCACTTTGCAATTTCACACAGTCGTGCTCTAATCATAAGCCCCCTTCCAACACCAAAACTCACAGTACAGCATTAGCGGCTTTGTTCCTTCACGAGCAGCGTGATAACCACCAACCATACTAGCCAGAGAGGTGAAAATTCAATCTTTTCCGTAAAACCTCTTTCTTATGCAGAAAGGTATGCATGCTGAGATACAAAAAAAATGGAAATGAATCCGCTCCAATGCTAATCTTGGCTTAACAAGCATCATTTTCGCTGTTTATACTGTAAATAAAGGAGAGATTAATTTCTACTGATTTTGGGGGGGGGGTGGATGGGTGGGAGGAGTGCTTCTCTGGTGTTTTAACATTTACAAGGTTGCACAGTGGTTTTTACACTGCCCCATGAGGGAAAGCTGGAAAGAGTCTCCAGTTTGAGAAACTCATTCCCTGGGTATGATGGAAGAAATCTTCCACGTCATATTAGGGTGGATACAGCAGAAACTGTGGATAAGTGTCTGGTAATAAATGACTCCCATTTACAGGAAACAAAAAGTCAAAGGAAAAACTGTATATGGTGCAGATATTTAAAAGGGATGGGGTATATAGATGTTTTTTTTACAAAGCTAGAAGACTGAGCCAAGGTGGAGGGACTGGAATGTTTAGTACTAAAAGACAGCATAGATGCAGTGGCCAGATCTGAAACCTGGTGAAATGGAGAGAATAAGTGGGATAAGATCGTCCCTGGAATGGCCAGGGTGGTATTGCCTTTACCTTTACCTGGTAATTGTCTAACAAGCTAGAATGCATAGGAGGAACAGACTCCTCAATGCAATCTGCACTTGTGGAAATATTACGCCTGAAAAGTAACTTACTGCTGGGTGTGCTATCCCCTACCCCCCACTACTGTCTCCTGACCAAATCTCTAAGGGTAGAGTAAGAAAACAGAGAGGCTGCTAAAGGAGACAATGTTGTAATAATAGGGGGCAGGGCTTTTTTTCAGCAGGAACGCAGGGGAACGGAGTTCCGGAACCTCTTCAAAATGGTCACATGGCTGGTGGCCCCGCCCCGTGATCTCCGGACAGAGGAGAGTTTAGATCACCCTCTGCGCCGCTGAGCAGCGCAGAGGGCAATCTAAACTCCCCTCTGTTTGGAGATCAGGGGGCGGGGCCACCAGCCATGTGACCGTTTTCTCCGAGGGCAACCCACTGAGTTCTACCACCTCTTTTCCCAGAAAAAAAGCCCTGATAGGGGGACCTGACTACCCTCAACAATGATTGGGCCAATGTCTGCACAAATCATGGCAAAGAAGAAATCTCTAGACATGATGAATGCCTGCGCCCTGATGGAGCCAACTGAAGGTGTGGTAACACAAGTTTTGATCATGAACGATATTGTATGGAGGTGAACATCGTTGAAACACCAGGAACAAGGCCAAAGGGGATCAAACTCAATGTACTTGTGAGCAGGTAAGTTGCCCAGGAAGTCCAGCCCAGCACTGTTTAACTTCAGATTGTCAAAGATAAAGGGGGTTCGATAACAGAAAACTGAAAGCAAGTGTCAGGAGAGTCAAATATTTTCAGGATGCTTGGAGATTATTTAAAAACACAACAATAGACATTCAGCTACAATATATACAAAGGAGAAGAAACAAAGCCAAAAGGAGGTCTGGTTGTTTAATGACTGAAGTCAAGGAATCTGTAAATGGCAAAGTGGTCTCCTTTACGAAGTGGATGTCTAGCCCATATGGGAAAAATCTGAGGGAAGACAAACTCTGGCAAAAACAATGCAAGACAAAACGAGCAAAAATGGAATTTGAGGAACACAGCACAGGAAGAACAAGGGCAACAAAACATTCTTTAAAAACATCAGAAGCAGAAAACCAGCAAAGGGTGTTGGGAACATTAGTTGGCAGAGGTGTGAGAAGACTCCTGAAGAGGGATAGGGAAATTACAGGTAGCCTTAAATTCTCTGCATCTGTATTCACATCTGTATTCACTGTGAAAGGTGTTGGGGAGATACATGTCCCTGAACCAAATTTTTTAGGGATGAAGCATCGAAGTATTTTTTTTTAAAGGTTCAAAGGCTAAATGCTAGAAGACTGGAAAACAGCCAATGGCAAACCCATTTTTAAAAATGGATCGAGGGAGATCTGACCTGTTAGGTCAATGCCTGACATGGAGACATTCGTAGAAAGAGCTATTAAATTCACCATTGTTAAACACACTGGAAAACAAGCCTTGTTGAAGAGGAATTCGCACGGTTTCTTTAAAGGAAAGTTCTGCCCTGGCTCACCAACATTTTAGAACTAAGCATGTCAACAGGCATGAACCCTAGCCGATATCATAAGCATGGGACTTTCACAAGGCATTTGTCAAGGTGCCTCAAAGTCTTCTGAGTAACATTAACAATCATGGGATCGGAGGATGGTTAAGGATTAAGCAGTGAGTGGGAATAAATCGAGAGTTTTCACGGTGGAAGGAAGTGAGCAGTGGGATCCCCCAGAGATCTATGCTGCGATCAGTGCTACTTAATTTTTCATAAATGACTGGAATGGGGTCCGGTAGCAATTTTCCCCAGGCCAGTTTGGCTAGGGATCCTGACGGTGTTTTGAAATCTTCTGGGCACAGAGTAAGGGTCTCTGTGTGTGTGTGTGGGGGGGGGGGAGGTATTTGTGAATTTCCTGCATTGTGCTGGGGGCTGGACTAGATGACCCTTGAGGTGCTTTCGAACCCTATGATTCTATGAACAGAGAAATACTTTATGGATGATACTGAGCTGTTCTAGATGATTAAAACACAAGGGGATTTCGAGGAGGTCCTAAAGGACCTGTCCAAACTGGTGGAATGAGCGATCAAATGGCAGATGAAATTTAACTTATAGTACAATAAAAAAATCTTAATTTCACACATCTGCTGACAGAGTGTGAGCTGGCAGACTAAAAAATAAGACCTTGGAGTTCTGGTGGATAGCTCAATGAGAACGTTGACCCAGTGTGCAGCAGATATAAAGGCAAATTCCATGCTAGAAATAATCAAAAAAGGGACTGAGAATAATAAAGACGTGTATTATAATATGAACCTTTCCATTCACTCTGGTTATCTTTGGAAGCCCTGGGGCAGCTTTTCCCCTCCGCCTGAGGCTAAATGGGTAGTGGAAAGGCAACACAGAAATGTTATAAATAAATAAAACTTATACAAATTCCTGATGAGACTGTGTACATTGGTCACTGCACGGCAAAAAAGGATATTGAAGAGCTGGCAAAAGCACAGAAGTGATCATGGGGCTGGAGTGCCTGCCCTATGAAGTAAGGCTAAGGCACCCGATGTTTTTTAGTTTAGAAAAAAAGGTGAAGTTACTGAGAGGAGACAGGAATACAAAATTATACATGAAATACAGAAAATAGAAACTCCTCCCTTGCCTCATAATACCAGACATTGGGTCGCCTTATATACTGTAGATTCAAGACAGCCAAAAGCACAACTTCACACAATAGGTAGCTGACTTGTGAAAAGCAATGCCATGCGACATGGTGATGGCCACTGGCTTACACTGATTTAAAAGGGCACTGAACAGAACTACGGAGGATATCATTGGATACAAGCCACGAGAGCTGGAAGATAATCAAGCTCAGAGGCAGAATACTTTTGTCAGGTGCCAGGGAACAGTCAGCAAGTGAAGTCGCTTGTGTGTGGCCCCTGCTTTGTGGCATCTAACTAACCACTGCTGGAAACAAATAGATGAATCCAGTGATGCATCAACAGAAAGTGCTAGCAGTCATAGTCCCCCCCCCTTTCTCCTCTCCCCACCAGTCCCTTCTGATCCATGTGAGCTGAGTCTTGAAATAGGGGGCCCTACTAAGCACTAGCAGCCACACAAGTTGGTGAGCTGCAACGAGGAGGAAGGAAGAAGAAAAGGAGCAACGGTGCCCTTTTTGCTTCTTCTTTTGAGTGAGCAGATTGTGGGATCCAACTGTTGGACTAGATGCACCACAGGTCCGGTCTTACATTCTTACATCCTGGCTGTGTTCATTTTGTCTCTATTCTAGAGGCTATTGTAGGACTGCTATCTTTCTGATACCTATGAAACTTCAGAGTAGGGATAGTATGAATCTGTGCATTTGCAGTTCCTTAATGTTCAAGAAGCTCTGCTATATCCTTCAAGAATCTCCTCATCTCCCAATTTAAACCCAGGTGATTCTTCTACACTAATATTAGGTTAGTCTTATGCTTGTCTTTTTTCCCTTCAGCTGTCTGGTTCAAGATGCCCTTTTTAAAGCAAATAAAATGAGATTTTTATGTGAAGCATTTTTTTAAAAAAAAAACTACAAATGGGCTGGGATTATACTGTTTTTAATTTTCTTCCCTATGACAAACCAAAATGAAGTAAAGTTTGTCTTCCCTTTGGGCTTAAAAGGATCGTCTGTATTTTATGTTCCCGTGGTTATGACTACAGAGTATCCTCTCTTCATTTAGAATGAATGCTTGCACGACATTCTTCTCTTTTTCTTTTCTTAGAAACCATTCTATTTCTCTTAAGGGACCAAAAGGATTTTAATTTAATTAGCACAATCTGATTCACTTAAAAAAAATACCCAAGCAGTCACAGCCATTCCTCTGTCTGGCATCCTTACTCACAAAAGGAACAAAGACTGGGAAAGGATGTAAAAAAACCCCAGACAACAGAAATATAGTTCTGCTCAAACTCTGACAAGCAATCAAACAAGTTCAGTTGTGTTTTGTCTGTACAAAAGAAACCACTAAAACCACTGTGGTACAAACGGAGCAGATAAACTTGAGAATTCTTTTTTGCACCTCTACTGAAAAGCTATTGTCTTTGTCTGTCACTTATACAATGTACCAGATTATGCTACATGCTGATGATATCTAACAAATTTCCTTGGTTCACTCATAATTATAACCCTTTGTCATTACAGAAATTAGCCCTGGGGGATCCTCAGGCTTCTGCCCTTCCCGGCACACAGCAAAGAATCTACTTCCATTTGTCGCACCAATTCACAGCTATGTCCAGAACACAAGCAACAGCGTGACAACTTCTACACATCAAGATTACAGACAACCGTTTAAGCCTGGTTTGAAATCCTAATTTGTAAGGAAGAGAACGAACCACAGACAGTGGTCAGGCCATAACCACAAACTACATTATGCTGCAAAAAATATATGATTGTTTTCTGAGGTAAACATAAAGGGCCCAGGCTGCACAATTTCCCAGGAAGTTCTCCAGTGTAAACTCTACTGAAATGGATGGGTGCTCTGTAGGGTTGCCAGGTCCCCTTACCCTCCCAGTGAGAGGGGGGTCCTGGCGCTTGCTATCATCTTCTTTCTGGGAGCCTCTCCACGCCAGCACAATGGCACCCGGGAAGTGAAGTCATTGCGCAAGGCGGGGAGGACATGTTCACTTCACAGCAAGCCAATTAGGGCCCCAAACGGGCCCAATTTGGCCTGTTTAGGAGTAGGTTTAGATTTTTAAAAAAACTTCTAGCACCCAAACATCTTGCCCAGTAATGCTCCTCTTTTCTGATGCCTAGGGGCTATACTACTTTATTTCCTTAACAGCAGTGTTCCACAGTTCTGTCTCAGCACAGTTTTCTACTACCTGCACACAAGGAAAGAAAATGAAACAAACACAAGTGAAAGCATTCCAATTCCCAACGTTTCTTCTATTTTTTCTGCTATTTTTGGTGGTGTGTGTGTGTGGGGGGGCAAACTTCAGCATTATAGGAATTTCAGCACACGGTTTCAATGTCCATCCTCATCAGGATACCAAAAAAAGGCATTTGCTGCATCTAGAGTCTCCTCCATACTGGTGAAATCAATATTAACACAGAGCAACCTTTATGCAAGTAGTAGTTATAGTTAATCAGAGTCTTCAGTGACTCACAAAGAACTTGACGGTAGGAGTGGACAGGCAACTACTTCACTAATTAACAATCTCATTACTATTCCATTTTCGAGTTGCATACATTCATGTTCGTGTTCTACCTGCACAATTCTGTCTTTTATTATGCTGTTACTCCAAGAAGATTTACATATTATCTGAGCTGGTAGATCCCTAAGAGGCCCAAACCCCACAGTTAAGCAAGCTTCCTTGGGAAAAAATTATTTTCAAAGAAGCTTCCTTGCCAGTTTGGTTTTTCGTTTGCTGAACTGTGGCCTGGCTTCTTCCTGCATTGCACAACATATACTTCTAGAAGGTTCTCATGTAGGTTAATTAAGTCTATCTGCCCAATATTTTCAACTCACCATCTCTTATTCTACCCTGGGTGGTGGATGCTATTTAAACAGTTCCAGATTTTTAAGAATTATATAAAGTCTGTCAATATTACTCCACAGCTCTGCCCAATTACAATTTTCTAAACAGAAAAAAGTAGTAACTTGTATATAAATAGATCTTGTGAATTTTTTTAAAAATTTTTTATCAGCCTACCTGTCACTCTGTGGAAACTCAGGCTCTCTTAACCTGCAGAATTAAAAAGCTCCAGATATAAGCAAATGGGAGTGGTGCATTTTAATTTTTTTGTTATCAACGTGCAAATTGTGCACTAGACACACCTACTTAAAAATATTTAGTACGCTTCACTGTTTCTAACAGAAGGTGCACTCTCGCAAACGTGCTATCTTTCAGAGCTAAGCCCCAAAAGATCTCCTAGATGTTTCATTGGTATGCAAAGCCATCCCTCTACCAACTCAATATGTAAGCTGTATGCTTCTCTCACACACTGGGACGTGAAGCCTTCAGAAGTAGGCACAGCTGGCGGAGAGATGCCTTCACCAGAAAGCAAGTGACAGCTCCTATCAGAAAGGCTCTTACCGGCAGGTTCTTAGTTATGAAGCCACTGATTCAATATTGCAGGTTAGTGCAAGATACTGGAATCCAGGTTCTTTGTAGCTACATCTATGTAACAGCAACAGCATGAAGCAACCCTGAACGGGGTCCATCGGAAACTTCCTCCCAGGCCAGACATACATCACACTTTTCTGTGGGGTCCTTTGGCAGTAAGGCCACCCAAGAGAGGCAGGCAGGTTTTGACACCTCCTCCACGTTGTCAAACATAGTCCTACATGTGTCCCACAGAAGTATATGGGAAGCATCCACTTAGATGAGAGAACGCAAAAGGTCACACACTATATAAATCAGATTGGGGAATAGATTTCAAGGATGGCATGCACTGAGAAACAGAAAAGAGTAAGAGTCCAGTAGCATCTATGAGACTAACAAAATCTGTGGTAGGGTATGAGCTTTCATGAGTCACAGCTCACTTCTTCAGATGCCAGCTTTGGACTCTTGCTCTTTTCTATTGCTACAGACTAACACAGCTACCCATCTTGATCTATCACCGCTGGGAAATAGGCATCTGCATAGCTCTACTTGCTTACTTTCACTGAATCACAGAGTTGGAAGGGGGCATACAAACCATCTAGTTCAACCCCATGCCCAATGCAGGATGAGCCTAAAGCATCTCTGACAAATATTTGTCCAGACTCTTCTTGAAAACTGCCAGTGAAGGGGAGCTCACCACTTCCCTAGGCAGCTGATTCCACCTTTGAACTACTCTGACCGGGAAAAAGTCGTTCCTAATATCCAGCCGGTACCTTTGTGCATGTAATTTAAGCCCATTGCTTCGGCTCCTATTCTCTGCTGCCAACTGGAACAGCTCTTTGCCCTCCTCCAAATGACAGCCTGTCAAATATTTAAGAGAGCAGTCATGTCCCCCCTCAATCTCCTCTTCTTCAAACTAAACATTCCTAAGGCCCTCAGCCTTTCCTTGTAGGGCTTATTCTCCAGACCTCTGATCATTCTTGTTGCTCTCTTTTGCACCCTCTCGATTTTGTCCACATCCTTTTTAAGTGAGGCCTCCAGAACTGCACACAGTACTCCAGGTGCAGCCTGACCAAGGCAGTATAGAGAGGGACTATAGCCTCCTGCGATTTCGATGCAATGGCCCTTTTGATACAATCCAAGACTGAATTTACCGTTTTTGCCACTGCATCACACTGACTGCTCATATTTAGTTAACAGTCCACTCTTACACCAAGATCTCTTTCGCATATACCACTACCCGGAAGTGTATCCCCCATCCTGTTTGTGCTTCACATTTTTGTGGCCCAGATGTAATACTGTGCACTTATCTATGTTGAATTGCATCCTGTTCACAACTGCTCACTTCTCCAGAGTATTCAGGTCTTGTTGAATTTTAACTCTATCTTCTTGGGTGTTTGCCACTCCTCCCAATTTGATATCATCAGCATATTTAATGAGTAGCCCGTTTACCCCTTCATCCTGATCTTTGATAAAAATATTGAAAAGTACCGAGCTCAAAACCAAGCCCTGCGGCACCCCACTTTACACCTCCCTCCAATCTGATGAAACGCCATTGACCACCACTCTTTGGGTGTGATCCTCTAACCAGTTCCCTATCCACCGAACTGTCCTATAGCCCAGTCTTCAGTCTTTCAGTTTACTCATTAGAATGTCATGGGGAACCTTATCAAAAGCGTTACTGAAATCCAGGTATATCATGTTGACAGAGTTCCCACGATCCATTAAGCTCATCACTTGATCAAAGAAGGAAATCAGGTTGGTCTGACAAGATCTGTTGGGGACAAAACCATGTTTACTTCCCGAGATCACTAAGTGGTCCTTCAGATGTTTACAGATCGATCCCTTTAAAATCTGCTCTAATATCTTCCCAGCAACAGAAGTCAGACTGACTGGCCATACTAGACTTAATATTGACCAACAGGGAAGAATTAGTAGGTGGGGTGAAGGTGGTGGGACCTTAGGAAGAAGTGACTATTTCCTCCTAGAATTCCAGTTGCTGTGGGGGGCCAAGGAAGTTCGTAGATAGACTCATATGTCAGATTTTTGTAGGGCCGACTTCAATGAACTCAGGGGCTTCATGAGAGTCATTCCATGGGGGAATGTGCTGGAAGGGAAATCAGTGAGTGAAGGGTGGGCTCTTCTCAAACATGACCTTTTGCAAGCTCAAGCCCCCACTATTCCAGCAAGACAGAAACATGGTAAGGGCTCCAAGAAACCAATGTGGATGAACAGAGAGCTCCAGAATAAGCTAAGGGAGAAAAAGGAAATGTTCAGGAAATGGAAAGAAGGACAGACCTCTGAAGAATTTATGAGGGTTACTAGGTACTGCAGATCAGCCATCAGAAAAGCCAAAGCTCTATATGAGCTGGGTCTCACCAGGGGGGCTCACTACAATAAGAAAAACTTCTACAGATACGTGAGAAGCAAACACAAAGTAAAAGAGGCAACTGGACCGCTGCTGGGAGTAGAAAGAGAAACTCTGATGGAGGACAGAGAAAAAGCAGGCAGGCTTCAGGACTTTTTTGCCTCTGTTTTCTCCCTGAAGAACTCGAGCCCATCTAGAGATGGTAGAAGACATGACAGGACACCTGGGTGGCTAGTTGACATTGACAGAGGGGTTGTGGAGAGGCACCTGGCTGCACTGGACAAATACAAATCCCCTGGGTTGGATGGTGTACACTCAAGAGTGCTCAAAGAACTTACTTTGACATATAACAGGATGTTGGGAATTGAGGGATTTCCAGTTAGCCTCTTCTCAATGTGTTGCCAATTTTAATTTTCAGTAAAACGATGGCAATTCCTAAAAAACTTAAATGTGTTCTGTTGTATTTGCTGTTTTATATATATTTATCTAATTTATTTCATGGCCCAATTGTACATTATGCCAAAAACCACGTCAGCAGTTCATTGTTTTTACAGCAATGGGCCAGTGCTGGTCCTCTTTCCACCAACGCATTAGGAATCTGAAGCCTAAAATTCAAGCAGACGCAACCAGAGCCAGCACACGCAACTTTCCATTCCTTAATAAGTCAGCAGTATTTCTTCTTCCTTGTTCTCTGCTTTTAACATTTGCTTCTTGCTGAGGTTAATATAACAAACTAATTAAAAAGTTGCTTGAGTATGAGGAAAACGTAACCAAAAGAAAACCTTATCTCTTCTACTAGGAAGGACATGGTCTGTGGTTGCACAAGTACCTTCCATCTTGGAAAAAAGCCATTCCAGGCTGTATGGGTAAGACTCTTCATAAGTTTGAAGATATGAACTTTTTTCCAATTAATCTCTTTTTAAGGAGTTTGAAAGCTTTATAGAGAAAGGTTTTTTTTTTTATTGGAACACAGATGACTATCAGGCTGTACCATTAGAATACTTAACTAGAAGGGTAACAAAAGAATGTTATAACGAACACCAAAGTAATTGAATTCTCACACAAAGGTACTCATTTTGGCTGTTAAATATCAGGGTTTGAAATCCACATTAATCATCTCTCCTGCTCCCACACAATTTTATATGCATGCTCACGATAATCGTTTCCCAGTTTGCAGGAGAGAACTGAGGAGCCTAATCTCAGGGGGTGGCGGTGTGCCACTTGATCTAGGTTGGCTTCATTTCTTCACTCAAGAAACTCGTTTTCCAGATGCTGAAAAATAAATCCTTAATTTAAGCGTCAGCAAGCAAAGTCTGAGCATCCCCGTGGTTAAGAAACCCGCTAGATCTATGCATTAGGGAAGAGGACAGGGACTGGGCACTGCCTGCTCATGTATGCCAATGTGGGACTTTGGGTCATCGAATCTTAAGTTGTGATAAAGTGCGCAGGTACATTCCCAAGGCTCCTCATCCTGAGGCAGCATAAAGTGCACTGAGGAAGTATGGGGAGGAAGAACATTTCTGGTCAAAGTAATGACCCACACTGAAAGCAACAGCTGCTCACCTATGAGCCTGGTGCTGATCTTAACATTTTATTCATTTACTGCTTTAAAAAAAATCATTCCTTCTTTCTCCTGCAAAAAGGGACCCAAGGCAGGTCACAATAAATGTCCGGAGAAAAACAATTCCGGGAGTAATACAATCAAAAGGCAATTGTATACTTATTTCACAAATTTATCAATGTGCAAAGTGCAAAAGTGCATAAATCAATGTTATAATTACAATAAATAATGCAATAAATATACAATAAATAGTTACAAAATCCGACAGTCCATATGTGCAGGCATTTTTACTTGGCAAATTAAACAGTGAAATGTCCAACATTAGAGAACGGAGTTTTAGGAGTACCAACAGTCCATGCAAGCACTGGTGTTAACAGTGGGCATATAGCTTTGCACAATAAATGTCTGACTAACCAAATATAATAGTACAATAAAACAACACTAAACCATAACATGACTTAGGTGGGACAGGTCAGTCCTCTTCCCCAAGCAGAAGTTCTTACAATGACTAGCTGTCTTTTAACATAAAATGTATGGAAAACCTATGAGCCTCCCATACCCATGTTACTGCAGGGAGAATATCCTAGAAGACAGATACAAACACTCCTGCTGCCACCTGCATGCTTAACTATTATATATATTATATATCCTACACAACTATTATATATTATACACTTTTGGTATCACTAGTCATTTTGCGAGTTACATGTTTGCAACATCTTACATCAGCTTTAACTGAGTCAACCATTTTTCTTCTCACACTTACATCCTAGGAGAATCCCACATGCGCAAATCATAGAATCATAGAGTTGGAATGGATCTCCTGGGGCATCTAGTCCACCTCCCTGCACAGTGCAGGAAACTCACAACTACCTCCCCCCCACACACCCCAGTGACCCCTGCTCCATACCCAGAAGACGGCAAAACACTGCCAGGGTCCCTAGCCAAACTAGCTTGGGGAAAATTGCTTGCTGACCCCAAAGTGGCGATCGGCATTACCTTGGGTGTGTAAGAGAAGTAAGTACTGATGTAACCCTTCCTGCCCTCTCTCTCATGATCTGCCTAGGTTCACAGAATCAGTATTGCCTGTAGCTGGCCATCTAGCCTCTGTTTAAAAACCTCCAAAGAAGGAGTCAGCCTTCTTAGGGAAGGATTTGAAAAAAAATACATAAAATATTTGCTGTTTACTGCAAGATGACCACGCTTACTGTACATTTAAAGATGCAGAAGGCTCTGGGAATCTGTATCAGGGCTGCAGAGAACTGCAACAATATGATGCTGGTGTGTCCTCAAAGCTCACAAACCAGTGGGTAAATGGAAGAAGAGTAGTTTTCAGATGAATAGTCGCTAACATTTCTTAATCACGGCTAATTAAAAGGCTTAGCAGGAAAGAGATGAATTCGCTGATGTCCCAAATGCCAAATTTCTTTTCCTGAAAATGAAATTCCCCACAAGCAGGCAAAGTTTAAGGTGACCAGCCAAGCAAAAAAATAAAAGTTAATAAATGTCAAGAATAACCTTCACTGGAAAAAGAGGAGGGTGGGGAGAGCCAGAGGAAGAAGCGAGCTTCTCTTTTGGGTTTATCAGTACATTTCTCAGCAACAAGGTTCAGAGCTGAATCTTAGCATATAAAAATTCAGATTTTCACCTACATTATGAAAACTGCTACTTCTAGACTCTCAAAGGAGAATGGCTTAATAATGACCATATGGAAATCATCATTATCTCCCCCTCTGTCTCACAGAACTGACTGAGTTTGGCATTCCAGAAATAGCCACTTTTGGTTAACATAGAAAACTGAAGAGACAGAAAGTAATGACTCCAGAAAGTTAATAAGTGAGTGGTACAGAACTGACATACGCAAATGGGCACCCCATAACGGTGAATGCCCTGTAAAAAATCCAAGACAAGACTTCAGATTCCAGCTCCCCAAATGATACAGCTTTTGATAAATATTGAGAAAGCTGCATTATTAATTGGGTTTAATTTCAGTTTGGAACAACTGACAATGTGCCTGTCCCAAGGACCAAAACAAAGATCACTGAAGCAACTGATAGGACACCCTGCTGGTTAACCTGTTTTCCATTCTGCAAAGTCAGTAAAAGCTACTTGGCTTAGTAGTCACTGCTGCTGCTGTTCTATTATGACCAGTGATGCTTTCACATAACTCAAAGGTTTGCAGGTTCCCTACAAGATACCACCTTAACGTCAATCATTCCCCCCCAACCCAAGAATTAACTGCAGCATATTCAACATTTCTACAGGGGCAGCTAAAAACATTAATGACGTTCCGCCCAAAGGCAGAAGGCAGAGAAGATTTTAAACACAGTATACACAATATTTCATTAAATACAATTAAAGAAGATATGAAGCTTAAGAGATAGTATTCTCTGGTGATCTGATTTTTTTTGTTTGGGGGGAGGGAGAGATTTACACAGGAATGAAACATGGAAATAGAAGAACATGCCCATGTAGGTTTTCTTAGGATTGTAACACATTAAAACTGTAACAAGTGGGGTACCCAAGTCAAGTTAAACATGAGAGGTGTGTATACACTCCACCCAAATGAAAAAATTTCACCAAATCTGCTTCTGTTTGCCTTACACCCACGTAAACAAAGCCGTATTTTCCTGTGGTAATGGGAAGATGGCACAGGACCATTTGTTGGGACACAGGACCATTTGTTGCTCCAATGTAGCTGCTTAGTATGAAGTAATCCAGTTTCAAGATAGTCATACAGTACAGAGTTCCTGTATTTGCACAGAATTCAGCTATCCTCAAAAGCGGTATGTCAGAGGCTTTGAGAGATCCTGCTGAACCCATTTTAAATATGTAATAACCAGTTCACAATCAACAACCATTCATCAGACTGGATATACTTCGATGACGGTGTGTGCAGGAGAGGACAGATGACGTCCTTTCAAACTATCAGTCTTGGAATGTGTCACTGCAGCCGGTATGCCTCTCAAAGGGATCTCAGGATGTGCTAAAAGAAAATATGACAGCATCACCAATGCCCCAGAAGACTCTGTAGAAGTACACTGGTACATTGTTTATTAGGCATTTTCCCCTTTGCCTAAAAGACCTTTGAAAACAAGCAGTACAAATTACTTTGCAACATTTATAGTCTTGTTTAAAGCTTTCCAAGGACAACATAATGTGAATATCTAAATTTCTAAAAGAGGAGCAAATGGCAAACAAGACCTATTGCTGACCTATTGCAATTAATGCAGTGATTCCAAACAGTTGAACGTCATTTGGTTTGTCCGAAATAATCAAGACTCTAATCTCCTGCTAAACAATACATCTGATTTACTAGCTTTTAATTAAGAGGTTTCTATATTCTACCTGGTCTGGGTAGACACGTGCAGAACTGAATTTAGAACAACTGATACAGCAGCTGTTTGGTTTGTGGTCACATGTCCTGCGTGGTCACAAACCCTTGAATAATTTCATGTCCCAATTGATTCTGTGCATGAAGCCAAGGGACAATAATTGTTGCAAGCACAAACATATGGCTTAAACACAAATCAGTTCACTTGCCACTAAAATCTATTCACAGAAAGTGGCATGAAGCAGCTGTTTAGCAAAAGCTAACAACATGATCAAACAGTTCAGGATGGGGGGGGGGAGAAAGTGCAACAGGAGATGTTTCAACTGGCAAAGAGGGTCCTAACTATGATTTATGGTGGTAACCCCTCCACTTTCAGAAGGTTTAAGGTGCCAGCTACTACTCTAAGAGCAGATTAACAGTTCATCCTTTATAGCCAAGGAGTGATTTCCCCCATTTGTTCCTTGTTTACCAATTGCCTGTTGACTACTACATTCGCAACAGAAACTTTGTTGCAAGGAAAATCATTAATTAAAATAGTATTTCTAAAATTCTGAGAGATTTTGAAGTATTTGATTGGACTAGGTTTTTGTAAACCTAAATCAAACCTGAATTCTTCCCAGAAGCTAAAATGACAAAACTGAGGTTATGGTACTTCTGTCACATCATGAAAAGATTCTCTGGAAAAGTCAATAATGCTAGGAAAAATGGGAGGTTATAGGAAAAGAGGAAGACCTAAAAGGAGGTGGCTTGACTCAATAAAAGAAGCCACATCCTCCAGTTTGCAGGATCTGAGCAGATCTGTTAATGACAGGACGTTTTGGAGGTCTTTCATTCATAGCATCACCGTTAAGTCGAAGGTGACTTGATGGCACATAACAGACACACACACCTAAAGTGAAAAGCATAGTCTGCTTTCAAGATTTCATAATATACTCCTCCCAGAAGGGGAGGTGAAATTGACAGAGCCTTCTTGGAGGCGAAGATGAAATTAACAAACCTTCTGAGGAATGATCTCAGCCTGCTCTGTCTTTTTAAACTACCCTCCTGTAGAGAGGTGAAATTGACAGAGCCTTCAGAACCTTTTTAAACTACGCTTCCTGGATAACATTGTCTCTCCCTACACTTGAGCATCCCCATGTAAGATGTCTCACGTAGAGAGACTCTCAGTTGCCCAGTCTTCTCAGTGATGTTAATTTGGCCCCCAGCTGTGCTGTTTTTCTGAGGTTATTTTCTGACAAAATCTCTCTCATCTGTTCAGACTTAGAGGCCAAACTGAGAGCAAATCCAGGACTTGAGGTGTTATGGGCAGATTCAGGCTGATCTTGTCTATGGATGCGACAGGATTCCTGAGTGTGTGAGATCAACCACTTTGCACTCTTGACCCTTGCCTGTCCTGGCTTTTTAAATCATGCTGGGAAAAGATATTAGAGCCATCAGTGAAAATCATTAATGTTCTCCCTAGACCTTTGATGGAGGCAGTAAGTAAACCTTTGCTTTTTTAAAAAAATTATTGACTAGGGATGAGGTTGCCAGAGCTTTTTGATGGGGTATGAACAGCAGGCACCGTTCAGGGGGAAGGGGAAGCATTGGGGGATTTTATTTGTAACGTTTTGTTATCTGTAAGCCACCGGGAGCCAAGAGGAAAGGTGTGGTGTAAGAATTTTAATAAATAATATTCAAATGACAAAATGTTACTAATCTAAACATTTACTTTTAAAACTAGGTTTTACATCTCCATCACCTATTCTTTGATTTTTTTAAGTGAAACATGCAGAGCATTGTAGCACCTTTAAGACTAACCAATTTTATTGTAGCTTAAGCTTTTGAGAATCAAGTTCTCTTCATCAGATGCATGATCCGATCAGTTCGGATCATGCATCTGATGAAGAGAACTTGATTCTCGAAAGCTTATGCTACAATAAAATTGGTTAGTCTTAAAGGTGCTACTGGACTCTTTTTGATTTTGCTACTACAGACTAACATGGCTAACTCCTCTGGATGCAGAGCATTGACACGGGAAGCTTTCGCATGCAAATCAGATGCTTCACCCCTGAGCCACGGACAGACCTTCCCATGAAATAAAAATATAGGCGACCTTATTTTCCATCTTTTCTGTGGGAAGGTGTGATGCATCCTTTTCTTGACAGCTCAGGCAAAAATCAAACTAAGAAGCTCCATGTTCTGTATCTCAAGGTCTCTTACCAGAGTG
This sequence comes from Eublepharis macularius, assembly GCF_028583425.1. Lineage (NCBI taxonomy): Eukaryota > Metazoa > Chordata > Lepidosauria > Squamata > Eublepharidae > Eublepharis > Eublepharis macularius. The sequence goes on from NC_072798.1 coordinate 16,285,251, forward strand.
TTTGTTTGTTAGAAACGCAACAGTTTGTTAATTACTTGGAAATCTGCCAACCTCAGTGCAAACTCATCCACTCGAAATCAGCAGCAATATGTTAGTCACAGAAGGTCACATTTTCTCAGTCTAAGTGAAAATGTTGCACTGTTTTATTCATTTATGAGAAGGGAGTTAAATGAATTTTTAAATGTAGTACTTTAGGAGGAAGAGGTAGTTCAGATTTGTCTTCAATCTAGAAACAGGAAGGTATTTGTGCTGGCTTTCTTCTAGTCTTCTGGACGCAATTAAATAAACTGCTTTTTAACCAGTGAAGCCTTATAAAGGCTAGCGTTCCATCCCATGATGAGTCTCTTCTCGGTGACTCATCAGGTTCTAAGCAACAGACCTCTTCTAAAATACACCAAACACATCTAGCCATGATAAGCAACCACCTTATCCAGAGACATTCAGTGCCTCCCTCAACTTTGGAATGTGTTTCCCTATGGAGGGAAAACATCCTGGGAAAAGACCAGACATTTTAATTTGGGCAAGCTTCTAGAGCCCAGATTTTATTTTATGTTACTTATGACAGGCAAATCATTTAACATGAACATTTATAACTTCATTTCTCAGCCTTATAAATATTTGAGTTACTACCCTTTTTACTTCTACCCCATGATGAGCGGAAAATTACATTTGTTCTGTATGTTTCAAGACTTCGCAAATCTACATGTGGCTTTCCTTTGCTGATATTTCACAAAGCACACTCTGGTTAGGAAATAATTCCACCAATTCAGGTTTTTATTCTTGTAAAGGGAGAACTCCAGATGGTGACCCAATATGAAATGATGGTATATATGTAACTCTTTTCTAATGTCTAAGAGCTTACTGGCCTCCGCTCAAGAAGTGAACTGCAAAAATGTCCTTTCTTCTTGTCTTAATCTGTATTTCAGACACAAGATGCTCCCCAAAGTGGCTTGTGGCAATTAAAATTCAGTACACAATGCTGCTGGGGGACACAGTACATAAATGAATGTAAGATAGGCCCCCTGCCCCTCAAGCTTACAAATTAAAAGAGAAGACACACAAGGAGAAGGCAAAAAGGTAGAGGACAGGAATCTCTTCGACAGTATCAGAGCAAGGTGGTGAATTGGCAATAGGCATCACATTGGGGAGGGGATCATTCCTCACTCATGTTCTTGATAGGACAGAGGTGGTGCAGCTGCTCAGATGATCTTGGTTCTCTTGCTAGTGGGAGAGGGCAGTGTGTCCTTCTCCAAACCACAGCAGTAAGAGAAGTGGCGGATGGAACAGAAAACTTGTTGGCAAGGAAGGGGAGCTAAGCAATTCATACACCCAACTGGGCGTTTCACATTCTCCAAGAAACATCTTACTGCTTATGTGCCCAAATATAATAGTGCAACTATTCTGTATGAGCGCTGTACAACCAATCAGTCAATTTCAAATGAATTCTGGGATGCTATTGTTTCAAAACTTTCTTGGGCTATACATTGTGTGCACTATCCATGCATAAAAACCACATATGTGGGTGGGTAAAAAAGCTCTAAATTAAGAATCAGACTTGAGATAAAGCTGTGAATCACCTGTAGAAAATGGCAGTTCTGGCTTTATACTTGCATACAATCTTCCCACCCCTTCCTCCAAAATATAGGCACAGTGCAGTGCGTTTGGTATCTTCATATATCCAAGTAGTCCAAGTACCACTAAGTAAGAACAAGCAAATATGTCAGTCATGAAGTCTTCAAGGTTCAGCGGCTTTTTCCTTTTTATTAGCAATCCCAATGGGATTTCTTGGGGGGGGGGGTGCGTAGGGCAATCTAAATTCCCCTCTGTCTGGAGATCAGGGGGCGGGGCCACCAGCCCATGTGATCATTTTCTCTGAGGGCAACCCACTGAGTTCCACCACCTCTTTTCCCAGAAAAAAGCCCTGGATATAAGTATTGTTTTTAAATCACTATATAGCTGCTCAGGACACCTCTCTCTCCAAAACTTAACTCAGCCAAAATCTGATAAAATTTGATAAAAGCATTCAATAACCGTATGGATAAGGTATCGGCATATATAAAATGGTACTAGTCTGCCTATTCACACAAGTTCCCACTGCATGAGTTTGGAGATAACAGCTGCTGCAAAAAAATCAAGGAAAAATCCTGAACTGACAGGCTTGTCATGAAACAGCCTGGAGATCATAGCTGTTCATTAAGTTGCTAACATTTCTTGTATAGCTATACAGGTCCCCCCCCCTTTTGATTTCACATAACAAGTAACGAAAACAAGAAGATATATTCAAGAAATAACAAGAAAGGCAATGCAATAAGATTTATTGCAAGTTGGCTGAGTATTGATTATTTGAGAAAGGTTACGAAGGTAACATCATTGTTCATTTTTATGGAACCTTTAAACTGAAATTCTACCATAAAAAATTGCTATCAAATTACAACATCAATCCAGCTCTTAGATGATTAACCTGAAATGCATCATTAGATCTCATTCTGAACATGGCTGTAAACGTTGATTGTTAAACTCACAGATTAAGTCCATGTACGGCAGAGGGATATTTTCTGCAGACCTGCAACTACCCCTAGGCTTGCAGAAAACTCTGAACACGTTTCTAAAAGAAGGGGGAGTTAAAGTCCTTTAAAAAAAATGAAGAGTAGCGTGATCTCATGATGTTCCATCATGAGATTTCAGCCGCCATCTTGGGGGTTGCTTAGCCACCCCCAAGAGGTATTGCAGGAGGTGTGTTTGGGAGGAGAGAGGAAATCATGAGGACAAGACAGAAGGGGGCAAGTGGAAGCGGGCAGTGAGTGCTAGTAGTGGGGTGGGAAGAAGACTTGGTGGCCATAGGTTCCCCTCACAGCTCAAATACTGTCAGAGCTCAGCAGCCCTCAATATCCAAGAGGGCAGAGAGAACAAGAGATTTCTAGGAGGTAGGCAATGAGCACTGGTGGTGTGTGGTGGCAGGTGCTACTGCAAAAACATGGGCTTTCTCTGTGGTGGCCCCCACCCTGTGAAATTATTCACAAAGGTTTTTTACTCAGATAGGGCTGCATTGTAGGGAGGAGATCTCAGATGATCCGCTAATGAGTTAGGAACCACAGACCTCACCACTATGTTGTATTGGATTCCCGCTCAAGTCTTCGTAAACTTGTCTCTATTTACCCTATGGCATTGTTCATGGAAACGTTCCTGATACTGACTGTACTAATCTCACCTTATGTAATCCGCCTTGAGTCTCAGTGAGAAAGTCAGAGTATAAATGACATAAATAAAAAATAATAATAAATAAACATGGTGGCAAAGACAAGAAAGCAGTGATATTGCCTTCTCCTTCCTTCTACAGACCCAGAACCCCACTAGGGAAAGGAGGCAGCAAGCAGTGCGGCCAGGAGGTTGCACAAGTGTTTCTGTAGCTTCTTACCCACACAGGAGAGAAGGGGAGTAAGGGCAGTGCTCCCTTCTCTGTTCTTTCTTCTCTACCTGTTTCCCCAATCCCTGCATGGAAAGAAGGTGGGCAACCAGGGACAGCTTTGAGGCGGCAGAGAAGGCAGATTCCCCCATTGCAGGTTTCTTGTGGGGTCTGTCAGTCCCTGGCAGGTAGTTGACAGGGTCCTTGTTTGTCATTTTCTATTTCCCTGACAAAATGCTGAGGTACGCAATAGTACATCTGCTTTAAGAACCTGGATCTCCCCCTAGTTCTCAACTCCTGGTGTGAATTTCTTGGAGATTTGGGGCCACAGCCCGAGGAATACGGGCTGGGGAGGGGAGGGACCTCAGCATGATATATTGCCATACGGTTCACCCTCCAAAGCTACCATTTTCTTCAGAAAAACTGGCCTCTGCAGCCTGAAAACTGGTCATAATTCTGGGAGATCTCCAAGCCCCACCTTGAAGTTTGCACTTTACCCTCTCAAATACAGAGATAAAATTAAAGAAAAAGCTGTTCAAGTGATAAATGGATTCTGGACTACTAGAAGGGATTTCTTGACTGTTCTAAGTTTTCATATTTTCACATATTCGTGGCTTCCCACAGCTGTAAATATTTAACTGCATCATGCTGTTCCTAGTATTTGAAAATAGGAATGTATCATATTTATTTACCACTATGAAAGCCAGTATAGAGACAGCAATTATGGTATTCATTAATTTACAAAAAAAACAGTGGATGGATACACATGCCAAAGCTGGGGTGTAGCTTTCCATCTCTAAACTGGGGTCCATACAGCACATTTCCACTGGCTTACAATATGAACATTTCCATGCTACATGAAAGTATACATAAATGCCAACAGGATGGACTGACTTAAACCAAAACAATTTAAGCCACTGAACTAAAATTCTCTTCTTTATTTCTGGGTTGCTAGAATTATGTCTAATTCAGACAGAGATGGTTAGCACTAACCTCCAATCCATAGATTCAAACCACAAGTGGAAAGCTAGCACTAACCATAGTTTTTCTACTTCCAAAGTCATGGCCAACTATGGTTAAAGAAACTTTGAAATGGAGAAGAGAACTGGTGCCAAAGCCTGTGGCTACAAAAAGTCAATATATATGAAAGTGGGTCATGGGTCATGGATCAAGTTTTAAAGTCTAAATTCAGGCTAGTTCGGTTATTTTAAAGAGATTTTTTTTTAAAAAAAAATTACAGTTGAAACTAAAAAATTGGGTTTGTTAAAAAAAATTAAAAACTCCTCCTCGCCCACTAAGAGCAAAACCACACACAATGTTATTGAGCCCATTCAAAGCCATGTGATGTTACACAAAAGAATGGAAATTCTCAAACTACCAAATTATATACCTAGTAACGAATGTCGTGCCTAGGGAAGATTTGCACAGACTATGTACATACAATCTTTGGAATAGCACACCATACACATTAAGGCATTTATGTTACTAAACCATTGCTGGAAGCAGAATATCCAATCAAATGTCCATATGCACATTTCCAAACAGCTTCTATGGGCACCTCTCTACATATTTGGACTGAAAGCTCTCAACGCTTATCTAGATACCCAGAGCAACATCCTGTTGCAAGAAGTGTCTCCCTAAAGTATTTTTACGAGTCAGAATGATACACAGTGCCTCGAGGACTGCCCATCTTCTAGGCTGTGCTATTCTTCAGTCTCCTTTATAAGCACTATAGCTTGTTTTCTAATGAAAGCTCTTTCAAAACTAACTCCAAGTAATTAACAATTCACATGAAACGTTCAAATTAATTGCAGCTCGCCATATGTTGCATTACTCACTTCTCATTCGTCACTATACTACACACGCATGAAAACTCCCACTGAAAATCTAAAGCAGCTTCTTTGCAACTTGCCAAAGAGTAACCTTCGTTTTAGCTCTCTGCCTTTAAAATCACAGAAACAATTTCTTGGAACTGAAGATGAGAATTTGCTCTTGTAGAGCCTGGTCAAATATACACCAAGAAATGCAGTAAGATGATACAGTTCCCACCCATAGTCTTTTTCTTCTTGCTGCCAAGCCATAATATGAGTACTGTATTTAGGCGCTACAAATCAGCTCACTCAAAACAGCTGTAGATTTCAAACCTTAAAAATCAACAAGAAGTATGTATATAGGGGGTTGGACTAGATGGTCTGTATGGCCCCTTCCAACTCTATGATTCTATGATTCTAGTCAGACCCCCATGCAAAACCCATTTAGGATGGCGCCATTATTCTTGCTATGTCACCAGTTCCTATCCATGGAAGACTTAATGGCTTGGTTTTCCATGAGCAACACAACTTCACCAGCACTTTTTGCACTAAAATTTCTGCTTTCGTTGCTCCCAGTCTGCACATATGGGGGTGGCAACAACAAAAATGAGTACCCAAACAATACAGTATCTGAAGCTTAGCAGGTGGGATAAACCATTGGTGCTCAGGTTGTGGTTAAAGGTCACAGCCCATCAGTGAGCCACAAAATGAATGTTAAGTGGTCCTCAAACGCAGAATACGAGAACAATGCCATCCCACATAAAGCTCATCCGTTAACAAACTGCTTGATGAGAAATGCACAGCTGTTCAAAAGAGACTGTGGCTTATGTGTTACGATGGGACCCAACAGAGGATTTAGTCTTTTCTTGCTCAGAGAAGTCCACTCACTTAAACACAAATAAGTTCTTAGCTGAGCCAAGCCACGTGTTCATGAATTTTTGTTTCTTTGGCATAAAGGTACCAGGTCATTAAGGGGGGAGATATCAAACAGCTATATGAAAATTATGTGTCCCTCTACCTCTAAGTCCTGGATACTAAAAGGAGACCAGTGGTCCATCTAGTCCAGCACTTCTCAGAGAGACAGCAACCAAACAGCCGCCTTGTAGGGCCAGCAAACAGAACGCAGCAGATAAGGCGTTTCTGGGATGCTGCTTCTTAACTAGATCCTGTGCATTTGTCCAAGTTTGGCTGGTGAGTCATCTGCACCTGTTGCTGGCTCAGTCAGATCTAGCCACAGTGATCCATGCCTTAGTTACATCTTGACAAGACTGCTGCAACATGCAAAACAGTTCGGGAAGCAGTAGCTAGTGCAGAATACTACAGCTAGACTGCTGGTCGGAGTCCACTATTGGGAATAGGTGATCCCAATATTGCAGCAACTACACTGGCTATCAATCAGCTCTCGAGCCTGATTCAAGGTGTTGGTTTTATCATTTAAAGCTTGACATGGCTTCAGACCAGGGTATCTGAAGGACTGTCTCCTCTCATTCATTCATTCCGAGGCCTTCTGACAGCCCCATTAACCAAAGAAGCTTGGTTGTGACTACATGGGAGAGGGCCTTTTTGGTGGCTGTCTCACGATTATGGAACAATCTCCCCAGGAAAGTGCCCCTGGCTCCCCCACTTTCTGTCTTCAGTGGGCAGCTGAAGACTGTTTTATTTAGGATGGCTTTTGCTTAACCACTTTTTAATGTATTTTAACTGTATTTTTTAATCGGTGTTTGAATGGTTGTCTCTTATATTTATATTTGTTTATATTTTACACTGTAAGCCGCCTTGAGCTCCTTTGGTGGAAAGGTGGCTAATAAATGTTTTAAATAAATAAATAGATGCTAAGTACAATTCTGTCCGAGCTATACAAAAGCACCATCCCCACAAACACACAAGAATTTTAGTGGTCCAGGGAAACTGCAGCTCCTTAACTAGTTCACAGAACACAACCTCCGGGGGCTTTTGTGAACTTCCCTCCTCTGCCAAAAATTCATCTCTCAAACCTGCATAATCTGCATACAATTGTCGTGATGAGTCCCTTCAAAGTCAAACCTGGATCCTAACCTGTCAATTCTGCTGGCTCCTGTCTCAGTAGCAGCATAATCGGTAGCCTTCGGAATGAGAAAGCTGAGGAAGCGCAGACACCTCTTTGAGCTATGAACCATTTATAGCACAGGTGTTTCAACACCATCTTCATTATTAACTCGACTGTGGTATCACCTTCGGGTGGTGACTGATGGGCTCTGCTATTGCTGTACTGCTGGTGGGAGATAATAAGCTAATTGTACGCCAATGCTACTAGCTGGCATGAAGGATAACTACCAGCCCATCACTAAATTCCAGTGTCGGCTGAAGTGGATCAGTAGTACTGGCTTGGCAGGCCAGTCACCCGTGTCCAAGAGTTATCACCTGCATATTTCATCAGGACTGTGGTCAAAGACAACATCTCTTATCTGAATGGGGGTCGAATGCAGAAAGAAGAATGTAATTCTCACCTCTGGGCTAAGCAAGAGTTTTTCAAGAATGGGATACAAAAAGAATGTTATGGGTTAGATTAGAATACACAGCCAGTGCAATAAAGTGGCAGCATTAATCCAGAGCAGAGTAGAAATAGCTTCAAGCTTCTGTTTGAGCTATGAAGCTCGTAAGTAGCACAGGGCAGCCAAGCCAAATCAACCATGGACAGATGTTGTAGTGTGACATTCACAAACTCCCAAGATCCTTCAAGAAAGGGCAGTATATTCAGATACATCTGAACTCTGGTCTTGTCTGCCCAAGCCATGCGGAACAAAGAAGACAAGCTGAACTGTATTTTTATGTACTTCCAAATTTTTTATATAGTTGCTGTTATAAAAAAAGGTTGGGTCTACGAGACAGCGAAAGCTCTACATATTTTATGATGTGTGTGAGCGTTCGAAATTTTGCAGGGATGTCATCTTTTTCAAGCATCTTCATAGTAAGAGCTCCAGTTCAAACTATTAGGTTGGGTATGTGTTACCAGGTAGTATTGAACCCGAGTTTCAAGAGGAACCATTACAGGCTGACAATGGGAAAAGACAGAAATAAGTATTTTTGAAACTTCAGTTAGAAGCAATTTTTTGAAATTAATCAAGTTAAAGCTTTTGGTGTTCCCTGAATGGAATAAATTCTTCAGAATATATTTGAAAACAGTAACTTGAGCTTTTACAACACCTTAAGAACTAGACATGGTGTTATGGATAAAGACCTGTATTCCTGTTAACCAAACCCACAAAATGTGTTTCTGGATCAAGGAAGGAAATCAGAATCAAGAATTCCATTAAATGTTTCTCTGATACTTGACTACTTTTGCCATGCTTTCAAACTCCAGTGCTTGGCCACGTGATTTCAATAAAAATCCATCCTGATGCAATAGTAGATCCAAAAGATGATAAACACAAGCCTCACAAAAAAGTTCTCCGACTGTCTCCATTTTGGTTAAAACTACAATAGAGAACCGTAAATCAAGGTCCGTTTCTGCAAAATTCCTGTGGGAGATTTTAATGTACATTCTGAAATAGCTTCCATTGAAATCAACATGATTTAAGTGTTTAGTGTTAGTCAGAACGTGCCTGTGATATGCCATAACCCACAGCCACAATTATACTTTACAGTGGCTTATCATAGTATATGATTTTGGGGGAGCTGAGACAGTCAATCTAAGGTGGGTACGGATTGGTCTAGAGTTACCAATTTTATCATCGAACTTCTCCAGTACATAGTGAAGGTTTTTTAACCGCCTCCCCGCTATTATTGCAGATCATTAACCCAGTCATATTATTCTGATGTTAACAATGGCATGTTTCAGCCAATGTTTGCATTTTAACGGCTAAGAACATTACTCTTCAGAGTCCTCTACCATATTTCTCCTTCCTATCACATTCTGCAAATACAAAGGCATTCTGGCCTTGAAAGTGCCAGAGGAACATCGATTAATGACTAACTCCAGCTGTTCTCACACATCTTGATTTTCTCTAAAGTGGGCAGGGCAGAATGCCTTTGGGAAGGGAAGGGAAACCATATATACCACCCTGAGATCATTGGACCCTATCCGGAATAAAAAGTATCTGTCATAATTGCAGCAATTCTTCCAAACATACTCCTCTACAAACCAAGTACAAGTGCAACATGCCACTGTCAGGATTCCAAGCTCTTTTGGTCCCAAATCAGTGGTTCAATCTAACCCTTACCAATGTGACTGGTAATATTAACACGTAAACTTACTGAGTATGCTGCAGAAAGGGATATGAAAGCATGTCCAAAATGTTCTAGAAGAAATATTGTGCATGCACAAGTCTATGGGGACTGATGGTGAGGAGGACCTTTTGGTTTGATTGATTTGTTTTATTTATATCCTGTCCTCCCTGCAAGAAGGTTCAGGGTAGGTTGCAATATTCTTAGCATACTAGAGCATGGGGTTTTTAAGCAAATGGCCACTGAATTCACAGAGTTGTCAATACAAGATCAGATTGCAGCATACCCCGTCACTGCCCAACATACTTTCAGAAGTCTTGCAGTGGCCTGGCGAGCTGCAAGCTGGTAGAATCAATGAGGCCAACATGCTGAGGATTCATCCTCCACTACAAGCCTAGAAACCCACATCACCCAGTGCTACAAATATATAGGATTCTGGGGTCATGTTACTTGGCCAGTTATTTAGCTCTCACCTTGCAGCGAAGAAACAAAACAAAAAATAACCTACCTAGCTCTGGCCCTAAAAGATCGCATAACATAAAGTGTTTTGAGGGGTGGGTGGGAGAAAAGATACAAGCCAGCATGGAGAAAGCAGCTATGGTTGTGTACTACACGCTCCTGTAATAGGTGGAAGATTCTTCAAACGTCTGTGTGTAATGTATGTCAAGTGCAGTGGTAGACTAAGGGCCAAGCTACACATGACGAATGACACTTGAATGGCAAGTGTATTTCTCCCTGTTCACTTGCCCTCCACTCAATCCACTTGCCGTTCAAGTGTCATTCGTCATGTGTAGCTTGGCCCTAAGGAAATCTAAGAAAAACAGGGTTTCTCACCTGTAACTGTTGATCGTCGAGTCTCTTCTGTGCAGACACACATTGGGACTGCGCAGGCGCAGGCCAGCCGCGGAAAAGATTTTTCTAGCTCTAAGAGATGTGAGGGGGACGTTCGGATCCACCGCGCATGCGCGCCGGTGTTCCCGCCAATTTTGAATGCATATATATCCGAACGTCCCCGGCATTCCCTCAGTTCACCTGAGCCGCCGGAGAAACAATGGAAGAAACCAAGCACTCACAGCGGGGCAGGCGGGAGGGAATGTGTGTCTGCACAGAAGAGACTCGACGATCAACAGTTACAGGTGAGAAACCCTGTTTATCGTCTTCGTCCTTCTGTGCAGCCCCACATTGGGAGAGTAACTAGCATCTCACCAATGGGGGCGGGTGTGAGTGTCTACTTGAACAAGGACTGCAGGACAGCTGTGCCCACAGCCGAGTCACGTCGTGCATGCACATCCACAGAATAGTGCTTGATGAAAGTGTCTGCAGTGGACCATGTCGCAGCTTGGCAGACGTCCCGGAGCGGCACTCCTCGTAGGAAGGCAGCAGAAGCAGCTTGCGCTCGAGTGGAATGAGCGGTAACCAACAAGGGACACTGGACTCCAGCATGCTGATAGCAAAGTTTAATCGTAGACACAATCCAGCGAGAGATGGACTGGGCAGAAGCAGGTGAGCCCTTGCGAGGGCCAGAGTAACACACAAACAGGGCAGGAGACTTCCTGAAACATTTGGTGCGGTGCAAATAAAACAATAAAGCACGCTTTACATCCAATGTGTGTAGTGCTCGTTCCCCTGGGGATGAAGGTGTTGGAAAAAAGGAAGGGAGGAACACCTTTTGCTGTAGGTGAAACCTTGAGACTACCTTGGGCAGAAACTCCATGCTAGTGTGGAGCATGACAGTACCAGGGAAAAACTGCAGGAAGGGAGGGTCACACCGCAGGGCAGACAGCTCCCCAACACGCCTAGAGGACGTGATCGCTACCAGGAAAGCCACCTTCTGAGTGAGCAAAGGTAGGGGACAAGAAGATAGAGGCTCAAAGGGCTGGAGCATCAGCCGGGAGAGAACCAGGGAGAGACTCCATTGCGGAATGGGATGGGCCCTAGGAGGGAAGGTCTTGAACAGGCCCTTCAGGAACTGCTTGGAAAGCCAGTGAGTAAAAACTGTCTTCCCATCAATCTGCCCATGGAAGGCAGAGATTGCAGCCATGTGGACCTTAATACTGGAAAACGCAAGGCCCTGGGAGCAGAGATCCAGGAGGTAGTCCAGGATGACAGGGAGCGGGCAACTAAAGGGAGAAACCCCCTTTGGGGCCAACCACCGGGAAAAACGTGACCACTTCCTCTGGTAGGACAACCTGGTGGACGGTTTCCGGGCATTCAAGATCACCCCAAGCACCCCAGAAGAGAGGTTCATTCCCGGTTGCCCAGAAGCCAGGCAGCCAGATTCAGTACAGCCACATCGTGATGCCACACCCCGTCCCTGGTTAAGAGGTCCGGGGCGTGAGGCAGGGGGAGGCATCGCCCCTGGGACAGGGAGAGCAAAAGGGGGAACCAATCCTGGCGAGGCCACCGAGGGGCAACGAGGATACAGCGGGTTCGGTAGGCCCTGACCCTGGAAAGAACCTTGTACAGGAGCGGAAAGGGCGGGAAGGCATAAAAGAGCCCTGGGGACCAAGGTATTTGGAAGGCATCCCCTAGGGAGTGGCGGCCAATGCCGGCCCGGGAGCAGAACAGCGGGGCCTGTTTGTTGCGGGCAGTGGCGAAGAGGTCGACCAACGGCGTGCCCCATGTGCGGAAAACCTGGTCGAGGTAAACCCTGTTTAGGGACCACTCGTGCTGAGGCAGAAACACCCTGCTCAGCGCATCCGCCGAGGTGTTGAGATCCCCGGCAATGTGCACGGCTCTGGGAAGGACGTTGTTGACCATGGCCCAATTCCATAGAGTTGTTGCCTCCTTGCAGAGCTTGAGCGAGACCGTCCCTCCCTGCTTGTTGAGGTAGTAGCAGGCCGTGGTATTGTCCGACAGGACCTGAACCCTCCTGTTCCGAATGGCATCTGCAAAAGAAGCGAGGGAGTAACGGATCGCCCTAAGCTCAAGAAGGTTGATATGCATGGATGCCTCAGATGGGGACCAGATGCCCTGAGCCGAAAGCTGTCCACAGCGCCCCCCCCATCCCAAGTTGGAGGCATCGGTATAAACCGTGACCTCGGCTAGGAAGGGGCCGAAAGGACAACCTTCAGACAGGTTCCCAGGGACAGTCCACCAGGCCAGAGAGCGCAGCACCACCCTGGGGATGGAAAACCTCTGGTGCTGACCCATGGTGAGGGGGTTGTACCTCCGGACAAACCAGTTTTGCAGAGGCCTCATACGCAGGCGCGCAAAGAAAACCACCCCTGTGGTGGAGGCCATAAGGCCCAACAGAGTCTGAACCAAAAGGGCAGTCTGATACCGGCAATGCATAAAATGCCGGGCCAAAGCGGAAAGCCTGGCCAACCGGTCAGGGGGCAGGTAGGCTCTACCCAGCAGGGAATTGAAATGGACCCCAATAAACCTAATGGCCATGCCTGGGGTCAGGATAGACTTATCCCCATTAACCACCAAGCCCAGCCTAGCCAGCACGGACAAAGTGAGGGCAATATGGGCCTGGAGAGAGTCAGGCGAGGGTCCCACCAGGAGCCAGTCATCCAGGTACGGGTAGATAAAGCAACCCTGGGACCGCAGGTATGCCACTACGGTGGCCATGCACTTTGTGAACACTCTGGGTGCAGAGGCTAGCCCGAAGGGCAACACTGTATATTCATACACAGAATTCCCATACACAAACCGCAGGTATTTCCTGTGGCCCTCAAATATAGAAATGTGGAAGTAGGCATCCTTCAGGTCTAGAATGGCCAGCCAGACGCCCACTTCCAGGAGTTCCATGACTCGCGCCAGGGTCAGCATGCGAAACTTCTCAGCCTTCAAATAACCATTGAGGCCTCGAAGGTCTAAGATGGGCCGGGAACCTCCACCCTTTTTATCCACAAGGAAGTATCTGGAGTAAAAGCCCCATGGGGAAGTAGAGACATTGACCACCCGGACAGCACCTTTGGTAACCAACTCCATAACATTATTGTGTAACACAACATCACAACATGGAGAACAACGGGGAGGGAGAGAGAGAGGGGGTGCATCCGTAAACATTAACTTGTAACCATGGGCCACAATGGACAGGACCCAAGCGTCAGAAGTAACACGTTGCCAACAGGGCAAAAAAGGTCGAAGCCTGTCCAGAAACTGGGCAGCAGAGGAAGCACCCTCGGAGGCCAACGGGGGAGCGTTCAGGCGCAGTCAGAAGACCGAGGGCTTCTGCGCCGAGGTCGAAGGCTTGGGCGAAGAGGGCTGTTGCCTGCCCTTGGACCGGCCGGAGCGCCTGGAAGGGTGACGCTGCTGGGCAGAGTAGGATCGGTGACCGTAGGACTGGCCCGAGAAGAAGCGCCCTTGACGCTGCTGGTAAGGCTGGTAAGGGGTCTGGTAGGATCGGAACCGACCATAGCGATACCTCGGACCCGACGACTGGGCTGAGGGGGCGACCCCGAGGGACTTGGCCGTCTGCTGATTCTTCTTCATCAGGGAGAGGGACTCATCCGTCTTCTCCGAGAAGAGCTGGGGCCCCTCGAACGGGAAGTCCTCCACCTTCGCCTTCTTCTCTGGAGGCAGGGCCGTGGACCGGAGCCAGGCGTGCCGACGCAGGACCACCGAAGTTGCCATCGCTCGCGCTGCAGAGTCGGCGGCGTCCTTGCCAGCTGTCATTTGCTGTTTTGACAGCTTCACGGCCTCGGCTTGGAGGGCCTTAACCAGGTGGCGGCGATCCTCCGGGAGGTCGGAGAGGTAAGAAGACAGCCTCTTCCACAGGAATAGATTATAGGATCCCATTATGGCCTGGAAGTTGGCAATACGGAATCCCAGAGACGCGGATGAGTAGAGTTTCCTGCCCACGCCATCCAGCTTCCTGCCTTCTCGGTCCGCCGGGGCCGACGAGGAACCGGAACGGAACCGAGCCTGACCCTCCTCAGCCACGATCGACGAGGGTTTCGGGTGATTGAAGAGGTACGGGCAATCATCTTGCTTTAAACGGTAGTACCGTTCCACCTTCTTTGCCGTCGCGGACAGGGACGCCGGCGCCTGCCAGAGCGCGAGAGCGTTATCAACAAAATCCTCCACAGGGGGAAACGCCACCGACGCGGGGGGACCCGGAATACAGCGCCTCCAGCAGCTTACTCTTGGGCTTGGAGGTCGTGGAGGAGACGTCTATCTCCAGCGCGGCGGCCATCCGCACCATTTGTTCGGAGAATAGCCTGTAATCGTCATTCGGGGACGATGAGCGGGGCCCACCCACGGTGTCATCCGGGGAAGGATCCGAGGCCGCGTCTGAAGAGCACTCCGACGGTGACGCCAGACCTTCATCATCCTCGGAATCCGAAAACTCCGGCGAGGTTTGCGTCGGAACCGAAGACCGGTGAGCGGTCGGGGCCGACGGATAAGTTGCAGGAACCGGCGGTCGCAGAGGTAAGCCCGGAGGTGGAGGAGCGGGTGCTGGGAGCCCGACTGGCTGAGCCGGAACGGAGACCATCGGAACCGACGGATGTTGCAGGAAGGGCAGCGACTGCTGGAACCACGCCACAAAATCCTGCCAGGAGGTCATGTTCCCAACCCCCGCGACCGGCTGGCAAGGGGGCAGAGGAGCAGGCACCGGGGCAGGCCAGCGAAGAGGCATCGGAACCGACGAGGTAGACGGCAGTGGAACGGAGGCCTCTGAAGGCGCCGGGGCGGACGGCAGGGAGCGCTCAAAAGATTGGAACGGTTCCGGGAAAGGCGGGAAACGGCATAAACTCCTCGGGAACCGACGGAGGAGGCGTGCAAGGAGGCGACGGGGTGTGGAGACTCACCACATCGTCGGGTATCAGGACTGGTTCGGCCGGAGAACCAGGCAGCACAGTCGGAGCTGGGGACAATGCACGGTCCTTGGCCCTCGACTTCGCCTTGGCCTTCTTGGACGGGGGCTCCGAAACAGCCTCCCGAACCGAAGGCTTGGAGGAGGACTTCGGCTTGGGCGCGGAACGCTTCTTGGCCTTCCGGCTCGAAGGACGATCCCCGGAACCGGAATCAGGACGGGCCTCCGGAACGGGTTGCCCCGTCGGTTCCGAGGGGAGCGGCTCTGGCGACTTACGAGACGGCGCCGGTGACGGAGCGGCGGAGCGCGGCCTATCTCCCGAAGAGCCTGACGGCTTGGGGGGGAGAAGGTTGGCATCCCACAAGAAGGCACGGAGCCTGGCCTTCCGATCACTCCTTGCCTTCGGAGTGAAGGACATACAAATGGAGCAGCGCTCGACAACATGCCCCTCGCCCAGGCAGATGAGGCAGAGCTCATGGCCGTCCGAATGGGTCATCTTAGTGCCGCATTTATGACACTTTTTAAACAAAGATGTCTGCGACATAATGAACGGTATCTCCCGACAGATGACAAGGGGAAAATACCGACCAGCAGAAGAAACGATCCAAAACTCCGAAGAGACGCTTGAAACGAACGCTAGACAATAAGAACCTTTTCGACGGCGGCGAAAAAGGAACTGAGGGAATGCCGGGGACGTTCGGATATATATGCATTCAAAATTGGCGGGAACACCGGCGCGCATGCGCGGTGGATCCGAACGTCCCCCTCACATCTCTT
Source organism: Eublepharis macularius (assembly GCF_028583425.1). Taxonomy (NCBI): domain Eukaryota; kingdom Metazoa; phylum Chordata; class Lepidosauria; order Squamata; family Eublepharidae; genus Eublepharis; species Eublepharis macularius. The sequence continues at coordinate 16,301,212 of NC_072798.1, forward strand.
AGAGCTAGAAAAATCTTTTCCGCGGCTGGCCTGCGCCTGCGCAGTCCCAATGTGGGGCTGCACAGAAGGACGAAGACGATCCATGTTACTGGCACATTCTGTAGAGCACATAGCACACTGCAGTGCACTCAATAAATGTAGTGGTAATAGAAGTTATCACAGTTAGGCAAGCTAGCCTAGGCACACACGGCCAATCCACACAATTTCTACAGTTTATGGAATGTGCAGATCCAACGACATTGGATTTTATCTTTTAATATAGGTGTGGCCAATATTTCTGCTGGTGGGATACTTGGCCTTTTTTTTTTTAAAATGGGGCTCATATAAGTATCTGCAATCAGGTTCTGCAGTGTGACATCCAATTCTGATTTCCCTCCTCAGTGCCTGTACCATGTTCTCACATATAATTGGCAGAGGTTTGAGGAAAGAGGATTCCTATCTGTATGAACGCCGTGTAGTTCATGGAGGGAGCACAGGGATGATGGAAGAAGCTCACCTCTGTGTTAGTAAACAGGAGAAATGGTGCTCGTTCGCAACTCAATGATTCAAGCCACCAGTGTATGGAACTTGCAATCTTCTGTGAAGTGACTGGGTTGGATCCTACCAGCTTTTTTGTCTGATCCTACCTATTTACTCTCCTTGATGCAGTTCCCATCCTGCATGCCTCTTGTATTCCTGGGTGCCACAATCCCTGGCACAGCCTCCTCCGGTGGTCAGAAGTGCCACATCTCCTCTTTCTGCTAGCAGAAAAGCTAGCAAGATCCAATCCATTATTTGTCCTTACTGCTGTCATTTGTGATCACAGCTAGAACTCAAACTATGTTCTTCTCAAACTACAACCATGGCACTTTGACTACCAATGTTTCTTGTATTCAGTAACCCTGTTCTTTTGATCATGTCTCTATATGTTTCCAACCATCCAAACTACTTCTCATCATCCCAAAGCCAACCACAGCTCAGAAGTTCCTACTGATTTTCACTTACACCCACTGCAATGTTCCATTCCATAGCGTCTTCAGTAGTTAGGCATCATAAATACCAGACTGTCCTAGGAAAATCACAGGGCAATGCTAAAACAATCCCATATATTACACATCCATAAACTACACATGAAGAACATTTCAACACATTCCAAAAAGGAAACCTTTAAAAAAAAATTCTGTCAACTGCATGCTTTAATCTCCAAGACATTTCCAAAAAGATCACACACACACACACACACACACAAGACCCATATAAATTATATTTTCTCCTAGCATTTAAAGAGAAACAGCTACAAAAAAAGAACCTGAGATATTAAATTCTGAGTTTACAGTATAAGAATCAATATTATTGTACCAATAAAAAATGACTCAGTCCAAAAGCAAAGCAAAGAAAAACACACACTTCAGTATGAAATTGACTGAATCAGTCCATCTAAATTCCAGCCACAGCTTCTCCCCCGCCAGAAATAGATATCTATCATTTGCAGAGATTAGGGATTTTACGCTACAGGAACTCCAGAAAAGGTGGATTAGATGGGTCTGGTATTATGTTTATCCATGAAGCCCTGATATGTTTATTGTAATAAATTCAGGTTTCCATCACAGGTGATATTTATGTGTATGTTCAGAAATAATTGCAAAATTTTACCTGCACATGGTAAGGTTTTGAATGAGCAACTGCTCCGCACTTGAAAGGCTAGCAGCGATTATAATTAAAAACTGCTTCACCTAACAAGAATTTTCTTCAGTGGTAATGCAACGTTTTTGATCATTAGATCAAACGGGAGTAAATACATGCAAGCTGATACCCTGTGCCACTTCACAGCAATATTCAAATATTAATGCTTCTGCAGCCTTCATGTACTCAACAGCCACTGCTAATGATCTCAGAGCATGTAAAAAAAGTTATTGATCAATAACCAAACAGTTAGTTGCTTACTGTGGTAATCTAACCAGGAAAGAGGGAAAGCACTAAGCTTGTCAAAAAATTAAGGTTAATTTTTTTTCCAGGGAGAGTATCTAACATACGAACAAGTACACACACACACACACACATAAGGGAAGAGAAACTGAAGCCTCACTCGAAGTTTTAAAAATAGGGTTAAAAAGCATCTGCCACTGATAATACAGCTACAGCCAGGCTTCTCCTGGGGGGCGGGGGGGGGGGGCTGACTGGAAGACCTTGTTTCAGCCAGTCCCTCATACCTCCGTATTTATACTGTTCCTATGTCTTCACTGAGAACAGACATCCACATAGGCACCAATAATCTTCTTTTACTTCAATAGTGACCGAATATATCCTGCTTTTCAGGAAATGTTCCTGTATTATCCAATGCCATCAATATTTTCATAGCACAGTGCCAAAACACCATTCCTAGTCCTTTAATCTAACTTCTCAGTTGTAAAATTGTTGCTATGCACTGCACAGTCTACGAAAACGACAAATTGCTCGTTAATAATTTCTACAGCACTTCCTACAGTGCTTAAACTTGTATTACCCGACCTGCCTAACTGGATAAAGGGAAGGTGGCGAGTCTAGTTTCTAAAGTTCTTCCCATCTCAACCATTTAACACGGTTTTATACGGAAGATTCAAATCTGTTCTCGAGGTAGCAACTCGTTTTTTAAAGCATAGCATAAAATCCTCCCAGCTATCAACAATTAACAGCGGCTACACATAACTGAACAAAAATAAACAGCAAACAGCATGCCTCACATCCTTTCCCCCCTGATTCTAACGTGGCTCTAAGTCACTTAAAGTCCCTTAAAGCCTTTTTAATGATGGCTCAGTCTACCCAAAGAAGCAAAAAAGAAACCTTGCTTTGAGCTGTCTGTAAAAGGAAATACACAGAATCACGCGACTCACCAGCTTTCAGAGAAATTCATTCTTCGCCAAAGTCTAAATTTGCAAAGAGCACTTACAGCGCTTTGAGGCACAGCCCTTTTGTCTAGATGCTGCTCCCCAATGAGCTACACACAGCCTTGACACTACAAAAAAAGCATCCTGGCTGTGAGAGTGGCTAGCTTGGCTGGAAAACCGATACTGGAGTGATGTCACACTGCTTCTGAAACACTGCCGACGCTCAGAATCACCACCGTTCTTAAAAAGAGCCGAACGGTAGGGTAAGGCATCCTGAGAATGCACACTCTTTTCAGCCCAAAAACACAGCCGTCATTTCTTTTGTCATAACAAAGGTATATTTAAATATGCCCTCTAAATGTTAACTAAAGAGCAGGGTTTTTCGTTCACTCAAGACGCCAATAGTTGGATTTCTGTACTGCCCGATCACTTAAAGACAGTGGCGTTTTGGAATCCAGAAGCTAAAGTAGTTCCATGGGGATTCGGATTTTACGCTTTATCTATCATACCAACGTGACATCTGTGGTTTCCTGAAGACAAAAACAAGGTAATCTCTTTCCCGAACTCCAACTTTTGAAATGCATGTCTCTTCCCCTTAAAATCTTAACACTTTTAAAGATAGATTACAGATCAATCATTTGAAAGTACCATGGCTCCCACATCCACATGTCCCTCTCACATCCACATGTCTTTGTTCTGACTGCATCCAATACTCTTTACAGGCCATTGTTTTTTAAAGGAACAGTTTGCACAGTGTGTTAAGCTTAGTTCTTGAAAAAAACAGGCAACTAAACAGATATCCACAATCACAACTTTCATAGGGTGACCAAGGCCGGCTGAAGGCATAAAGTACCATTCTACTGCGCTGGAAGACGGCACAAGTAGTATCAGGCAGAGAAGCTGCCGTCAGCAACACTAGTGCCAGCCACTCAAGTTATTGACAAACAAAGGCCCTCGTTTTTCATAATCGCTAGCAATTCTGCACAGCTTTATTGCACCAAAGACGGAATTTGTTTTGTGAAGGGAAAGATGTATTCTTAGCATTCTTGTTTTGTTACTTTCAAGGAATGGCAGGAATACATGGGAGAGGAGAAGCTTTTGTACCAAGCAGAGTAGCTTGTGAAGACAAGAACGAATGGTATGGCGTTATTTCCTTGACAAAGATAAAGTCACAATTAGCCTAGAAACAACATCACACTCTCGGCTCTTTAAACATGGTTAAGGGATCAGCAATGGGCTGCTGTGTCCCCCAAAATCTTTGAGGCAAATTTCACTCATTACGCTTAACTATACATGAAGATAGTGTTGGCCCTATGCACAGCGATGTATAATACTAACTAGGAGACTGCTAACCAGGGTTGGAAATGTTCTCTCTACTTAAAAAAGGAGGAGGGAGATTGAAAGACAGAATCAGGTCATGGCTGAATCTCTCAAATTTTACAAGATGGATCAAGATAGGCAGCCGTGTTTGTCTGTAGCAGTAGAAAAGAGTAAGAGTCCAGTAGCACCTATAAGACTAACCAAATTTGTGGTGGGGTCTGAGCTTTCACGAGTCACAGCTCACTTCTTCAAATACATACCAAATTTTACAGTCACATCTCCCTCATTTATTTTTTATTTTTATTTATGTCATTTATAGTCCGCCTTTCCCACCAAGACTCAAGGTGGATTACGTAAAATTCCTAGATGATTCAAGCCGTCAAGCCTCTAAAACTTCACCACTTAGATCCAAACAGCTCTTGTATCCACTGACTGTCTACTTCATACATTCACCTATCAGAGCCTGTATGATGCAATGGTTAAAGTGCTAGACAAAGATCTGGGAGACCCAGGTTCGAATCTGTGCTCTGCCATGGAAGCTTGCTGAGTGACCTTGGGACAGTCATACACACTCAGCCTAACCTACCTCACAGGGTGGTTGTGAGGATAAAATGAAAGAAAGGAGAATGATGTAAGCTGCTTTGGGTCCCCAATGGGGAAAAAGCAGGGTATATATGAAGTGAATAAAAATATATATAAATACCACTTTTTGCAACCAAATCTCTGCACACGACTCCCCAACCTGAGATAACTGAGTTCACAACAGTCATACTGTCAACCTCACTCCTCCCAATCCCACTTCTTGGGAATACATGAACCCACATTTTGAATCCTGACAACTGTTGGGGCATCAAGCCCTCTGACGGACTTGCACCCAACGCCAAGAAACAGTGGGTCGAGGAAATGACTGCTGTGTGACTTACTAGAAGCAGAAAGGTGTGATCTGGGTGTATACCGGTTATAGAAAGAGGCAGCCATTTTATTTTAAATGCATGCAAAATTTAAAAAGCTGAAGACCGTCTCAATATTTACAGTAAATGTAATGTAATTACAGAAAGCTGGCTGGCCATTAACTAGAGCGGTTTGGCAGAAGCCTGAAAAATGGTTTCAGATCTCTGCTTACGACTCCACAGCCACCCTCAGCTTCCCAGACTAATGCAGTTGATGAGCATTTTCCCTCTCTCCTTTTGTTACAGCACACTTCATGATTCTTGATCCAGCCATAAATACGGAACGTACTTTTCTCCCCAAAAGCAATCATGAAACTTAATTGATTTTCTTAGAGTTTTATTCGCCACAAAATAGGTTTTTCAAACATTAATGCTGGCAGCATTAAAGCATCCAATGCCTCCAGTTGCCTAGAGGATTGGGGGGGGGGGGGGAGAACAGCCTTCCAAGAAAACCATCCGCAGCCTTGACTCCCCCCAGTGGTGAAAATATCTCATCTATCAGTCAACTCTCAGAAAATGATGCATTTTTCGTTAATGGTACTATTGGTGCTGGTGGAAAGTGCCATCAAGTCATAGCTGACTTTTGGTGACCCCCCTGCTAGGGTTTTTTAGGGTAAGAGACTAATAAAGGAGGTTTGCCATTGCCTGCCTCTGCATAGCAACCTACAGATCTGAAAAATCATTACTGAGCAGAGAACCCATTCTATTCCACCCCAAAGCACAATCCAATTGTGCAAAGCAGCTTCCCAATTACTCAGCCTCTTTGAATCAATGAACTTGTGTGCTTCTGGAGAAGGATGGGGCCCCTTGAATTCAACATGGCTAGAGTAATGGACTGTCCCAGGAGTGTTGTGCACATTGTTATGTTAGTCACCGAAACCAATTTTATGCATGTTGCTCTACAAGATTCCCCAAACGCACAGCTGAATCAAAAGTGCAAGATGTGAATGGGTAACTGAAGTCTAAAAGGATGCTAGGAAACCCTTTCCTTACCCCAAACAGAACCTTCACTTACCAAACAACCAAACAGCACTCGCTCATTCACTTTTGGCATCCGCCTGGTATAACAGAACATTCAAAATAGAAAATGCATCTTGAAATCTCCACCAGATTAGCTTATCAATAAATTCTTTAATGTCTTCCTATTAAAGTGCCCTGTGACATTATTATTGATAATGTTATTTATAGTCCGCCTTTCTCACTGAGACTCAGGCAAGAGTACACAGCGTAAATCAACCTAATCAATGGCTGAGACATTAAAATAAACAACAATAGGGTACAGACTGCAGAAATCCAACATAGTCCCACAGATATGCCAGACTAAAGTCATGGAGAGTTTTGTATGTGATCACCAATACGTTGAATTGAGCCTAGTAACTTATAGGTAGCCAGTGGAGTGACTCCGGAATGGGAATAATATTTAGGCTCCTCCTAGCTCCTGATAATAATAGAGCTGCAGTGTCCTGCTGCAGGTCTCCAAGTTAACTTAGAGTCTCCAAGGTAACTCAGAGGGGAGACCTATGTACAGTGCATTACAGTAGTCAAGTCTCGATGTTACCATGGCATGGATCCAGGTGACCAGATCAGCTGTGTCAACATAAGAGGCCATCTTCCAGGCTAGACTGAGGCTGCAGAAAGCATTTTTTGCAGCTGCCTTAACTTGCTTTCCTAGTAGTAGCACTGGATCCAGTATAACCCCAAGGCAAGAAAGTCCTGTTCAGATGAGAGAAGGTGCCATGGCAGAGTAAAAGACATGCAAGGGTCAGACAGACACCATCAGAAGTGGGGAATACAATGTTCTTCAAAATCTCTGCCTTCCCAACAAGCATCATTTCTATCTTGTCTGGATTCAATTACAATTTGTTCGCTTTCCGATTGACCACAGCCTTCAGGCAGCAACCCAAGTTTTCTAATTCATCCTGTAATGATTTGGATAGTGAGATACAGAGTTGGGCCTCATCCACATATTGGTGGCATCCAGTTCCATAGCTACAAATAAGTTCTCCTAAAGGCTTTACAGAGAGGATGAATAATATGGGGGGGATACGATTTTGCCCTTTAGAACCCCACAAGATAATTCCCATGCTGCAGATAGCTGGTCCCCAACAGCTACCTTCTGAGTTCGTTCCGTGAGAAATTATTTAAACCAGTCCAAGGCACAACCTTTGACACCCACTTCTTCCGCCAAATGCCTCAACAAGATGGCACGGTCCATTATATCAAAGGCTGCAGAGAGATCCAGGAGGAGCACTAATGAAGCACAGCCTCTGTCCATTTACAGGGCAAGAAAGTCCTGTTCAGATGAGAGAAGGTGCCATGGCAGAGTAAAAGACATGTTGTGATAGGATTTGTATATGATAGCCAAAACCTAGAATTGTGTCCAGTACCTGATGAGTAGCCAATGGCTACTCATCAGGTACTACAGAAGGGAATAATAGGCATGCTCCACTTAGCTCCCAATAATAATCGAGCTATCAGTCCAAGGCATATCCCTGATACTAACTTCTGCCTCTAAGCTCCTCAACAGGATAGCATGATCTACTGTGTCAGAAGCTGTAGACAGATTCAGGGGGAGCAATAAAGTTTACTTCCTTATTTTTTCAGTAAGAAACTGGTCTCATCTGAGGTACTACCACATCAATTCTCTGATCAATACGGCAGCAATAAAGCACTCCAAGCTACAGAACGTCGTGTTGCGCAGCGTATGTCCATACAAGACTCTGTTAAATATTAATCTCTACAGAGATCACTAACCATTCTGCTAGAATGGCAAACCAGAAAAAATTAAATTCACTGTAAACATTTGGTAGGAAGTTTGCAAAGGACCACAGAAATATTTCGTGTTTTTACAATGAACACTAAACCTCTTAATGAGATACCAAAGCTGGACAAACTGATATACAATCATAAAATGCAACATTCACACAATGAATGTTATGACGTTTGCTGCCAATTGCCTATCATAAGTGCTGTGCTAGGAAGCCATGAATACTACATTTAAGCTTTAATACACTTATAATTAAAGAGATAGGTTGTTCTTTCCCATATTTTGGCGTAGTGAACCTCCAGCAAGACCAGCCAACCGTACAGCTACCCTTAACGCTTTAACACCCAAGAATCTATTTCTTTCAAAGATTGTTCCTGAACTGGAAAAGGTGTGCATTTTAGAAAAGCCTGTATTTTTTTTTGTGGTTCGGACATGCCTTGAGGCTGCTTTTGAGCCACAGAGAAAAACAGAGCATGAAGCTCCTCAGAGCCTTTGGAAAATTCAAAATAGGGCTGTTGAGCAGCAAAGAGTGTGCCCAATGTCTTGAACTAGACTTCCTCTTAGGCACAGCAGACATGGAAAAGAGCTGTGCTCTTCCTGTCTCAGCCACCAACCCTCAGGGGCCACAGTTCCGCTTTGTCCCAGCTCCAATCCCTCACAGAGGCACAGTGTTAAGCAACAGACAAAACCAGAAAAGGAGCCGGTGCTGAGCAATGCGAAAGTCAGTACTGGCTCTGAAAGGAGAAGTCCTTGTTAACAGGCAACTTGATGACAGCAAGCGCGGATGAACTGCATTTCTTCAACATCCTCGGCCAAACTCTGCAAAAAGCTCTCCTAATGGAATGGGATGACAGGCAGCTCTGACCCAATTTACATTTTGCTTACAAGCCTGCGTGCCTGCCTGTATCGACCTTCTATTTCAACTTTAGAGTAACCTGAAGTTCCACAGAACTGGAAGTGATGAAGTCAAAAGACCTGCTCCTTCTTGCGAATACTGGGAATTAGGCAGTACGTAGCATACGCCCGTTCTCTTTTTTTGGAGGAAAGAATTTGCACGTACCATTTTTTACTGCCATGAAGTTTTTCATGAAGCATACTTCAACCATGTTGCAAGCCAAACCTCTTTTGAGCATGCATGCTTCTTTCTATTCTTTTCAACTGGGCACTGATGCAGAAGTAAGGAGCGTCATACCACTTCGGTTTCCGCAACAAATTAAAATGAATTTATGAATTGGGACTTTGAACCTCAATTTGACAAACAGAACAAGTACCACAGGGGTGAACTGCAGTACTGATAACACAGTGGCAACATTTATGTGCGTTTCTGTAACCTTGTGTTTAAAAAGGTCCACAAGCACAATGAAATATCATTAGTGTGAGAGTATCAAACGAGTGACTTTAAATTTTTAAATGCCAGGTGGAATGAGCTCAAGACCAACCCCTTTAGTACTTTCATGATTATTATATTTTATTCTGATGAAGATCTCTCTTTTAATCAGGATTCATTCACGGAAGGAATATTTGTCAGTGGAAAGCACGCTTTAACCCAGCCCATGGAGTTTTGCATTCACAGCAATATTAAAACTGAATTGGCCTGTGATAAAAAATTCACACACTGATTATGGAAGCACTGATTTTGCAATTGCCATGTTGATATCACCATGCATGCTAGCGGCAAGATCTGTCTAACCTATAAACCAAAATTAAGGCTTCCTGGAGCCAGGGCAGCTAAATTGCATTTTGGAAGTTAATTAGTTTAACTTGAGGAAAAAGGGGATCAAATGTCACAAGGCAAAGAGGCATAACAATCTTGCGTTATGAATTGTATTCTGCTGCTCGGAAGCAGGCACGTTTCGCAAGGCTCTGTGTTTTCTATAAGTCTGTGGATGAAGGAAAATAGTTTTAAAATGATACATCAATGGCATTTAACCCCTTGGCCATTATCTAAAATCTACCATAACTCATCAGGTGAATCCTAGTAGTGTTGAAAAACGCACAAAACATTTTTTTTGCCATATATTGTGGTGGTTGCACAATAGGGCATGGGGGAGAGGGATGTGTAGAGAATAACTAGAACCATTATGGAGGTCCTCAGTATGGATTTGCCTTTTAGGGCTAAAGTTTTTTTTTCTCTCTTTTGAAAACACTAAAATGGTTCATATTTCACACTAGGAAGTGGCATTCAATTTGTTAACTATGGCAAGAATGATCCTTCCATACTTGATACACTCATGAGAAAAAAAGAATGGCTGGTAAGAGGATGGGACGTGATAGAAATGGTGAAATTGACAGCACTGAAACATTCTCAAAAGGCTGAACAGTAGGAATCCTACTGCCATCCAATGCTATGTTATACAGAGAATGAGCAGATTATGTGGATCAGTAGTTCTGTATTTATTTATTCAACTGTATTATTATTGTACTTAATATGTTCTTATTAGCCTGGCATTTTTGTATGTTTCTACAATAATATGTTTCATTTGTATGCTGTATGCAAGGAGGTTGAAATTCTGATGTAAAAGGAAGTGGGATCAGCCTCTGTTAAACCACCCTTCAGACCAGATCTACTTCGGACCTTCCGATCTGAATCAGTGGAGCTATAAAAGCCTGTTTAGATTTACAGCACAGATACCTACTAACAGGAGGAAGTAATAGCTGCTAGTAATAGACCTTTATCTTCTAAATAAACCAAACCCACCTTGCTCTGCCATCAGTTTATTCTACTCCTTTTTTTAGTTTGGCTAGCAAGAGCTCTGGCAGGCATTCGTTCCCGATCTGAAGGCTAAAAAAACAGTCCAACGGCTAATACCACATACTGACATTCGAAGAGAAATTAGCACACACATTCTTAAAATAGCCCTGCCTAAGAGTTTGCATCCTATCACAGATCCAATTCCACCGTAGTCACCACTAGCCACACTCTTCCTAGCTTCCTCAACCAATGGATGACAATGGCTCCGGTTCAGCCAAATTAACTGTCAAATGCATGTGCATTTTCTCAAGTCAACAGAAGCCCTGAATATCCCGTCTTCTTAGTCTAGGTGATAATTACTGGGGGGAAATGTTAGTTCATCCTCCAGATTCCATATAAATGAATGCTTGCTTTTGGGGAGGGGGGGGCATGATACGCCGATGATGGCTTAAACATGGCTATGATTCAGAAACCCACATATTCCTGTCCAGTTGTATATAACCAGTGTCAGGCCCCATGGTGTACTATTCAAGGCCCTTGGTTGTTATGTCAGATCGATTTTTTTTATTACCCCACAGTGTACTATATCCTCTGGTTAATGGGTTAATTAGACAACTCTCCGTACCCATAGCATCTCCACATGGTCAGGCAGCCTGTTATCTTGTACACTGATGAACATTTCCCCCCTTACCAACAGATGCAAAGCACGCATGCTGGTTACTCTTTACCATTCACCAAAAGCCTCTTGTAGAGCTCCATCATAGCTCATCAGTTTGCCATGCTTTTCAACTTCAGCCTATGGTCACACGAACAAATGCAAAATGGTGTTAGTTAGTCACTCAGTAAGCTGTGCCGTACTGCTGTGACCTGCGCTGCATGACACATTCTTTGCGAAATGGACTGCAACTTGTTACAACAGTGTGACGAGTAACATCTGACTAGCTTTATAGACATAAAAATAGACAAAGCAACTACACCGAACAGGAAGTAAACCTCTGACTGGATTGTGTTCCCATGAACAATCCAGAAGTGAGACATTCATTTTTTTAAAAAAAAAACCTTTATATTCTACCTCTGAGCCATAGTTTTCGAGGCAGCTAACAAGATCCAGAATTAAAATTCAAACAAGAATGCTAAGTATGAGTTAAACCTTATTAAAGGATTTGTTAAACTGAAATAATTGCTCATACATACATTCCTGGAGGAGAACCTGGATTTTTGTTGTTGTTGTTTTAACTAGCATAGCATGAAAACTCCATGCTGGACTCCCAATGTAAATGCAAGGTGGCTCTATAATGCTTTTTAACTCTTTCTTTCTTTATTGCCCTACAGAAATTACGTCTCCCCTCGCCCCCAATTTATTAAAGCTTCTAATATTATTCTTCTCATCAAGCCCAAAATGAATGTAAAGAAACCGCTGGAAGTTGGCAGAGCTGCACGCAAACAACCTATACCAAAGAGGAAGAGACACTGAATGACTAACTGTAGTCATTGCAACCAATTCCACTATAAAAGCTAATCTCTAGTTACATGAAATATTCATAAAAGCAAAGTTGTAAATGAAAGTGCAAGTCATTCATGCCCATAAAAGACTTACATAAGGAAATAGCCTCGAGAATAAAAGCGCAGACTGTTGATAAAAAAATACTATTTACAAATAATTGAAGATCTTAAAAGGAAGAATAGCACTGTCAAACAAAGGCAAGATTGTATCATTCTAGGCAGGCAGTCATTCTGTGATAGACCATTTTAAAACCTCACAGTACACTGCAAGATACACAAAGCAGATATCTGGGGCAGAGGGAGACAGACGACACTACAAATGTAAGAACAGAATCCAGTTGACTTTCCTCACAGTCCAAAAGAGAACCACAGACTGCATCTGACTGGCCCAGCAACATGAAAGCCTCCAAAGGGGATACACCAGAACCTCAACTGCAATCTATTTTACTATGGATCTCTTTAAAGATCAATTGGATCCAAAGGTCATTTTCAGCCAGTGGAAAATGCTTCTTTTTTGCCAATGGTCCTCTCTCCTGACCTCCATTTTTTTTTGTCAGCATCCAACCAGATACATGAAAAGCAATTTCAGCTTCTGGCTGTGCTGTTTAAATGTTTGACAACAGGTAACATGCCCCTTTATCCCAGTAACATTGTAATTCTCATTTCCTTTTTAGTTCCTCAATCTAGCTTTCCTCTAAATGCTTACCAATTTGTCGGAATCTTTTGTTGTCGGATTTAGAACTGAACCAGCAAAACCCATCACCACTTGTTCTGCATCCAAAAATGTTATGGGTGTGAACAGGGCTTTTTTTCTGAGAAAAGAGGTGGTGGAACTCAGTGGGTTGCCCTCGGAGAAAATGGTCACATGGCTGGTGGCCCCGCCCCCTGATCTCCAGACAGAGGGGAGTTGAGATTGCCCTCCACACCGCTGAGTGTGACCATTTTCAAGAGGTTCTGGAACTCCGTTCCACCGTGTTCCTGCTAAAAAAAAGCCCTGGGTGTGAAGAAAATGAGCCGAACTGTATGTAGAGAGAGGCAGGCCTCACTGATTTTCTTACAGAGGTCTCCAGTTTTTTACTTCCACAACCAACAGAGAGCTGAAATAAGACCTCATCTAATCCAAAACCATTTTTATTGCTGGAAAAATCAAGGAACTTATCATCTAATAGTTGAAAAAGTGAAGTCATTTTGCTCTGTAATACTGGCCATGATTTCTGCATAGAGCTAATTAAGCCAAATTCACGGCAGAGTGAAACTGTGTAGGAGGAGGATTGGCAGTGGCAGCCGGGAACAAATCTAAACTGTACTCGTCATTACAATAAAGATATCTGAATCAGATTTGTTTTCCACCAGTTTGGCTCCCTTTCCCTTCCTGAGCCTTACTTAGATGTGCTCAATTAAAGTCAGCATAGTGGACCAGGAAGCCTATTCCACACCCAGGCGGAAGGGGGGGGGAGAGGTAGTCAAACAGCTATTTTTATAAACTGAACATTTGGGCCCAAAGTAGGTAATTGCAAATTGGCCAGGTGCATTAAGCAGGCCTATTCTGGCTTCCTTTGAAGCATTAAAGAATTTACATCTGCCAAAGGCATGGAGGGTATCAAACCGGATGGATAAATGGGCTCATTCAGAACGGCAGTTTTTATCTTCCTAATCTATATGCGATCAGTTTAATTGCACTATATTGTTAACTATCTATCTTTGGGCAAGATCTCCATGTAGCACCAAGTTAAAAATAAGTACAGAAGATGCCTATGAGCCATGCAGAAATAGAAGGCACTAATCAAAATTTATATTAAAGTGCAATGTATTATACATAGTTATCTTACTTCATTTTAAAATGCATTGTATTATACATATTTCTCTAACTCATTATACATTCCTAATAAAGGCTGCATATATTCAAAATTCCTAATATACACAATATATTAATCTTAGCAAGAACTCATGCATTAATGTTTAATCCCAACTTTTTACAAAATCTAAGCTACACACTGCATCTCTCAAAAATACTTTTTGAAGTGTAGGGATGGAAATATATATGTCAAAAGCCAGGTAAGGAAGCATTCTCTCAATAGTTCTCCTCTTCATCGAAGATCATTTTATTAGGGACCTACCCATGCTGAAACAACATGAGTTGGGGGGGAGGGGGCGGTTATGCAATTATTTGGAGGTCCAAATATTAACCAAACGCATATATTCAAGGCCGTGTTATTCTTAGATACTGGCCCCTTCCACAGATCTACCATGGCTCCTGATTTTTTATCCATTAATAAAAAAGAGAAGGGATGAAACTCCATTCATTCACATGAACATACAAAGCTGCCTTATAGTGGACCAGATCCTCAGTCAATTAAGGTCAGTATTGTCTACTCAAACTGACAGTAGCTTTCCACTTTCAGGGCGCCTGCAACCTGATCCCTACTGGAGATGCTGGGGATTGAACCTGGGGCCCTCTGCATACTATACAGGTGTTCTACCACTGGGCCACGGCCCCATCCCCAATAGTTAACAGCAGTGACGCTTTTGGCAAGGCCTATTCCCCACGACCTCTTGCAGAGGTGCCTCAACAGAAGAGACTCCATCTCAAGAAGCTACCAATATTAAACTCTGAAGATGGAAGCAAGACCTCTGCTGAAGCACAACCTCACATGGGAGCAGACAGGCTTTCAAATACTCTAATCCCATATTGTTCAAGACTGAGATAAGAATCAACCAGCACTTCGAATTCTGCCTGGAACAAATGGAAACCAGTGCTGGCATTTCAAAACTGGCAAGGTATTTTCTGACATGAGCCAGTCATGCCACTGAATTTTGGATTTGTTGAAGTTTCCAGTCTTCAAAGATGGCTAAACTCAAGAGGGCATCTGACCTGGATGTGTTCAGAACATGAATTACCAGATCAAACCTCCTAAGAAAGATCCCAAAACTGGTGCTATATGCCAGAACTTCCAAGTCTCCATCTGCAGATACAACTCTAATATCTTACCTGCTCTTTTAGAGGGGCTGCAATCCTCAACCTGCTCCTTTAGAGGGGCTGCAAATCCCATCTGGAACTGAACCCTCAGCCCCTGACTGGATGCATTACTGGTTAATAGCACCTCAGGTCTTATATGGTATGAACCGAGTATCAGTTCAGAATGTCTTTTGTCTTGCCTGATTCTGCTGAAAATGAGAAACAGAGTTCAGCGTCATCAGTATACTGTTGAATCTTCATTCCAGATGTCTGAATCATCTCTGCAAGCAGTGTCATGACTTGCCCCTCCCGCCCCCACCAAGTCCTATACATGATTCAGAAGGGGAACATCAAGCCGAACTCAAATTAATCACTGTATCTAATAGGAAAGTGTTTGACTCTTCCGATCACGGAAGCAGCAAATGTGGGCTATCGACAGACAAGCTACGCATCTCCACCTAGTCAGTCAGTTCCCAAAATATGCAGGAAAATATGGCTTGGAGGTTTGAGGTGGGATTTATACAAACACACACACACGTGTACGTGCACACAATTCCCCATGGCTTTAGATAATTCTATTTACAAAGGCTTCCAGTTTAATAGTTTCAATTCTTGATTTACCAGAAATGAGATTCTTCTCCCCACCACACTATTTTATTTAATAAAGAACTCTGCAGCTCCACATTTATACAGCACCTTCCCAGTAAATTATGTAGAGCTACAAAGAGGAGGAAACAGGCTGAGAAGGTTTCTCCAATGAAAAAGTCTTCATTTTAAAAGTACAGCAATTCATGATTGGGAAAATGGCTGCATAGACTGTGGGGAAAGACGGCTGAATTCTGTGCTTATGGTTGTAGTGTTGTCTCCCTCTGACCCAAATATCTGGCTGAGGAGATTCAGAGTGCGCTTGTTCAGCTTTGGCTGGTGTGTCAGCTGCACCCGTTCCTGGCTCAGTCAGATCTAGCCACAGTGATCTCTGCTTTACATCTCTGCTTTACATTAGTTACATCTCGACTGGGCTACTGCAATGCACTCTACTTGAGGCTACTCTTGAAGAGTATTTGGAAGCTGCAGCTAATACAGAATGCTGCAGCTAGACTGCTGGTCGGGGACAGCTATCGGGAACATACAACTACACCGGCTACCGATCTACTCCTGAGCTCAATTCAAAGTGTTGGTTTTATCCTTTAAAACCCTACACAGCTTGGGACCAGGGTATCTGAAGGACTGTCTTCTCCCATATGTTCCTGCCTGGATGTTAAGATGACAGGAAGAAGCCCTCCTGACTGTCCAAAAAAGCTTGGTTGGTGGTTCTTTTCAGTAGCAGTCCCACAACTGTGGAACAAGGTACACTTGGCCCCTTCACTTTCTATCTTCAGGAGGCAGCCAAAGCCTGTTTTATTTAAGAGAGTTTTCTGCTTAATCACTTTTTAATGAGAGCCAGTTTGGTGTAGAGGTTAAGAGCAGCAGAACTCTAATCTGGAGAATCGGGTTTGATTCCCGACTTCTCCGCTTGAAGCCAGCCGGGGTGACCTTGGGTCAGTCACAGCTTCTCAGAACTCTCTCAGCCCCACCCACCTCATAGGGTGATTGTGGTGAGGATAATAATAACACACTTTGTAAACCACTCTGAGGGGGCGTTAAGTTGTCCTAAAGGGTGGTATATAAATCAAACGTTGTTGTTGTTGTTTCAACTGGGTTTTTTTTAAATCTGTGTTTTAATGGTTGCATTTTATGTTTGTTTATATTTTATATTGGAAGTTGCCTTCAGCTCCTTTTTGGTGGAAAGGCAACTAATATATGCGTTAAATAAGTAAGTAAAATAGATACCGCATGCTTGATCATGAGCCAGCCTTGCAAGCCACTGCCCTTAATACCCCGTTTGTAAAAATTTGTTATGCTATTTTACTCTAAACATAGCCATACCTGCAGAAAGACTGCACATAAACACCAACCTAATCTAGCATACACATCTGGGAGTACTATTCAGCATGCACAGCCTGTGCTGTGCCACTGAGCTATGAAATAACAGATACTCTTATTGCCAGAGAGGAAAATGTAGTCAATTTTTGTGCTCATCTCAGCTGTGCCTCCAGCTCCAGAGATCTTATGAAGCCCCCCCCCCCAAAAAAACTCTTAACAGCAAAGAATTTGGAACATTCTTCGCAGTGGGGGAAACGGAATGGTTAAATTTGTGTCTTCCTACAAGACTAGCTCTTTTTACTGAAAACCTCACTGAATAAAATCAGCAAGTGTCTCTTCTCAGAATGTATCTATTCATAACATCCTTCACCCCCTGTGAGGAGAACTCTACATTAATCAGCAAGTGGTAGCGTATGTGTTTCATATAAGCATTTATAATGGAAAGCTCGCTGCATATGACACAATAACAATTGCCTGCAAAAATGTACATGCTGTATTTTTCAATGTGAGCAACAGACCTTTACTTGATCCATCTTCAAGCAGTTTATCATGCAAGTCATCAGTACAATGTTTTGGTTTTTAAGTACATTATAGTTCCATGTGTTAAATTTGTAATAACAGAAATATTAAAGTGGGTTTTTCCAACAGGGTAACAGCATCGCATAGACACCTAAGCTGCCCTCTGAATGTTCAGTTTTTCTGTAAATATGCAACTGTGTTGGCAATATAGATGTCTTCTGGGTTATGTTCCACAGGATTATTCAGCTGTGATGCAAAATGGTATTTGTTAAATGTTGTGAGCCATTAAATGTGTGACCAGCACATCGAATGAGAAAACGGCAGCGCAGACTCTGAAACTTGGCCTATGTCTTGGGTCTCATGCCCCTCCCACAGCATTTCCCTATTGCCAGACTGGAATTTAGCATCTGAACTGAAAGCCATCACCTTCTTCACCTTCCCTGAAAGGAGGCACTGTGTACATAAATCCTCTCCTTCTTAACATACCTAGGAAGCATTTCCTTAAATAAGATGTAGCATTTATGCTTTTCCAATCAGTGAACCAAAAAAGAGTTATTCAAGAGCTTGGGTACACAAAAAATAATTGTTCAAAGTTATGAGAGGGTATGAACAGCCTACTTAGAGCTATGAAAAATGTAGATACTTTGAATGAATGTTCTTTTCAAATTGCACTCATTTCAAACCATTCAATACGCATAGCTGGAACCAACATTAATAATTATATCCAAGCAAACATTTGCCAACATACTTCTCAAAGACCACTGCTAATCAAGTTATATAATTTATTAAAATTAAAAACTATGTACTGTCTTCTGTGTTTTGTGTAAAACATCAAGATACAGCAAATATTAAACAAGATTAATAGAATCACATATACAATTATTTCTGTTACTTCCAAAATTATTTTCAGAACATTTCATATTATGCTTTGAAAGAGGCCCAAACAACAACATATTTCCAAAGTCACCAATTTACTCTATGCCTAACCAAGAACGTACTAGGGCTATGTTAAAACAAACAAACAAACCATAGCTGACGTACTGCAAAACATGATAAAGGAAGTGCAGCCCAGAGAAGGGAATATATACTTCACATTATTTGAGACTTGATTTGCTAGGACATTACATTGAAATCTTGTACAAAGGACATGCTACTTTACTTCAATCAACTCTGCCAGCAGCATCCAAACACAGGAATTAAATCATATTCCTGTCATTGGCTATATAAAAGCTGCATTTATGCAAGTAGATGAGTGCTTTATGTTTCAGCTAAGCGGACAGGAAGAAGTAATGCTAGGGCTAGGCTTGGCGGAAAAACGAAGCTATCTCCAAGCTGTAGACACAGGGGGGAGGAAAACACAACCCTCATTAACTCACCCAGAACTGCTAGCTGTTGAAACTGTGGCTTCGTCAAAGCGAGGCTTATCTCCAACTTGAGTTTCTACCCATAAATCATGTACGCTCAAATATAACAATGACAGAAGGACATGCTGTGCTCTTTCCTTCCCCACTTCGATGACTGTTCCACCAACAGAACTGAAGAGAGGCTGCACTCTCAGAATGCTCAATTTGAGCATGCTCTGTATCTACCTACCGAAAAGCAGCCCAATGCTCTATGCCTCTGTGTAAGGGAGTGAGATGGCCTACTTCCAAGGCAACACAGGGCTGTAAATCAAAATCTAAAATCACAACCTGCAAGAAGCAAATCAGAACTGCTATGAAATACTGATCTTCTCCTCCCTTGTGACTTAAAAAAAAAAATTCAGGCACAACTTGCAACTCTGACTGAAATATATGCCAAAGCTTCTATAGTAGCAACAGATGTGTCAACATTTTTTAAAAGGCAATGAATGCTTGGCTGCTACCAGCTTCCCTGTCAAGGGAGTAAAGAGTCCACTAGCACCTTTAAGAGTAACCAACTTTATTGTAGCATAAGCTTTCAAGAACCACAGCTCTCTTCATCAGATGAATCTGACAAAGAGAGCTGTGGTTCTCGAAAGTTTATGCTACAATAAAGTTAGTCAGTCTTAGGTGCTACTGTACTCTCTATTATTTTGTAACTACAGACTAACATGGCTGACTCCTCTGGATCTGTCAAGGGGGAAATTTAATAGGGTGAAGGATAGTAAAACTATGGCTTGAAGGGTGCAGCCAACAGAAAAGACCTTGGACAGGAAAGCCACTAAGCAATGGGGTGCACCAAAGGGGACTATGGCCAAGGCCCCCACAAAGGGAGGCTGGAGGCAAAGGAGAAGGCATTGTGGGCAGAGAAAGCCAGATTAGACACTGCACCAAAGGGGGCCATAGCCACATCTAGTGATGCTCACCTCAGTGTTAGGATGGATAGCGAGCTAAAGCTGGACTGTGCCAAACAGAAGCCAGAGGCCTAGAAGAAAGCTGCAAAAGGCAAAGAGGCTTGCTCCCTGGATGACAAAGGGCCAATAAAAAGTGTTCCACACCAAGGCAACAATCTCAGACTACAACCCTGAGACTGAGAAAAGGAATCCCAGGCAATATTTATGAAGCAGGAGCAAAACCACTTGTTGCTTGAGGTCCACTATCACAAGGTTTTAGTTCTTTTTTAAAACCTGTGGTATATTTCAATTAAGTAACTACTGAACTAAGCAAGGCCATTTTTGACAGGCCAGAAATACAACAGGGTTCCCCAACCTTTTTGAGCCTGTGGGCATATTTGGAGATCTGACACTGTGTGGCAGGCACAGCAACAAATAGCTGCCACAAGATGGCTGCCACTAGAGGCACAGCCAGCTACAAAATGGCTGCTACAGCTTATCCTCAGTCACAAAGTGAAGATCCTTGTGCTGTGGAAGAAATGTTTCTAAAAATCTGCACAGGCAATCAAATCTCCAATAGTCAATCAGAAACCATGCTTGGCACAAGCCCCACCTGGCCACGCCCACTTTGCAGGCACCGGGAAAGGAGCTGGCAGGCACAGTGGTGCCCATAGGAACCACGCAGGGAACCTCTGGCTTACTGGGACAACAGGCCGGAAAGGCTTACTGGGGCAGCAGCTGACCCCCCTCAGTGTCTTTCTTAAATGGAAACACTTAAAGTTTCTAGCCAATGGTTTATTAATTGAAACATTAATGCACTTTGATATATTGTTCAGTATTCTCCATGCTGTTCTGTATTTTAGATTAATTTGTTTAGCCCTGTACAATGCAGCAAGCTACATTCTTAACTGCTCTTTCGGTACTTTACATTTTTCATGTAAGCTTAAATGACTATGAATAGTATAATAGCAACTCAGGCTCAATTAGCTATTTCCTATTTGGCATAGTTTCCTGCGGCATTTTTCACATAAACTTAAAATGACTTATGAATTGCTGGCAAGCCATTAAAAAAACACTTGCACCCATCTCAAAGTAACCCAGATTGCTATTAAGATACATGTCATTGTACTCAATATTGTCATGGTTACAAGTTATTTTTGTTTAAATTGATAGATACTTCAAAATCAATGTTATGTAATTATTTCAAATTTTTAAAAATCCAGCATAACACATTCATTCCTACTCTATCACTAGTTTCCACTCACCATTTCCTAGTTCCCCACTTCCAGTTTTATATAGGTAAGGAAATAAACACCAAAGTCGCCCCTCTATCCAGTAACTAGTATACTGTTTGACACTGAACTTCCCATTTCCTGATTTACTTTCTCTGGTGAAATCAAAGAAAGGCTTCAAGAGGCAGATCAAAAGAAAAGAATTCAGGTAAGATTATTGCAATCAGGTGAAGATCTCTTTCAAGGTACTCCACCTACACTTGACAATTAAAAATAATTATTGAACAATATGGGACTTCAACACCTGCTTAAACGCACACATACACACCATGTTCTGTATTTTTAAAAGTATTTCCAAAATCTCAAGCCATCAGGCTCTTCTCATGAAAATATGAAGGGGGCAGGTTCTTCAGAGTTGGCAAAACCTTGAACAATATTGACAAGTAAAGAATGGGATGATAAAAGCACAAGCAGAATATAATGCAACAAGACAGTTTACCAAACAGGAGTAACTGTCCATTAGCTTCTGATAATTAAGCCCTCGGTTAAAATATTTCTATGACCTTGGTCAAGAGATTACCTCAAAGTGAACCCCCTCCCCACCCCAAAAAAAGAACACTGGATCAGCAACAGTGGAAGTACGGCAGATCCAACAATATGTCAATTTAAAAAATATTATTATTTACTTCATTTATACCCCGCCTGTCTCACTATTGAGGATCTAAAGCAGGTTACCTTGCTCTCTTCTCATTTTATCCTCAAAATAATTTTATGAGGTAGGTTAGACTTTTGGGCCAAGCTACAAGTGATGAATGACACAGGTTAGACACTTGTCAGCTTCCCTCAAGTTTTGGTGGGAAATGTAGGCATCCTAGTCTTGCTGCTTGGCTCTCCATCTGCTGTCCAATTGACTTTTCAACTGTCACTTGTCCAACACTCCACCAAGCTGCCTACATTTCCCATCAAAACTTGAGGGAAGCTGACAAGTGTCCAACCTGTGTCATTTGTAGTTTGGCCCTTAGAGTGTGTGATTGACCCAAGGTTGCCCAGTATGCTTCCATGACAGTAGGAGAATTCGAACCTGGGTCTCCCAGATTCTGCCATGGAATTCTAACTATCGCACACTGGCTCTCTTGTTTACTTGTAACAAACAATGACTGACGTTATATGATTGAGTCAATAGCTCACATACATCCTTTTCCTTTTGCATGATCAAACTCTAATAGTTGCTTCCTATTTAGTTCAAAGCTTAGTTTGCCATTCCACCAGCAATAGCAAGCTTACTTCAAACTGTGCTTGGCATTTCTGAACAAGACAGTTAACTGCAAACCATGCCTTCCAAATTGGGAGGTGGGGGGAGACATACTGAAGCATGCAAGAGGAAGAGAAAGCACACAAGCCTTCAACAGACCAGATCAGTCTGATATTGTATGTGAACTGACAATGTAGAGTGCAAAGATATTTTTTTAACAGCAATGCAAAAAATGTAGATTGGAAGTTGGCTACCTTATTTCACTTGCTTACGGTCCCCTCCATGGCACACTCCTCCTTTCCTTATTGCCAAAACACAAGAAGGGAACTTTTATACACAAACTCTTTCAGAGAACCACTGCGAGGGTGCCTCAGCTTATGGGCAACCTCCCTAGCATTGCTACTGATACTGAACACAGATCTGCCTTCCCTCTTTCCCATCCTGAAAGACTCAATCAGTGAAAATGTCCACACATGCAGGTTTTCCTTTTGGAAAGACAATTCCGCACGACTTTGGGAGCCTCTTCATCTGGAAAGGCAGCATGCAAACTTCTGTCCATTCCAGGAGGGATGCAGAGAGAAGCATCCAAGAGTACCACTTCCAAAACTACTGAGTAATTGAATACACAGAAGTATGTATCACATGATCCTCTGAAGATAATTCCCACTTGCCCAAGCCAAGTTTGCAAAAGCCTTACAAGCATTTGTTACAAAATAATATTTCAATGGTACTATCTTCCTGAAAGTTTTTTAATACTTTCAGGAAGATAGTACCATTGAAATATTATTTTGCAATAGAGAAATGTCAGAAGTGTAAGTCAAAGAATGCAAGTGCTATGTTTTGGGTTCAACAATGGAGTTAGGAAAGCACCAAAAACTAACTGCAAAGTAAGATTGAAAATACTCCTAGAACTATTACTGCAAACTAATTAAAAAGGACTAAGAAATCAACAAGTAAGGAATGACTTGAGAAAAGTTTGGCATGCTAAGTTCATCAACATAAGAAGTCTTCAATGTAAGAAGAGAGGGGGCAAATTCCATGGACTTGGTTACGGAAAACTGGTGACTCCTGTCGGAATCCAAATAATGTGTTCTTCAATACTGTCAATCTTTTAATGAAGGCTCAAAAGACCTCACAGCAGGATGGAATTAGCATGGTTTAAATAAGTAGCAATGCATTATTTGCACTTACAAATATAGGGTTGCCAAACTCCAGGTGGGGCTGGATGTGCCCTGAAATTACAACTGATTTCCAGATGGTAGAGATCAGTTACCCTGGAGGAAATGGCACCTTTGGAGGATGAACTCTATGACATTATACCCCACGGAGGCCCCTCCCCCTCCCCAAATCCCACCCTCCCCAAGCTCCACCTCCAAATCTCCAGGAATTACCCAACCTGGATTTGTCAAGCCTAATAAAAAACAATACCCACATGGAGATAAAAAGAGAAGGTGAAGAAAACAAGAGCTTCAAAACAAACACTAGGAAAACTAGACTTATATCACTAAACTGTTCCAGGCAGTATATTTTTTATTTATTTACTCTACTTTACGACAGTCACACAGTTCCTGCCTGAGGCTTTCTGATCTCAAGTTACTCACCAAGCGCTGGCATTCCAACTCCAGCAGAGCAAAATGCATCAGCAAAACCAATCAAAACTTGGCTCAATGATGTTGAAATCTGCCAGGGCCCTGTTGGGGGGGGGTACAATGCAGGAGGGCTCACTGCATGCAACAGCCACCATCACAATCTGGATTACAGCCCCTCCAGCTCTTCCCCCCCCCCCGCCCAGTGTGGGCCCTGCTTCTTCCAGTGGGGACAACACAGGGCTCTTCTTATCTTTCCTCTTCCTATTATCCAGAAGAAGGAATGATCAGTTATCTGCTGCTGCCACCTTAAGGAAGATGAGTGGGCAGCAAGTGCTATTCTCAGAAGTCACCTGAGATGCAATGATAGCTAAGAAGAGGAGGCCACTTGGCTCACTTGTCCCTATTTTTCAGGGTAGCCAGGAGAAACCCACCCCATTCAGGCAGGTGATGAAGACAGTTCGCTGCTCTATCTCCATCAGGACAGCTAACTCAGTTGCCCATTCAACTGACTGGTGCCAATTGCTTGCTGGGTCAACCGGAACACGATGGAAGTGTGTGGAAGGAGAGAAGTTAACCCCCACCTAACAGATTCTCGCCAAGGGCTCCTCAAAATCTACAAGCTGTTTGTTGGACCTTTCCGTAGGTTGGCTCAAATCGATCCCGATTGCTAAGGAAATTCTCAAGACTGCAGTATGCAGTCTTTCTCAGCACACATTGCTCATGCCGCAGTCTTAAATGGAAGTTAAATATTTGTACAGTTATATTGGTCAAAACAAAGAAACAACAGATCAGACTTAAAGCTACAGGCCTCATAATCAAAAGACATACAATTTGAAATGTCAACAGCAGAAACTAATGCTAAAAAAACTCCAGGTATGAACATAAAATATTTACTACCCAAGGTGGTACTTACCTGGCATTTGCTTATAAACTTGCACAAAATGATAGATGGGACATTTATTGCACATTTATTTATCCTTCAAGTTATCCACCGAGAAGCACTAGAGGAAGTAAAAAACAGTTAATGTGACCTACACTCAGGGACCCAAATCATGATTCTACTCAGTAAGAGTGACCAGAGTAATTTTGTAGGAATTAAAATAACATCAACAAATTTAGTTTTCATATATTGAGAAAGAGGAAGAGAGAATATGAATAAATGAAGCAAATGGAAGTCAATTTGAATGGCAATCCTAATTAGTTATTAATCCAGAGAAGGTTGCTCATGCTGAGGGGCATTAACATTGATTTATTTATTAATGTGAATAAGTAAGTCCTGTTCAACTGCTGTGTGCGAGGCTTTTATTTAGCAAAATGAACTACCCAAAATCAATCTGTTGATAACAATGCAGCTTGATTAGATGGGAGGGGTGTAGCAGAGGAAGATATCGGGATGTAAAGGCAAAATGCAACTTGACTAGAGAGGAAATTAGCATCTGTAGTGAGATAAGAATCCTAAAATGAAGGTATCGGTTTCTTAAATACTTTATCATTAATCTCCAAGGAGAAACCTTGCGATGAGGAAGTTCTACAATGAGATGAGATATTACTGTTCAAGGACAGCGCTGACAAGCTCTTATGAGAGATGTCGGAAAACAGGACAAAATTAGAAGAGCAAATATTTTTGATGCCTACGGTGAATTTCTCTATGCATCAAAGAGAATTTTTTAAAGTATGTATCTTCTAGTGTGCTTTTAAGCAATGTATCACACACGTTTCTTTTGATCAAGGAATAGATGCATTCAGGAAGCAAAGGTGCTTACTAGCACCATCCAAGGTGGTAAAGTATCCTACAATCAAATAACCTGAAAGCAAAAAAAAAAAAAAGGTTTGTTTTAAAGACATCATTTAAGAAACTTATTTCTGTACTAGGATTTGGACAGATTTACAAAAAAAAAAAACCACCCTTAAAGATTATATGACAGAGTTTTATGAAATCACGTGCATGACAAGAAAAGTAATAGAAAGACCTTTGTTCTTCTCTCCTGTCCCCCTAGAATTTAGTCTCCCAGTGAAGCTGATTTGCAGTGGTATTAAGAGATGCAGAAGAAAACACTTCTTCATAGAACAGACAGTTTAAGGAATTTACTAGTATTACCTGAGATGCTTTTAAAGGGGCCTATAAAAATAAAATAGAGGATAGCCATTGTCCAGGCCAAGGACAGCTATTGTCCATGACGGCCAAGAGGAACCCCCATGTTCAGAGGCTGTATCTAGCGGGAGGGGGGCACGGCTTTCATGCCTCACTTGTAGCCCTCCTACAGCAATCACAGAACAGAATTAAATGCAAGGCTCTTTATTAACTGTCATTTAATGAGGTACATACTATGTATGGAATGACTCCCTTATTTCATTCCAAGTGGTTTTTTTGGCGGGGACAAAGTGGGATTCCTGAGGCCCGATTCACCTGCCCAGTCTCATTTTGCAATATTTCAGCAAAGAGACAAGATTTTGCTAGTGTACTTTTTAAAGCAAAGCCAATGCTCCCCTGTAAGTGTTACGCACTGTCATGTCATTTCCAACTTATGGCAACTTGAATTAATGACCTCCAAAATGTCCTATCATTATCAAACTTGCTTAGGTCTTGCAAACTGAAGCCCGTGACTTCCTTGGAGTTGATCCTCATTACTTACTGCCTTCAACTTTTCCTAGCATTATTGTCTATTCCAACTGATAACTTAACAAGAAACTCAAAGAGAAGCCAGTTCTGGAAAGGTGGAAGACTAATGGTTCAAAATGTACCCCCCACCAAAATATTCAAGATTTCAACACTAAGAAAATAAAAGACTGTCATACGCAAGCAAGCAAGCATGCATAGGCACACATTCAGCAATTAATAGGGTTAACTCACAAACCTTTCCAAGAAGATGCTTAACACCTTTGTCCACTCATAGCAGCTACGGGCATCATCTGTACATTTTAGTCAGAGATCCTTTTCCCAGAAGGGCTAACCTGGAAGGTGGGGTAGTGTAATAGTTAAAGAGTGTCAGACTAGAATCTGAGAGAGTAAAATGTTGTGAAGGTAAAATTGAGGAGGGGAGAAAAATGTAAGCCGCTTCGGGTCCCCACTGGGAGAAGGGAGGCCAAATTCAAGGTAACAGTGTTCACCTTTAGAGCCTTATATGACTTGCAGCCAGCATACCTGAAGGACCACCTCCTCCCAGATGAACCTACCTATCCACTCCAGTCGTCTTCAAAGGCCCTGCTTTTGGTATCCTTGCCATCTGAAGCTATAGACGGGTGGCAAGTTAAGAAAGGGCCTTCTCAGTCAAAGCACTGAAACTTTGGATCTCCCTCACCAGGGAGATTCATCTGTTCCCCTCCATGGCTGTCTTCCGCCAGCGTATGAAGACGTTTTTCTTTCATTTGGCGTACCCACAGTAACTATGACTGGCACTCCTCCCTTATTTTAGTGTTGTGTGTGTGTTCTATTGAACTATATTTATGCTCTTTTAAATATTATTTTAAATTTAATTTTAAATTATTTAAAATGTTGTGTTTTTTTCCTTGGGAAACCTGAGTCGGGTGGAAAGGTGGAATCGAAATGGTTTAAATAAATGAATAAAACAGGATGCTGGACTTGATGGGTTGCAGGTCTGGTCCAGCGGAGCTCTTCGGATGTTCCTACCCTGCAGGTACATTCTGTGCACAGCATGAGCAGGTGGGAGCTTCAGACTCTTACCTGAAGAACATCTGGAATAAACCCAAAGGACGATGCATATTGTGAGATGCAGGTCCTTGTCCTATTTTAACCTACCCATCTATTTACATAGCAGAACAATTATGCAAATGGGACTCTATTACACCTATCAGTAGTTCTATGTTCACAATCAGCAGTCAATGCACAGGCCATGTGCGCATGCGCAGGAGCATTCTGTATTATTCTTCCCGTTTTCTGCTCTTGATAAAAATATATACATGGAAGCATGAGAACCTTCTATGGATTCTGTACTGTTTCACACACTTGCTTGAGGTATGATGCAGTGTGAGTAAAGCAAGCAGACTAGATGTCATGACATTTTGGCTTCTAGATTTTACTGCACCATACACTAAACTGTACCATAGAGTAGTGGCTAAAAGAAAGGAACTGTGATATAGGAGGCCCCTAATTTAAATCTCACCTATGCCACCAACTCACAATGTGGCTTCTGGCAGGCCACTCAACCTCTTTCGGCTCTCAACCTCAGTTCCTTATTCATAAAGGATTTCAAGAAAATTCCAGTTTCCATCAACTTGCTAAATACTATTATTATGTTTAAGCAGCTGTCTTAGCCCAGCTTACAATCCTGCACAGGGTCCTGTGAACGCTGACAATGATGGATTCAGGGAACCTTCCAAACTAGAAGGAGCTGGGATGAGGGGGGTGGGGACGAGATGCCTCTGGTTCCTTCGCCCACTGGAGCCCAGCACGCCTGTCCTGCCCTCCCTCTCCCTGGCCCCTTTGCAAAGAATAACAACAACAACAACATTTGATTTATATACTGCCCTTCAGGATAACTTAACTCCCACTCAGAACAGTTTACAAAGTATGTTATTATTATCCCCACAGCAATCACCCTGTGAAGCGGGTGGGGCTGAGAGAGCTCTGAAAAAGTTGTGACTGACCCAAGGTTACCTAGTTGGCTTCAAGCGGAGGAGTGGAGAATCAAACCTGGCTCTCCAGTTTAGAGTCCTGCTCCTCTTAACCACTACACCAAACTGGCTGTGCCAAAGCCGAGTCTGAGCCTTCCCTGCCTACACACGGATTCAGAATTAGGCTGGGCAAGCGGAGGCAAGGCAGGTAGTGTGTGTCCACTTTATGAGCAGAGTGGTGCAGAAAGACAGACAGGTCACTGTCTTCCTCCTGCATCTTCCTCAAGCGAGCTGGCAGGTCAGCAAGCTTGCTGAACTAGACTAGGGCTGCCCAGCTGAGCAACTGTTCTGGAAGGAGCCCTCACAGCTCTGTGTTAAAAAAAAACCTACAAATCAATTAAAAATGGTATCAGCAGACACAGGTTTAAACCCAGGGAAGCCATCATTTCTAACTTGGCCCTTAGAGGCCCACTGTATTCTGGCACATTTCCATTATCCACAAAGTCCCAAGAGTTTCTAAGATCCTGAAAAGACAGTCAATTGATTGTGAAAACTGTGAAGACTACATGGGCATTAGTGCAGATGAGAGGGATGGGTGTGCAGAAAAGTCTGGTGAGCTATTGGGGGAGGCACTTGGCCCATAAAAGTGAGGGGATTACTGCAAAGGGAAACCATATGGCGCAATGGACACAGTTTTACACACTGCAATTAATCACAACAAGCTGCACAAACATTGGCACATTGTGGTGCCAAAATGGAAACGTAAGATCTCCCTGTGTATCTGCTTTTATTTAAAATTAATGCACTATATTGTTACTGGTGGCTAGCCCAATGTACACTGATATCGTGTTATACTATTTGCTTGTCTGTTATTATTTAACCGAAGTTGTCTCCCAGTCTTATTTAATAGCAACAGTAAATCTGATCTAGTTCGGGGGGGGGGGGATTAGATGCAATCGATGAAGAGCAATCCAATAATCATGTCTAATTTCAGGATTCAATTATCAAGCCGAAATTTACAGCCCAATATTTGCTCACTACAATGTGATAAACAACTCCAATTAATAATGCCACACAAAGAGGTTTGTTTGAAAGCCTCGAATAGCAGTTTGAGCTTTTGAAAGCGCAGGTTCTTCACGCTCTCTGCAGTCGATGAGGCTTGTTTGTAACAGACACCTTTACACGCACAAAATTTTAATATGCAAAATGCAACGATCTGCTTGTGACGAGGAAAATGATTAATTGACCTTTTACCAGGGCACAGCAATCACTGAAACTATTAGCTGATCACAAGCACTGCAAGCTACTTCAAAAAGCGGAACAGGTTTGTCTGATTATGGGCAATGGGACAAACGTGTCCTCGCTTTCACAGCCAGCGATAGCAATCCGGTGCGTTCATTCCGTAGTGTTACAGAGCCTGCCCTAGCAGTGTGCCCCAAAAGATTTAAGGACAAGTTAGCTGAATGCTGCTGCTCCCCACATCTGGCAGTTTCCTGGCCACTCCCTCTGGAAGATTCGCACGTGCATCTTCTGTAATCATAAATCCTCAGTCCACATATCTAAGTTGTGATTCCAAGAAAGTATCTTTTAAGAGATGTTACTCTGGTGGGAAAAAAAAAATGCAGAAAAGGCTGTCGGTTCTGTGGTTCTATATCCATTTTAACCTATGGATATAGAAACGAAGTCCTTAGTCGTTTCTTCGTGCAAGACCCAAGAACCATTACAGTTCAAGCCCGTGCGTGTCCCTCTCAGCAATAAGAGCCACTCTACTCATTACTATTTGGAGTTTCCTGCAGAAATCACAATGCACAGAGCTCCTAGAACCCCACTCAATTACAAATAGGCACCCAAACACAGTTTTAGTCTGACTAACAATCCACTACAACCACCTGTTATTTTATCCTAAATAGCCACAGACACAACCAAACCACGAAACACCTAAGAGAACCAAACCACCTAATACCTCGCAAAGGCCTAACACCTTTGCCCAGAACATCTAAGCCTAAGAACAATGCCGTCTGAGTACCTGCTTCTAATACTTTAATCCAATTGATTCACGGCTCCATGCCTCAATCTGCAATGCTAACATGGCTGCCTAGACCTCAATTTCCAGGACTCTGTAAGAGCAGACAAGAATCTTTCAAAGACTGCCTCTTTTTGAAGACCAGAAGGGGAACCAGAACAGCAGAGGTGACAAAGATTTTCTTTACTCCTGGGGTAAACATCTGGAAGGGAAAATTAAGGCAAGGGAAGCTGTGACAAGACTTGCATCCTTTAAGATCCTAAATAACTAGCTGGAAAATTAGGAAAGACATTAAAATTCTAACTGTAAACACAGAGATAGATTCCCAAAGGAAGAATAGATTTCCAAGCCATACCTGACCCCCAAAAAGAGCTACATTCACAATCTACATGAAACATAGGTTTGACTCTCCTAGGCTGATCACTGAGGGGGCTTTCCTCACCGTGTGACAGGGGGTTGCAGTAACTGGTCACATAGCCCTTTCCAACTCTATAGGTTTTAATTTTTAAGTGCTGAACTAGCTGTAGGCACACACGCACAAACACAAATTCTTTGGGATAATAATGTAGCTTGCTACGCCATTGTTTGGTGCACGAGCCATTAAGAAAATTACAAAAAAAGCACCCTTCTTAAACTGTTTTAATTTCTAATTTCTCAGAAACAGTCGTCCTAGATGAGTTGCACCTGCCGTTCTCTCTGAGGCAACCTGCTGAGTTTCAGGTTATAGATTCTGTTCCGGACCGACCTGAAAATATGCACGCTGTGCTTCCAATCTACAGAGCACAGCCGTGCACAGAAGGATCTTGAAGGAAATCTTTGTTGCAAAATGATTCCCTGCATTGAAGCGCCCTGAATAAAAAATGGCAAACTGGCGAAGTAGTTCTTGTTTAGTACATGTCGAAGCAAAACAAGCCACTCAATCATTTTCAAGATGCAATCAGGGAATCCGGGGACGGAGGGCTTCTTCAAGTCTTGTAAACACAATCTAGAAAATGTAAAGAAGGTGCCCTCCGCTGGCCAGAAATATTTCTGCAGTTGCAGGGAACCAGTTTTCCTAACCCCTCTCCATAAGCAGCACCCTTTCAAGACAAATGCTTCAAATTAATTAATCAGCTTAGAAATAACTAAAGCAGCTCACCGCTGGCACCCCTTTCAGGCCATCCCAGAGAGAAAGTGTCATTTGCACGCACGCTGCCCTTGCAAGTATTTTGTATCAACACAGCAGCAGAGAATTATAAACCAATGATGGTCACCAGGTGGTGGTAAATTCAAGATTTTGAAACTATACTGCTCGGAGATTTTACAGGACTATAAACACGACATGGTACTTCATTGTTCAATACTAACAGCTGCAATTAATTAAAAATAAGTTGCTGCCAAACTGGATTTTTATATAATCTGTCCAAACACTCCAGATGTTTAGAAATGATAAACATTTCATATTCAAGCATCTTTTACGCTTCAGACAGTCGGCAGCAGAGAACTGCCCGCAGTACCCGATATGGTGTTATTTATGTAAGATTTTATTGTGCAAATGCTTTTACACCCCGTAACTCATTCTGTCATATCAAAATGCCGAGGAAAACTGTTTCAGTTTTAGAAACAAGGGACTGATCTTGTAAAAAGGCATAAGAAGAGAGGAACAGTAACAACAAGTCTGGGTCTGCTCTTTGAATTGAATTCGGATCTCTCAGAGGCAGTCCTGTATCCGGTGCTGAAGACAGGCCCGAATATTATGGAACCCTGTTGCCAACTCTGGAAATTCATAGCTCTGCATGTATACAGATATTCACTGTATCAATAACAGGAAGGCATCAGCTACACACTTCTCTGCACACAGGTGCAGGACTCAATTTTCTCCTGCACAGGTTTTATTTCCAGCAGTTTGATTTAGCACAAGATAGAGGAAGCATCTCTAAGTGATCTTAAGCTCTACCTCCCAAAGTGCTTCGCTTCACCTGACTATTATTATCAAGTGCTACTAAAATGGCCGTGTACTCTGAAAACTGTATTTGTGGGAGAAATGCAATGTGCAAGCATTCCAATGGTATTTTACTTTTAAAGATTATTTTTAAGCATTTGTATTCTACCTATTCACTCTCTCCCAAAGGGCTCAAGGCACCTAACAATATCAAATCACACAAACCACAATTCCAACAAAAGTTATCCAAGGAACAAAAATCCAATCTACAAGCCCACTCAAAACTACTCGCAAAAAAACTATACAGCAATAACTTAACAAAAATTAAAAAGGAAAAGGAATGTTTTACACGTTGTCCCAGAAGGCTCCCAAGGATGAAGCCTTCTGTAAAGACTCAGGCAAGATATTTCACAGGAACGATGCTATACACAAAGACACAAGTTCTGGTGCAGCTAAAGGAATCTCAGAGAGGACTGGGCAGATGTAAGGTGGAGCATGTGGTTCATACCAGAGAAGAAATCCTTTGGGTATGCAGGTGCCAGGTCATAAAAGGCTTGAAAAGTAACAACCAAGATTCTGAACGGATCCCAGGAGCTAACAGGCAGCCAGTGCATTTTTTAAACACAGAGATGTTTATGTGCTCACAGCAGCTAGAGCCAGTTGGTATCTGATGAGCCCCATTCTGTACCAAGAGAAGCTTTTGAGCTCTCTTCAGAGGCAGCCTCATACAGAGTTGAAACTTCCAAAGGCTCTCCAACATACTAAAGAAAAGCACCTGCGCAGGAACAATATGGTGGCAAACCCCTCTACTTACAAGCAGCTGTAGATGGCTAGTTCCAAGACACAATTCTCCAAAAGTTGGTCAGAGACAACAAAAAAGTTACAGAAAACAGGGTTAACATACCTGTAACTTATGTTCATCGAGTTCTTCTGTGCTGACACACATGGGGACTGCGCAGGCGCAGGCCAGCCGCCGGAGAATTTTCTAGAGCTTCCATGGCTCCGAAGGGGCCGTTTGTCGCGCGCCTCAGCGACCGTTTTCCCCGCCCAAACGGTCACGTGATCCTCCAGCGACCAACGGCCCCTTCCCTCAGTTCTCCCTTGCCGCCGCTTGACCAACACACTTCAGCCATAACACCTTAAAAACACCAATTTCCGTTACAGCCATCACATTAACGTGCATTGGAGTTCACAGCGGGGTAGGAGGGAGGGTTGTGTGGTTGTGTGTCAGCACAGAAGAACTCGATGAACATAAGTTACAGGTATGTTAACCCTGTTTTCATCTTCGTTCTTCTGTGCCTCCACACATGGGAGTGTACCAAGCTTCACACAATAAGGAAGGCGGGGGTGAAGTCCAACACAATTTTATTGAACAAACAAGAGTAACAACAAATAGACATGCATATATACATCTATGTAAAAAACTGTGTAAGGACACATAAATACTCAATATTTACATATATACACCCCAAGGTACATATATACACTCTTTCACTCAAGGGTACCCAGCAGGTACGCCAAGAAAGTCATCCCAAAACTCCATCAGGAAAAAAGGGAGTGTAGGACAGCCCTAGCCACAGATACATCCTGCTCCGCATTGACATCAATGGCGTAATGCCTGACAAAGGTGTCTGCAGAGGACCATGTGGCTGCTTTACAAATGTTAACCAGGGGCACCCCCCTGAGGAGTGCCGAAGAGGATGCTTGGGACCGCGTGGAGTGGGCCCTGACACGAAGCGGGCAAGCCACCCCTGCCAGGGAATAGGCCTTGCTAATGGCCGTCACAATCCACCTAGACAGGGTCTGTGAGGAAGCCCTGTTACCCTTTTCCTTGGCCCCAAAACATACAAACAGGTGAGGACTGGAGCGGAATTCCTTCGTCCTATCCAGGTAATAGGCTAGGGCCCTCTTCAAGCCTAGGGAATGAAGGGCCTTTTCCCCCTTAGAGGAAGGTTGAGGAAAGAACGCAGGTAGTGAGATATCCTGCGAGAGGTGGAAGGCGGACACCACCTTGGGCAGGAACCCGAGGCAGGGACGCAGGACCACCTTGTTGGGATGAAACACAAGAAAGGGAGGGTCAGACCGCAGTGCAGACAGCTCACTGACCCTTCTGGCCGATGTGACGGCCACCAAGAATGCTACCTTGTAGGATAGCATATCCAAGGGGCATGTAGCCAGAGGTTCAAATGGAGGCAACATGAGACGTGAGAGCACCAAGGACAGTGACCACTGAGGCACTGGCGCCGACACAGGTGGGTAAAGATTGTACATGCCCTTAAGGAACAGGCGGGATTGTGGGTGAGAAAACACCGTAGCACCCTCAACTCGGGCGTGAGCAGCCGATATCGCTGCCAGGTGGACCTTGAGGGAGGACACCTTCAAGCCCAGGCCACGCAAGTGGCACAAATACTCGAACACAACCCCCAAGGGACTGCTGTCAGGCACCACTCCTCTGGCCAGTGCCCTGCGCCACTTGGCCGCATAAGCGCGCCTAGTGGATGGCCGACGAGCATTCAGGAGGACTCTCTGTACCTCGTCAGTAAAGCCTATCGGGGAGGAACGATCCGCCAAGCCGTTAGGTGCAGCTTCCTGGGATCGTGGTGGACCAGGCTCCCGTTTAGGAGAAGGTCTTGCCGAGGGGGCAGACTCACATATGTCCGTTGGGACATCAGCAGGAGCTTCGGGAACCAAACCTGCCGTGGCCAGAAGGGGGCCACCAGGATGCAGTCCGTCCTGTCCTCCTCTATCTTGCACAGGACCCTGGGAATCAAGGGGAACGGAGGAAACATGTAGTGCAAGCCCCGCGTCCACGTAAACTGGAAGGCATCCCCAATAGAGAGGGGGTCGCTCCCTGCCCTGGAACAGAACGTGTGGGCCTTGGTGGTCGCCGCAGTGGCGAACACGTCTATCACTGGATGACCCCACATCTGGAAGATCGGCCCAACGCACTCTACGTTCAGTTCCCACTCGTGGTCCAGCAAAGGGACCCTGCTGAGGGCATCTGCCCGGGCATTGTCTGACCCAGCCACGTGCATAGCACGGAGTGACACGCCGTTCCTGATAGCCCACTGCCAAGTGAGCGTGGCTTCCCGGCACAGGGCCATGGACACTGTGCCCCCCTGCTGATTCACGTAGTACATGGCAGTCGTGTTGTCCGTCTGCACCAAGACCTGACGATTTCTCAGCAGTGCTGTAAGAGACACAAGTGCGAAACGAATGGCCCTTAGTTCAAGCACATTGATATGGAGGGTCTTTTCCCTCTCAGACCAGACATCCTGCACAGACACATCACCACAGTAAGCCCCCCATCCCAACAGAGAGGCATCAGTGGTAACCGTGACGTCATGGTGCTGATACCCAAAGGGGGTCCCTCTAAACAAGTTGTCATCAGACAGCCACCAGTCCAAGGAGGAGAGGATGACCCTTGGGACAGAGAATTTGAGGGACGGAGGGTGTAGCAGAGCATCGTACCTCCGCACAAACCAGTTCTGGAGCGGGCGCATACGCAGCCTAGCAAAAGGCACCACAGAGGTAGCCGCTGCCATGTGCCCTAGCAAGCACTGGATAGTGCGCACAGACTGGAATCGGTTCCTTTTAAACATGGACACCAGACCCCTTAGGGACCGAGCCCTCTCCAAGGGGAGCAGAGCCTTACCCTCCACAGAGTCTAAGAGTGCGCCAATGTAGGACACCTTGCAGCTGGGCACCAGTTTGGATTTCTCCAAGTTCACCAGGAGCCCCAGGCGTTGGCAAGTGCTAAGTACCAAGCCAATGTCCTGCACCAGCCTAGACTCCGATTCAGCCACGATGAGCCAGTCATCGAGGTACGGAAAGATGGTACAGCCTTCTTCCCGTAGGAAGGAAACCACAGGGGCCACACATTTAGTGAACACTCGTGGGGCAGTGGACAGGCCAAAGGGGAGCACCTTATACCGGAAAACCCTTTGCCGGTAAACAAAGCTCAGGTATTTCCTGTGCTCCTCCCGTATCCCCACGTGAAAATATGCGTCCTTCAAGTCAAGGACCGCAAACCAATCCCCGTGTTTGAGCAAGGCGATCACAGTCGCCAACGTAACCATCTTGAATTTGGTCACCTTGAGGAAGGCATTAAGGCCCCTCAGATCTAAAATGGGACGTAAGCCCCCATCCTTCTTAGGGACCAGGAAGAACCTAGAAAAGAACCCCCTTACAGAGTCCTCATAGGGCAATTCTTCCACAGCACCCTTGGCCAAGAGCGACACGATCTCCGCATCCAGCTCGGCCATAGTGTTATTGACAGCTGTCAGGGGTGAACCGCATCTAGGCAGCTCAACGAACTCCAGCCCGTATCCCAGTTCAACAATTGTTAAGACCCATGAGTCAGATGTTATTGACTCCCACTCCGAGAGGAGTGGACTCAGTCTGTCCGAAAAGTTCGGGGATACGGCTGGCGTGACCCGTCAGTACTGCCTCCCGGCGCCCTGCTGATCTCTCTGCTGGGCCGGTTGTTGTGCCGGATGAGGCTTGAAGGGCCGACGCCTCCTCTGCTGTTGCGCGGGAGGGTAAGGCCGCTGCTGGTAGGCAGGATACTGTTGGTAGCCCGGCCGCTGCTGTTGGTATCTGCCCTGGTAATGGTAAGGGCCGGACCGGGGAGCGTACCGTGGCCTGGAGGAGGGCTTTTCCGCAGGAGCCAGACCCAAGGACCGTGCCGTCTGTCTGTCCTCCTTTTTCTTTTTCAGGGTCTCGTCGGTGGACTTGGAGAACAGCGAGTCCCCTTCAAAGGGCATGCTCTCCACCCTGGAACGCACCTCCTGAGACAGGGCGGTCGACCGCAACCAGGAATGGCGCCTGAGGACCACCGCCGAAGCCATCCCTCTAGCAGCAGTGTCAGCAGCGTGGCTCCCAGCATTCATCTGCTGCTTAGACAGCCTGACAGCCTCTGTCTGCAACAGGGAGACGACAGCCTTCTGCTCAGGCGGGAGGTCTCGAGTGTAGGATGCCAACTTCTCCCAGAGGTACAGTTGGTACCCTGCCATGATGGTCTGGTAGTTGGCGATCCTCAGACCCAGCGAAGAGACAATGTACTGGCGCCTGCCCATGGCATCCAGCTTCTTGCCCTCTTTATCGGCAGGCACCGAGGAGTGACCCGACCGTCGGGGGTTGAATTCCTCCGTGACCAAGGAGGAAGGTGGAGGGTGCTTCACCAACGCCGGCCAGGTGCCCTGCTTGATCTTGTAAAGCTGCTCAATCCTCTTAGATGTTGGAGGCTGATCACAGGGCACCTTCCACACCTTCTCCACGATCTCCTCAATACCCTCGAGCATGGGGAAGCCAACGGACGCCGGATTATCCCCGTAGATCCGCTTGAGGAGCTTGTCCTTGGTCTGGGGGACTGCCGAAGAGATGTCCATCTCGAGGGCCTGGGCCATCCTCGCCATCTGGTCGGCGTAGATGCGGAGGTCCTCGTACGGGGAGCCCGCAGATGGCACCAGATCCTCAGCCGGCGACGGTTCGGACCAGGATTCCGACTGGTAGTCGGCCAGGCTCTCAACTTCTCCCTCCTCGGATCCAAGCTGGGAGTCCTCACCCTGGACTGGAGGGGGGAACCACGTCCGCCTCGACGTCGATGGCCCCGGTTCCGACTCGGAGAACCCAGCAGGTGCCCCTTCCCACTGGCAACGGTATGGCGAGGGGAGGTAGGAGGCTTGACGATGCCGGGATGCAGTGGATCGGGCAGATCGAATGCTGTCCCCGGAACGGCGCCGCTGACGGCCGACTGCAGGTGGAGACGGACGAACAGGAGATGGACGGCTCCGACGAGGAGACGGGCTCGGTTCCAGCCTCGGCGACCGAAGGGCAGGTGATGGTCGGCTCTGACGGCGCGGGCTCGGCTCCGGCCCCGACGAGAACTCTGCGGGCACCGTCTCGAAGGCCATCGGATCCGGCACCGGCACGGAGATGTCCTCTGGTTCGGGGGAACCCAGATGAGGGGAAGGCGTGTGAGGAAGCACGATGACCTCCTCCTGAGGAGCGGGATGCGGCGACCGATGATGTTTAGTCTTCTTCTTCGCCGGTTCCGAAGAAGACCTCGGAACCGACGCGCTCCTCGCCTTCGAAGGGGACCTCGGCTTCGACCTCTTAGACTTTATCGGAATCGATCCGGTCGTCGGTTCCGATCGGGGACTCGGTACCAGGATCCTCGGTTCCGATGTCGGTCTCGGATCCGACCTGGTGGATGACGCGCTACGGGGCGGCCGCACCGGTCCCTGCGCTGGAGAGGCCGCTCTCGACGCCGAGGCACTCGGGGGACGCGGTTTCGACCCCGACCTCGCGGAGGCCACTGAGCCAGCTCTTGATTGCCGTTCGGCAGAGGGGCTAGGGCCGGCCTTGGACGGACGTAACGGGGTTCCCTCCGACATGACCTTCTGCCACAGCGAGGAATTTAGTCGGGCCTTGCGATCCTGCCGGGCCTTGCTGGTGAAACCCTGGCAGATCCTACAGGCCGAGACATTGTGGGTCTCCCCCAAGCAAAAAAGGCACAGATCATGGCCATCGGATTTGGCCATTTTAGTGTGGCATTGCAGGCAATGCTTGAAGAGAGCCGTAGAGGCCATCTTCAGGGGCACGCGAAAGAAGGGTCAAAAACAGTCCGAGTCAAATTACCGAGTCCACGTCAAAGTCCAAAGCGAGATCCAAAGAATAGTCGAGGTCACGAAGTCCGAAGTCCAAAGCCAAGCAATCAGTTAGAGAAAGCACGAAGCACAAAAGCACAGAGCAACGAAGCTCACGTTCTCTCCAAGCGGCGGCAAGAAGAGAACTGAGGGAAGGGGCCGTTGGTCGCTGGAGGATCACGTGACCGTTTGGGCGGGAAAACGGTCGCTGAGGCGCGCGACAAACGGCCCCTTCGGAGCCATGGAAGCTCTAGAAAATTCTCCGGCGGCTGGCCTGCGCCTGCGCAGTCCCCATGTGTGGAGGCACAGAAGAACGAAGATGAAGAGTTTGTTTCGGTTGCTGTCATGCAGGAAGTTGATGCTGGTGACAATAAGGTGGGGGGGGGGTGTTCAGGTGAATATGACCTCCAAATTATGGGGTCGTTCAAGCACTTGGGTTCCAAGGTAAACTCATTGGATAGGCCTTCTTGGTAACTTCTCCATGAACCACTGAAAACTATGAACACATTATTCATGTGCTAACTCTGTATATTTATGGCTGTGTGAATCAGGGGTCAGGGCAGAAATAAAAGGACAAAAGGTCAGGAGAAGGGACAAGGTAGGGGACAAATGACAAGTGTGACCATTTGCAGATTTTAATGCAGACAGGCCCAACAGCCTGAAATTCCAGAGGAATGCTTTGCACTCATCGAAAATCACTAGGGGCAAATGAGTACCTTCACTTGTTGTTTTGATGGCTTCTGAACGGCTGTGTTTTAATGACTTTGCATTATCTTACTGAAGGTGCCTCAAGAAGGTCTCTGGAGAAGCAGCCTATACGTTTTCTAAACACATAAAAGTGAGACTACTGGTCCTTCTAGCCCATAGCTGTCAACCTCGTCTAGAAGTGGCTGTCAAGGGTCTCAAGCAAAAGCCCTTCCCATCTCCTGCTACTTGTTGAACCTGGACCTTTTCACACATGAAGCCTCTGCCTGTAACTGAACAACGGCGCTCTTGCACAATGATGCACAGACTGTGTTTTCTTTTATAAAGTGGAGCTGTGACTAGGGACACTACCTGGGACAAGACAATAACAGCTATTTCTAGTCTGTCCTGGGACACATCCTGACAGTATCAGCTGCTGCAGACATATAATCTTCATCGTTATTTACAAATCAGCTGAGTATATTACCACAAAACATGGAAGCACGTACACTTGTGGTTCTCCCAGTTGCAAGGCTTATTGCTAGACCTTATAGACCGTTTGTTTCTATATGGATTAGAGAATTACTTTCCCAAAGAAAAAAGTATCAGGAATGCTAACTAAGGTTATCACTGGAAACTTGCTTAAAAATATTTGAAATAAGCATTGTGAAGACTACTGTTACCTGAAATCCCTGTGGTGAGAAACACTGGTGTGTTCCAAATAGGACTATTCCTTTCTGACTGCTGTAGGGGGTAAGTTCCTTTTTACCTAACTGAAAATTCCTCCATACACTTTTGCTTTTTGCCACTATGCTACAATATACAAGAACCTTCGTATTGCTTTGTAGATGAATAGCCCTAGATTTCTTGAGTTTGGATTCAGGAAGGACTCATTCTGCAAAATGACTGATGGGTGTTTCCAGTTCCCTGCCGGGTCGGCAAAAGAATCTCAGAATGAGAGTGCCCTTGATTATTGTATTCTGACCTACTATTTCAGTGAGAGATTTAAAACTCCATGCAGCTGGTGATTTAACGGTAGAATTCAGCAGCAGTTCAGCTCTTCTGGACCTAAGACACAGACACTCAAAGTAAATTTCAACAGTGACATGTTTACAGCTAAAGCTTCTCATCTCGAGACAATATAGTTGTCTTCACATCCACTGGCATACTGTTCAATTATACATCAGCACAAGGGATTAACACCAAAGAATTCTGCTTATTTCTAATCCTTCAGGACGCTGGAGAATGGTGGAAAGCACTAATTTTCCTGAATAGATTTGAATTTTACCTAATTACATTTCACTCTCTAATTCTAGCATTTCATTGACCCTTGACCATCTAAATCAAAACATTCATTTCCCACTATTAAAGATATGGTACTTTAAAATACTCAGGGATATACGATACATCGTGCTTAATACCTTGGCATAAAATATGTGCTTGCATACACAGCCCATCAGTTGTGGAAGAAAATGCCAAGTGCCCATTTAAAATACCCAGAACATGGTTATCAAATCCAATAAATGGCTTAATGAACCTTAAAGACTAACAAAACGTGATTTCGACAAAACCACTGCGGACTAGAACCCGTATCGTCTGACACTATGAGTGGATCTTCACTATGTAGTTATTTTATGTAGGTGGAATGAAAAAAAACTGTGGTCAAGGGTCCATAAAATGTGGGAAGTACTAACAGAAATGTAATTATGAAAAATTCAAATGTAACCAGGCAAAACACAGAGTTCATTCACAAGTGATGCTAAGCTAGTTAACACCTGGGCCGTTTCCAGATGGCTTACCTGCCTCCGGAACGTTGCGCCATCTTGCGGGGAAAATGCGAAATATCGCGTTTTCTCGTGCGAGTTTTGTGCGACAGCATGTGACGTCGCGCAAAACTCGCACGAGAAAACGCGATATTTCGCGTTTTCCCCGCAAGATGGCGCAACGTTCCGGAGGCAGGTAAGCCATCTGGAAACGGCCCTGTAATGGGTGTGGAGTCACAGATTTCATTGAGGTCATCACAGCTACCGTGAGATAAAAACCACCAAGTCTTGGTTCGATTCTCTGCCACAGCTCAGATCCAACCCCCGCCACTGTAAAAAGTCTGTCCAGGAAAGAAACCGTTTTTAGGGGGTGGTTTCCCTTTTAGAGGGATAGTTATGAGATAAGGTAAGATTTTTGATTGTACATATAAGCTTCCAGTCCCCACACTGGTAAAAAAAAAAATGGAGCAACTGCAAGGCTGAATAAGCAGGTCATTTTGAAGAGCCGTAATTGTTACGAATTTTTGTTCTCATTCAAACACTGTATAAATGGCGATCTTTACATGTTGATTAATGACAAGAAAGATGTCATGGAAAATGACTTGGCATGCGAATCATCTTTTTCGGCATAGCCACTCTTGGTGTCAACATTGCTAGTATTTCTTTAACATAATTCAACTCTCTACAATGAGCTTAAATCCTCTCCATTATAATTTGAGTGAGACACAAGGCAGGTTTCACTATCCTGTTCAAGCTCCATTTCCCCTCGCTAGTTCTATATTGTTTATTAATGCCTTTCTACTTATATGTCCTTTATAATTACCCCCCCCCCCCCCAATCCCAAGTTTCTTTGGTATTTTGATTGTAAGGATCGGGTTACCTCATGCAACTTTTACACATACCAAAATTCCTCTGAACCATTTTTTTCTTTCTACTTTTTTAAATCCCTTCTATTGCTACATAGAAAGTTTGGAACTGGGCTACACAGCACTTTGCTCTCTGTCCCAAATCTGGAGTATTGTTACAATAGATCCAAAAGAGTTAGCCGTGTTAGTCTTTAGTTGCAAAATAGTAAAGAGACCAGTAGCACCTTTAAGACTAACCATCTTTATTGTAGCATAAGCTTTCGAGAACCACAGCTCTCTTCGTCAAATGCAGAGAGCTGTGGTTCTCAAAAGCTTATGCTACAATAAAGTTGGTTAGTTTTAAAGGTGCTGCTGGACTCTTTACTATTGTTGCAATGTAACTGACATAATTCAAAAAGAGAGAGCAACATTATTTTGCTAGCCCCCACTTGTAATGTAACATATTTCTAGTATATTGCATAATACTTTGAGAGTCAGAGCTCCCTTCCTCTTTGGTGTCTGAAGAAGGGAGATCTGACTTTCAAAAATCTTGTGGGTCTCTAAGGTGCCACTGGACTCACATCCTGCTGTTCTCCTGCACACTAATACAGCTACCCACCTAAAACTATCCTGCATAATACTCAATCACCTGCACTTGCATATAAATTCATAGCTTTATTTGACATTACAAGATTGACAATGATGAACTAGTCTTTGAAAGTCCAGAAATATCCAGAAGGGCAGCTCTCCAAAGACATTTTAAGGTCAAACTTGCTGGGCCATTTTCCTTAAGTACCAAGGGATATTATGTACTTAGTTTGAGAATAAGTTATTATTTTTAAGGCCATGTGTGTGACTCTGCATTGAGAAATAAAGGTCTCTCTGCAAAAAAAAAAAACCCCTCTTAAAAGTTGGTTTCACAACATTTAAAGTGTTTCATGAACATTACAGTTGCTATTGCCAATTGAAGACAAGTTCAGCAGTTCTCATAAATGAATGCATTTAGAGTCAGTTCCACCTGCATAAATTCCCAGTGTCACAACGTAAATGAGAAGATGATTGAAATCTGAGTGGCATTACATGTATCCAGCCTGAAGGAGTTCCAATCAATCTGCTCCTAACTGTGCGACTCCCGCTGGTCATAACACACTCTGCAGCATGGCTGAGAGAGCTGGAAAGCAGCCAAAAGTAAAAATAAAATGAAAATGAAGTAAAATCAGAACTAGAGCAGACTCAGAGACAAAGAGGTCAGGCCTAGGGTGAAGGCTATGGAGGGTGGGGGCTTCTGAGAAATATTCTGAGGTACCACACATTTTAACAACAACAACAACAACAACAACAAATTTATATACCACCCTTCAGGGCAACTTAATGTCAATCAGAGCGGTTTACAGAGTGTGTTATTATTATCCTCACGACAATCACCCTGTGAGGTGGGTGGGGCTGAGAGAGCTCTGAAAGAGAGGTGACTGACTCAAGGTCACCCAGCTGGCCTCAAGCGGGGGAGTGGGGAACTACACCTGGTTCTCCAGATTAGAGTCCTGCTGCTGATTTAACCATTATACCACTACACTACATCTGCCAACATTTATATGCAAAGGCAGACACAGCTAAGTGCACAGACAGACTCAACCGCTGTGACCTCCTGTGCCCTCCTAAACAGAATTCGCTACATGGCAGTAAAAATCTCCAAATTTTATACCACTCAGTGCTGAGGCCATGACATGCTGGGTATAATCATTGCAGGGGGATTTGAAAAGATCCCCATGTGAAAATCAAGGGAGGTACGTTCTTCACTGGGAATTTGAAAAAACAGTTATGTCTTAAGTGAAGATGAAGTTGCTTGCAAAATATGTGGTAGAGTAATTAAGCCATCCCCAACACCAGTGCCGTTCCCTGGTTGTTGTAGTTTTTAGATTTCTAAAATGAGGATTCTTAAACTGCCATTATAACCTCCACTACGCTAAGATACAAATATATTACTAATAATTTAGAGATTAAGAAATTGCGGTATCTTTATGAACTGCTCGTCTCAGAGCTAAGCTACAACAGACGAATTTACACGAGGGAGTTGCAATGTTAGCGGGAAGCTGAGCTTTAAAAGAGATCAGAAGGCTTTGTCAATTTCCCCTCTCTACAGCCAGATATCTGCTCAGAGGGTTTATTTCTTCTTTGCTTCTTTAGAAGGGGAGGTGAAACTGACAGAGCCTTCCCCCAGGCAAAGAGGAAATTAACAAACCCTCTGGGCAGCATTTCCCTGGCTCTGTAGAGAGGTGAAATTGACAAAGCCTTTTGATCTCTTTTAAAACTCAGCTTCCAGGCTAACATTGTGACTCCCTTCACGTGCCCCTCCTCTTGTAATTTGTCTCTTGTAGCTTAGCTCTCACTGAACCTTGTTGGGAATGTCATATTGTATTCAGTATATAGTATATGATAGATGTATTTAACTTTATTATATCCCATTTTACTTGCTGTGACACACACAAACACAGATATATATACTCTTCTCAAAAGTAACTATTTCATTCCAGTCATATCACCGTATGTTTAGTTCTAAGCCATAACGCGAGCAAGGAGGTTTATTTACCACTTTATTCAGATCCTAATTTAATCAAATTGTGATCAACCTTCCCAAAAGCTTAATTGTTTTTCTAACATTTAAAATTGAATCACAAATGCTTCATGCACGCACA
Source organism: Eublepharis macularius (assembly GCF_028583425.1). Classification (NCBI taxonomy): domain Eukaryota; kingdom Metazoa; phylum Chordata; class Lepidosauria; order Squamata; family Eublepharidae; genus Eublepharis; species Eublepharis macularius. The sequence continues at coordinate 16,346,202 of NC_072798.1, forward strand.
TTCTCACACTGCTAAATATCAATAAAGTGAAATGTTTTCCCCCCCGGTTTGCTACCGGTTTGCTCCTGCATCTCTGTCCGCTATGTTTCGCACAAGGATGTTCTTGCATTGTTTTGACACGGTAGTCCACCTCAGAGACTCTCCCAAAGCATTAAACGGGGGGGGGGGGGGGGGGGAGGAGCTATAAAAGACTTGTTTTCCTTGGCTGTCTCAGTCCTGCTGGGGTGAAGAGAGCTGTACACTTTGTCTCTATAGTGTATGAACCTTGGCCATACTGGCTCCCTGGCTCAACTCTCTAAGCAGAACATGTTTGTCCATTTTATATTAACTGGATTTACACTTCCTCAACCTGCTCCTTAAGAAATTTAGATCTATCCAGCAAATTCTAAGTACGTACCAGCATAATGAACTGATGAACACAAGTATAAAAGCTATATGTATACACACCCTAGCATGGCTGACTGCAAATACTTTATGTGTTCCTGCACTGTGACTTGAGAACTGTCATTCAATCCAGGAATCCTGAGCATGTGCTAACATGATTAATGCTACCAACTGTACAGGCGGAACAAGTGCACATACACTCAAGTCCAGCTGATTTTAAATGATGCATCGCCTGCCCATGATAACTCTGGAGCATAGGTAATCCGAGTGTCTTTTGCTCTGTATACAGATTCTGATTATGTAGTGTTGTATTTTTTTTTAAAGTTAAAGTAATCCAAGTGAGTCAATTACGAATATGCATCAACAGCAGGTATGTGGATACCCTCCATGCTGAATGCAACTATTGAACAGATCCAAGGTAGCTCCTTTTGAATTGCAAGGAAATCGTCAAGGTGATTATACAAGACATTTGACTCCTAGTGAACAAGTAGAGGAAGCAAGGTAAGTTTGCTTTTGTGAACACTAAACCATTCCTAGGCAATACTCTGCAGCTGAACAAATAGATCCTGGGATTGTTTCTTGCATAGGCAATGGTGGCACACATCTGCCTGAAGAAAACGGGCAGATTCTTATGTATGACATGTCTGAAATGAAGTCATAACCTTAGAGGAGTACAGCATCCATACATGGAAGTCAAGTGATCTCAGTGACTGTTACCTGCTAACAGGAAAGTTATGATTATGTGAGAACGGCGCCTGTCAATTAGTTTAATGTGTGAACTTGCCATTGCAGGTCAGCACTCTCAGATTGTTCTTTGGAAGACAAACTAACAGATAAATGCACCGTGTAATTATCCAGACCTTCAGATCAAAACACAGGGATGGCTAGGTTCGGGAAAAGGGTAGGGGAGAGAAAGAACTCAACAGAAAACAACATTCTTGGCTCAAAAGTAGAGGAAGAGGCTCAAGTCTCTTCCAGCCTCCGCCTGCTCCCGCTTTGTGGGGACTCATGCTTTGAGAAAAGAGCACAACAAAATAGAGCAACACGGTAATGTAATTGTCACAACAGAGAATCTCCCGCGTGGTAAAACAATTGTGAAGACATAATACCACACGGGAGATTCTCTGTTGAGAAAAGAGCAGGCAAGGAATTATTTGGGTAGAATGCACCGTCCGTACTCTTGAAACAGGAGTTCAGTTTCAAGCTTCTGTCAGTGTGTGAAAAGGTTAAGTTTAGACATTTAATGTCTGGTCCCATCAGATTTATAAACCGGAGGAATACTGGAAGCAACCCAGGGGTTCATCATCAAACAAAGCAGGTGACCTGCAACAAGGCTGGAACAACACTTCCAGCAACACAGCTGCCCTGCGCAGACTTATGCTTACTTTGGGAAGGGGGGGGGGGATGCACACAAGCTGTCAAAGGAATGTTCAAACTTTCATTTCAATCCTCAGCCTTAGCGAGGGCTCCGAAAAAAGGTACATCCAAATCCCTTATGAATCGCAAGGAAAGGGAAGTTGGTGCACCGAGTACACCCTCAACCATTTAAAGTCAAAGGTGGCCCACTAGTTCCAAAGCAAGGTCCAAAGGCATTTAGCTTGTTTGGCTCTTTAACAGCTGATCCACATACCCAACTATGACAAGCAAGGCAAAATCTCACCGGCAATTTTGCTGCACCAAATAAAAGGAAACTGGAGGGAAAACCCTGGGCTGACGGAAACAAGAGGAAGAAAATATCAACGTGATTTGCTGCCATCTGCCTGATACACTGAGAAATTCTACTCTAGTTTCAGAAAATCCTTTATAGGAAAAGACACACTACAGATGCACAGGATTTATTCTACTCTTTATTAGCAACCTCTGGAGAAAAAAATGCAGATGTTCCCTTTAAGTTCATTGTTGATGTAGTGGAATGATTAAGAGTATGATTCAGGAAGCTTCCAGTTCAAATCTCACCTCTACCTATGTAGTACATGCCAATCTGCAATCTGTATACAAAAGCTTAGGTCCCAGGAGGTACAGAACTGGGGGAGCGTGTGCAAATGGCCACATACATGTACTTCCTCCTGGCCCCAGAGTCACAGCCATGAGAGCAGCATGTATGCCACAAGGTGGCTCTAGGCAAGCCACATGCTCAGCCTCAGCTCCTCATACATGTTATGGGGATACCAACATTGGTGCCCTTGACAGTGATGCTCTCAGGACTATTTGCATCCAAACATGCCAAACAATCAGTGTCAACTATAAATGCCAAGTACGCTTATTTGTTTGTTTGTTTAATGTCATTTATAATCTGCCTTTCTCACTGAAACACAAGGTAGATTACATAGTGTAAGATTAGTACAGTCAATATCAAGGATATTCCAATAAGCAATGCCACAGGGTATAGAAATGCAAATTTGAAAAGACATAACATCAGCAAAAATCCAATACAGAGTTGAAGAAATGCTGAAATAGAGCATAAGTAGTTCTAAGGTTGACATTAAACAACAGAGAACCAACCAGTAGGATCATACTTAAAGCAACAGATAGTACATAGTAGCACTTAGTAATGAAATCTATGGTTCCTATTTCTTTAGTGAAGCATCTATTTATTTGCGTGCAGTCACCTAACCATTAGCTCAGGTTTTTGGATGGATGGATGGATGGATGGATGGATGGATGGATGGATGGATGGATGGATGGATGGATGGATGGATGGATGGATGGATGGATGGATGGATGGATGGATGGATGGATGGATGGATGGAAGGAGCAGCAACAGCCATCAGTCTGAATGACTGAGAGTGGAATTTGGATCTTCACTGTGAAGGTTCCTTCCAGACTGAAAGGCAATGTTCTGTCCTCATCTGGATCAGAGGGCTTAATTGTGAATCTTAGGATGCCCAAAAGCCATGCAGACCAACGGCAGGAAAAAGGAAAATTGCAAGCTGAATGGCTACAGAACTTCTTGGAGCACCCATGACCCAAAGGCCACTTTGGCAGAGGCAACAGTATCTGGCTGCCAATGTGTCGACTGCAATTTGCATGCTGTCATTTCGAGCATGGATGGTGGAATGTCACTTACTTGTACTGCCCATATACAAATTATACTCTACAATTCAAAGAGAGAATCCTCTTCAGTTGAGACATATATAATCAGGATAACTGTTTCGTTATGAGGATGCTTCGAAGTAGACTATCCTCTCATCAGGCAACCTTGTAAGTATTCCAATGGTCTGCTAAGTAAAAAATTGCTTTCTAATAAGCTCTGAAAACAAAGCTGTGAATTTGATTTAAAGGAGAATTTCTCTTGTTGAACACTGAAATGTGCACTCTGAAGACTCCATATGGCTAACAAGAACGTGCTGACCAAGAGTTCAATATATCCGGTAAAATTACACCACTGCTAACTGAAAATGATGCACTCTGGACAATGTTCATGGATCAAATGCAGCATCCTCTTATTCTCCTTCCTAAACTTTGAAAATGGATCAGTGTGTTTAATTTTAAATCTAAAAATGAGACTGATATGGGAATTTAATCATACTGACATCAGAAAATGATATTAGACATATGAAACCTCATAAAGGCTGCCCATACTTAATTTAAATAATACCAAGCTTTGAAGCAGGCAAAGTTCCCTACTGCAGTCACAGCTAATAAACCTGAAATACTAGTTTTTGGTACATGCAAGTTAACTAACTGGGTACACAAAGGACAGCTGACTGTGCATTTAGGAAAACTTGTTTCAACACGTGCGTTGTGGTTTCTGTAGACGAGCACTTTAGCAGCAGCTGGTACAACCAGTTAATTTGCTTTCTTGACTAGTCAAACCTCTCAACTGAAGTAGAACAGAGATAGCCACCTCTAGGATGGCCCTTACTTCTTGTAAAAAATGTAAGGAGTTCATTCATTCATTCTAATTGTTACAGTCCTTAGACCAGATATACCTAAGAAATACATAATTAAAAGCCACATAATTAAAAACATCGTTAAAAACATTTGAATAATATTTAAGGAGTTCAAGTACTTAAGAGGAAATGTTGCTATTTTAGAAGTCTGTCCAGTTTTGTTCGAAAAACCTGTGTGTTATATATATATCTTCCTTCCCTTAAATATCTACTGATTATTTCATAAATGAGAAGTACAGTCATGCCTGCAATAGGGAACAGATCATGGACTGCTATGGCAAAACAAAAAGTTTTGCAGCACACTGGCCGACATATGGCAGCATAAGCTTTCATTGACCAGAGCCCACTTAAGCAGCTGCATGAAGAATGTGCAATTAGTAGACAGGCACTAAGTGAAAAAAAATGTTAATGGCAGAGTCACAAGGTGATAAAATGGAAGGCAGCTTCCTGCGGGGATGTATTAAAGGCACGGGTGGAGTGGCCATTTTACTTACTGGGAAATTTCCCGGTGGGATGTTGCCTGGGAAGGCCACTGGTGGCCAGCAGCAAGCAGAGCCAAGACCCAGTCAGCACCTCAGGGGCTCCATGGTTTAGACCCTTCATCATCAGCAATAGTAATTGGCATCAGTTCACCGACTGTTTTCCTGCACTGTTGTCAGTTTTCAGGAGGAAGCAACTGTTTACACCAGTGAGCTGCGTGATCCCTGCAGCAGTGGCTTGTAGTGCCACAGGGGCTTCTCAGCTTGGCCTGTTCCAGGACCATTTTCACTCCCCAATCCACTCCTGACCAAATGAACTGCACATGTTAGTAGTCGAAAAGAACTTTAGTTCCCTTAACCAATGCAAAAAGCATAAAGCTCTTAAAGTTACCTTGGGATAAAAATGCTCTGTGATTAAACTTCATCCTGACACACATTAATTCACCTTTCAGAACTCGTCTTTTGCTATTAAGTCAACTTTCTATGACAGATAGAACCCCCTAAAATATTAATTCTTTAACACCCAAAATGATCTCAAGTAATGCATTTCAAAAAGATATAAGTACTCTAAGGTCTCCTTTTGGAACAGAATTTTCCTCCCACTAATAAATTACTTGGATCCTTAAACTTTTACAGAAAATAAGATCAGCAGTTCCTCAATTCTATCATCTTACATGCTACATTTATCCTCCCCAATGTCTTTAAGGGTTCCTTGAAGGGTTCCCTCCCCCACTATACTCAACTTTCTGTAGCAAGACTCAATGGCTTTTGTTACAGCTACTCAGTTGCAAACTGTGAAACACTTGAGAAAGTATCCGTTGTCTAATGTATTGTGAAAAAAGTTTAATATGTACAATTTCCACAAGAAAAGCATTCCTATGGAAATGTCTGCCTTGTCTTGAATTTGTGTATTGCCAAAAGCGAACCAGTCTTTAATGTTCTCAGGTCTTTGGTAAGCAATTAGCAAGTTTTCTTGCTAGCAGGTCAAATCAGTCTCCCTATTGGTGAATGAAGTTCAGTCAACCTGGAAAATAATCAATGTTCTATTCAAGGCACAAACCGGGAAAGAGAAGGCTACACAAAAGTTTGACCATGACAGTATGTCATTCCAACCTATTCATAAATTTCGAAGGCAAATACTGCTAAATACATGAGACATTTTGACCACAATACATTAGATATTTCGACCACTTCAGTTTTGTGCTTGCTGCATGGCCCGCAATACAGATGGATTTGATTGTCACAAGCATCCTTTGAAAACCTGAAATACTTTGCTTACAATGTCCATTTCCTTTTGAAGGGAGCACCTCATACGATTGCACAAGTTTGTTTACAAGCACTGAAAAAAACAACTGTGAAATATTTTGTCTTTTGGAACGACTGAAATGTTTAAGACAAGGTTTGACTAAAAATGGGTAATATGAAAATTACATAAGAGTCAATCGTAGAGGTCGACAATTTTTTTTAAGCCTGCGGGCACCTTGGGAATTCTGACACGGTAGTGGCAGCAACCACAAAATAGCTGCCATGGGATGTGCAGCCAACCACAAAACGTTATGAACTGAGGTTATTAGGCTTGCTATCCCCCTTTCCCCACCTGCCACCCTCCAGCTCCCCTCCCCTGTGGGGGGGAAAGGCATGATGGGAAGAAGCAGGTGCCTGTGGTGCCGTCGTGCTGAAGGCAGAAGAGCCGCAGAGCACGCTGAAGCCTATTTCAGTAAAAATCGTTTCCGAACAGGCAATTTTTACACCTCGTAGCATCTCATGCTGGAAAATGACATCATTTTCTGGTGTGACAGGGGAGTGCAGGAGGTAAGCACCCCACTGCTCCTCCACCCCCAGCCCATGCACCCCCTGGCAACACTAGAGGTTGTGCGTAACTCTGGTGGTAACACTGGTGGTAACACCAGGTCGTAACTCATGGTGGTAACAGAAGATCTGTTTAAAAGGATGCCAAATAGCACAATTTAATGTGCTAAATTACAAATTATACATTTTTATCTATAAAATTACTAGTTTGGTGTCATGGTTAAGAGTGATGGGACTCTAATCTGGAGAACTGAGTCTGATTCCCCATTCCTCTACTTGAAGTCAGCTGGGTGACCTTGGGTCAGTCACAGCTCTCTCGGAGCTCTTTCAGCCCCACCCATCTCACAGGGTGATTGTTGTGGGGATAATAAGAACACACTTTGTAAACCATCCTGAGTGGGAGTTAAGTTGTCCTGAAGGGTGGTATATAAATTGAATGTTGCTGTTGTTAAAATAAATTTAGGTTTGATGAGCAAGTATTGCATAGGTTTCAATTTTTTCCCAAAGTTGTGCTTTTTTGGAAGGGAGGGAGGGAGGGAGGGAGGGAGGGAAAGAAAGAAAGAAAGAAAGAAAGAAAGAAAGAAAGAAAGAAAGAAAGAAAGAAAGAAAGAAAGAAAGAAAGAAAGAAAGAAAGAAAGAAAGAAAGAAAGAAAGAAAGAAAAAGTCCCTGTGGCTTAAAAACTTCTTAAAAATTTACATCTCTACCTAATCAAAATAGAACAATGATTCTTTTGGCAAATGGCTTTGTTCAAAGACAGAGTAATGGCTTTTACCACAGGGTTTTAGATAACTGGGCACAGAAAAGGCCTAATTTTTGCAAGGCAAAATTAGAAAAGCCATGAGGGGCAGGAATCAATCTTGTAGAAAGTGGTCTTCACAACTCCCATAATCCTGCTTACATCCATTGTAGGAACCAATACAAAGCTATCGACACAAACTTGACAGTACTGAGGCCTCTATTGATCTGCATTTAAGCTAGGGTCCATGACAGATTGGATCTGAGAGATTTTACCCACAATCTTGCAAAAGTATCACAGCTTACATCTAAATCTAAGTCAACTGAATCTTGCCCAGGCACCATGAAGCATCGGTTTTGAATAACTGGAAAAAAATCAGAAATATTGAGGAATGCTCCTATGAAATATTTCCTCTTTAGGAATGAGTGAAATGGTTTTTAAGACAATGTTTCACTCATCGAGAATGTGTGACAAGAAGATTTTATGTAAGACAATCTGTAGTGTTAGATAACGGTAATTCTTATATTTGTTTGAATGTGATTAAATCAGCCCACAATTAATATGCTATGTGTAAAATGATACACTATAAGCTGGGTATCCCAATATACCACTAGCCCAACTGTGACTGGACAGGATTATCTGACCAAACACTTACTTCTGCTAACTACTTGGAAGCTGTGTTTTCTATTTTCAACTTTTATTTTTTCCTACAGAAGCTAAGAAACATGTGCTATGATAGCATATGGTGCAATAGTTTACAGTTTGTTCTCTCTCTTTCTCTCTCATACCCAATGTATTTGAAATTTTGTTTGCAGAAAACTTGAGCACTTAAATTTTTAAATTAAATAAATATGCTAAGTAGTATAATTTGTATAAATGGGGTATTTTGTGCTGTTAAAGCAGTAAATAAATTTAGGTTCGTAAGTAAATACTACTTACTTCTCAAATTTTACAAAAACCTGGGAAAATGTTTTCCCCATAATTTCAAAATTTCACATCTCTATCCCACTTTTTTTGTTCCATTAGCTCATTCATAGACCATAGAGCTGGGGCTCTGCTTGATGAGAGAACAGTGATGTGCATACCTCCCCCAAATAAAAAAAAACCCAGAAAACTATCCAATGCTGTAAACTGAGCATGAACTGATTTGGCATGCTTATTTTCTCTTATATTTAGTAAGCATATTTAATGTTAATTATGTTATTTCCCAAAAGTAAGAAATGCTTAAACTGAAATATACAGATGGGGAAAAACAAATCAAGGGTGGTTTAAATGTTATATTCAAATACATGCAAAGTTTTATGAGTAATTCATTTTTATTGGAATAATACTTGTAAAAAATTCAATACAATATGGCACAGTACTTTCTTTACAAGTTTTATATTTAAGAAGGAACAGGCAACTGAAAACTGTTGATGCTAATTTTAGCACTCAAAGTGTGGTACGGAGGTGGCTGTCCACTCATCTATTTCAACATGATTTAATTCCTGTCCACAGAGGTTACGGAGACATCTCATTTTCACGATCACAGCATCACTTGTTTCTTCTATATTAGAGTGTAATCACCAATCTCCCTTCCACCATGTGAGAAGAGAAGGAATTTTTGCTCCGGTTTTGATTTGACCTGCACAGCAAATCCGGTGAATTCTGAGCTTGACAAAGCATTCTGCCATCATTTCCAAAAGTGGAATAACTAGGTAGTCCCATTATATGAAATATCTACTGAAGCTTTTGTGCTTCTTCTCTACGCCTGAGGTTCTCTTTCTTAATGAAAAAGTGTGATAGATCTCCAGGTTAAATAAGACCAACATCATTAATTCTGAGAGCACAGACAAGAGTTAGGACGCTCTCTGGAACTTCTGCTCGGACTCAACTCTCTGCTCAGCGATGCAACTCTCTGGGTAGCAGGTCACCTCCTTTTAGTACAACTTGATTCATCGGATAGTTGTGAGGCTAAAGAACTACTCTGATCATAGATATCCACTCTGTGGTCTGAAGTGATCACAAAATGGAAGAATCAGTTTTAAAAGAGGTAAAACCCTTAGTGGAAAATGCCCAACAGAAATGCACTTTTGATCCACCTGCCAGTTATATCCCACAATGACCACGAACAAACAACATGGGCAAAGGATACTAATGATTTCGGGAACCTTCTTATAAGCCTCGCCTGTCACCACTTGTAAAACTACTCCCATATAAACCGACCTGACCACTGTGGTCATCTTCAGAGGCCCACACTGAGCCAAACTATGTCTCACAAGGTTCCCTGGGTAGTGTAGTCTTACAAAGAACACTCGTGCAATGCCATTCTCTGCTGAGGAGTGATGGGAGGCATTCTCTCTTGGCTTGAGTTTTCCTGAGTGAGTGAGTGAGTGAGTGAGTGAGCGAGTGCGTGAGTGAGTGAGTGAGTGAGTGAGTGAGTGAGAGAGAGAGAGAGAGAGAGAGAGAGAGAGAGAGAGAGAGAGAGAGAGAAAAGCAGCCCTGGATTTCCTGCCTCCTGTTATGCTCCCCCACTCTCCTGGAGGACAATCCAAGCTTTTTGCAAGAGAGAGAATCCCTCTCATCATTCTTCCCATCGGAGAATCGCATTGAGCGGATGCTCTTTATAAGACTACACTACTCAGGGAATCTTGTGGAACCTGACATGCGCTGGGGCGTCTGGGGCGGTTTCCCTCACTGTCAGGCTAGAGGAGTGGAAACCCAAGCAAGGGTCTTCTCATGGTCATTGGCCTTCTTCCCTGTGTGTTCATTTTAACTGTGAATGAGTATGCATTTTGTTTGCTGTTTTTAATTGGTTTTATATTATGAATTTTAAAAGCTTGTATTAATGTTTTTGATTGTTTACCACCTTGGGGACCCTTATCTGAATGGAAAGGTAGCATAAAAATGTTTTAAATAAATACTGATCCTCAACAATTCCAAGTTTTGCCACTTCAAATCTAGTTTCTCCTTAATTTAAAAAACATTAACAGGAAAAGGGGACTCACAAAAAATACAAAAGAATAACTCATTACAAAGTTTTCAAAAAACACAAACCGAGAAAAAACACCATTAACCTTATTGTTCCATGGCATCATAAACAAAAGTCCATCTCCCCATGCATCTGATGAAGAGAGTTGTGGCTCTCGAAAGCTTATGCTACAGTAAAGTTGGTTAGTCTTAAAGGTGCTACTGGACTCTTTACTATTTTGCTACTACAGACTAACACGGCTAACTCCTCTGGATCCATCTCCCCATGAACTCTCAAAGCACTTGCAGCTTCTTGATTTATACTTCTATTTTGATATGCCAGTTTAGGCATAAGAGCTATTTTCTGTATTCTCATAATCCGGTCATTAATATGTGGGAACACAGAGGGTCTTCTTTCCATTAAAGTGCTAGGCATTGAATTGCAGCTATTATCAAGCTCATTACAGGCTCTCTGTCTGAAGCAGGAATACAATCTTCAATGTAACATAACAAAGCAACAGGATCAAATGGTAAATCACAGCCTGTTGATTCGAAAATACGCAAAAAGATCTGGTTCCAAAAAGCCTCTCTTTTAAAATATACTGGCCATCAGCGCTTCCAAATATAACCCATCCAAATCCAGTTTCTAGCCCACACTTAGTCTCCGTTCAGGGCAACTGGAATAATAATAACGTAATCATACATTTCCTTGAAAAGCAGAGGCATATTCCCTACCACCAACACTCACTTCGCCCAATGTGCTTTCCCCCCTTAATGTTCAAATCATAGCTCTGGAGAGTTAATTCAGATCAAACAGAGACTGTTCTATAGGGAGAACCATTTGTTAAAAGCGTCCCCTATTGAAAATTGCACCCTTGTTTGTTTTTTTCAAGACTACCATTTGAGTTTTAAAGTAATTTTCTCTCCCATGGGGCACAGCTCTAAAGGAGAAAATTTAGAAACATTCAAATATTAGTACAGAAGAGTTTAAAGTTACATCTGCAGTGTTACTGTAGCCTTTTAAGCTGTGAAGAGGTCCAAGCAACCACTGGCTTATAAAGTATTGCTGCTTTGGACTTGTGAAGACACAATGCTCCCAGGTACTCACTGTGAAGACACAATGCTCCCAGGTACTCACTGTGAAGACACAATGCTCCCAGGTACTAAATACTAGTTTGACTAATTTAATACTGGTTCTAACCACGGTAATTGTTGCTGGTCAATGATTAACCATGGCTGGGGAAGAATTCACATTTCAGAAGGAAGGGGGTAGGCAGGGAAGCCCATATGATCCCACCCACTCCTTAACCATGGTTAAGTGCTCGGGAATATTCCTCTAGCTCCAGCTCTGCCATGGAATTTCATTTCATGCCTTTGCTCTTTTGCTTTGCTCCTCCATCTTCCCTAACTGAAGGGAAGCTAGACGTGAATGCAACTGAACAGACTGGGGGAGCCCTCAACCACCCACAGGTTCCTACTCACAGGGATTCCAACCTGCTAACTGGACTTTTGGTCCAGTCCTTAAATATTTAAGATGAGATGTAGGGGGAAAAAATTCCCCAAAGCAGCCAGAAATTATGTCTGCACTTTACTTCAGCCTTCTCTATATTCTCTACAGCCTTCTGACTATAGCCTAGCACCCTTACCCTGTACTCAAACAAGGGCTGCATTCAGACACCAGGACAAGCTGTAATTAAACCCCAGTGAGGCAGGTACAAGCACACAGTTGATGGCTGTGCTCACACATCTGCCTCTCTGTACCCCACACGCCTCCTCCAATGGCAAACAGAAAAAGTGGCAATTGTTCAGTTTGCCGTGAAGTCTGCATGCAGGCATTTGGGCAAACCAGAGCTTGTTTATTCATTTATTTAAAAGATTTATATCCCATCTGATCTCCTCTTGGTTCAAGGCAGCTTTTGTTTCCTCTATACAGGATGGAATTCTCAAGTAGTATTCACCAGGGACCTATATTCCCAGCGTGTGTAGAACAAACAAGAACCAGTTTGCAAGGTGCCTGTACTGGGACATCATGGCAAATCAAGCTCCAATGCAGGAGGAGGGAGGGAGGGGCATGTGCAAACACAGGAAGAAAATGTGCATGGACATCGTACAGGGGTTTATTTATAAATTGTTGTGACCTCTGAAGGCAGCTATGGCCTCCTTCAAAATCTCCAGATTTTATCTATTGTACCTGCCTTGGGGTTGCTAACAAATCATATCAGCTTAAAACACGTTTGTAAAATCGTAGCAACTTAAAAGAAAAACGAACAGCACAGCGTCTCTTCACCCAAAGAGTTATCTACCCAAAGGTGTATCAAGGATGACAATGCTCGGCTTGGAGCTGTGGAACTGCCGCACAATCTACCACGGAAGGAAAAACAATCATCGGAAGAGATCGAAATGGGGAGAGGAAAGGGAGGGCTGATAACAAGAGACCTCAAAAGAAGCAGAAACAGATAAATGAAAAAGAGAAACAAAGCCGATTAAGGTAACATGAAGATCAGAGTAAGACCAAGAAATGGGCAGACGATGAATGCCACCAAAGGAGGTGGTTTCCAGACAGGTCCTAGCACCATTTCCCCACCTGGCACGCTAAGCTTAGCCTGCACTGCTGAACCGCAAGCTGCCCTTGTGACAAATGCAAGTTATATCAACCAGCCAGCTCACAACCTGTAAACATTTCCTTGCTATTTATGACCGGCGAAGGGGTGGAGTGGGGGCAAGGTCCACCTTTGAATTTCTGTAATAGACACATAAAGCAAGCAGTAACTGAATTCAGGCTTTACAGAGACCCCCTCCCCCTCAAAAAAACCTCTGTGGACTCTGCACGTTTTCTCCCAGAATAATAACCACACAGCAGATAACGTTAATTGCATCAAGTTCTGTTTAAGAGAGTGCAAACTTTCAAATCTCAGAAGACTCTTCTTCCACCAGAAAGGAGCACGAAGCCCAACTCGCCTAAGCTGGGACTGAGCTTCCATGCCAATCGAGGTTAACAAACACTGCAAATACAGTTATCAATTAAGGTAAACGGCACTTTAAAAATAAGGCTTTATCACACCAAGCATGGCTCTAAAGTGTCCGGAAAGGAATTGTACATGCAGAGAAGCTAGAGACAATCAAGAAGCATGATTTACTTCAAAAACTTCGCCCTAGTAAGTCCCCAAATCAAGGGTGGAGGAGCTGTATTTCCTAAGCATCTATCAGACATAATAGAAAACTTTTCTCCCTTTTGCTTTATCTCTGCAGCATAGCCTTGCACAGAACAAAGCCAGGAATACAGGCCTCTAGATAACCAGCAGAAACTAATTAGCGCAATGAGAAGCACGCAGCTTATTCAGCAACTCCCAATGCTGGACTTGATGCGGGCAAAGAAGGCATGTTGCGGGTGTGTGTGTGTGTGTGTGTGCGTGGCAACACCTTGCCTCCTAACCAAATCAACAACAAATGAGCTTGAGCAAAGGTAACCATACCTTCATAGACAAATACTTCATACATCTTGAAAACTGTGGCTTTATAAAGGGGAGAATAAATGAACTGGGAATAAATGAATGAGCTGTATTTTAATTCACAGCTTCATATTTATATAAGGATCACGTACTTGCGTTTTTAGAACAAGAGCGTACAGATGGGGGCAACAAAGTCGAGATGAGGTGTACGTTCATAAATTATACCCAAAAAAGCATTACGGCATTAGGGCTCAAACCGTCAACAACCCAGGGAGGAAAGATCTTGCAGGCATAGTGAGAAGCATCTTCTTGCCAACTGCAACCTCAATTGCTGCTATGCTATAAATGAAAGCTACAGAGAAACAGCAAAGATATGGTCATTTCCAGCTACCATAGTTCCTCCCTGCTCTTGCACCCCTGTTTGGCTGGGCTTGCACTCTTCCTCTTTGTTCTTCTAATGAGAATGGAGACGTAAGGTGCCAGATCTTCAGATTCTTACGCGTGTTGTGCCAAGTTTCATAAGGCAGTTGTGGGATTGGATTCTGTGAACCTGTCGGCTCAAGTGATGACAGCTGATAAACATGCTTATAACAACAACAACATTTATATACCATTCTTCTGGACAGATTAGTGCCACACTCAGAGTGGTGAACTAAGTCAATGTTGTTGTTATCCCCACAATACTGCTGGGGAGACGGGGCTGAAAGGAGTGGCTTACTCGAGGCAATCTGCAGAGTTTATGGCAGTAGTGGGAGTGTTGATTTACACAGCCCAGTCATTTAACTACTATGCTACAGGTCTTCAGCATTGCTATTCTGTTTGAAAATAATTTGCTATGCAATGGTGATAATAAAGAACCTTGAACAGGCTTCAAACGAAACAGGAACTGATAGAAAGCACCTACCCAGAAAAATGAGATTATTTCTTCCATAGATTTAGTTATTTCTGTAGATCCAGAGATTATTTCTTCTGTAGATTTATTGCTGTTGCTTTATTTAGGAAGCTTCCATAGGTTTTAAAAATATTATGTTCTCTTATATATTGTAGCAACTATAGACCATTACTTTAATTTCCCACGCAGGCAAAGTGATGTTTAAGATTCTACAACAAACACCCTCACCATATAGAGAACGAGAAATGCCAGATGCTCAAGCTGGGCTCAGAAAAAGAAGAGGCAGTAGAGATCATATTGCAAATTTACAATGCAGCACACTAGAGAATTTCAAAAGAAAATCAGCCTATGTTTTATAGATTACAGCAAAGCTTTCGACTCCATGTATCATGAAAAGCTATGGATGATGTTAGAAGAAATGGGGATCCCACAACATCCGATTGTGTTAATGTGCAACCTACACTCTGGACAAGAGGCTACTGTTAGGACAGAATATGGGGAAACAGAATGGTGTCCAATTGGAAAAGGGGTCAGAGAAAAATGTATATTATCTCCTTATCTGTTCAACCTCTATGCGGAATATATAATAAGGAAAGCTGGACTAGCGTTATATGAAGGTGGAGTGAAAATTAGTGGAAGGAACATTAACAATTTGAGACATACAGATGACGCCACATTACGGGCAGAAAACAGTGAAGACCTGAAATGATGAACATTAAGGAAGAAAGTACCAAAGCAGGATTACATCAAGAAGAAGACATCAAGAAGACAAAAGTAATGACTACTGAAGGGTGATAGTGAAGAAACTGTACTTGTTAAAAGATTGTCTTGGCTCTATCATCAACCGGAAGGGAGACTGCAACGAAGAAATCAGAGGCAGACTGAGACTTGGAAAGGCAGCCATGAAGGAATTAGAAAAGATCCTTAAGGATAAGGATGTGTCATCAGGGACCGAGACCGAGATTATTCATACTACGGTATTCCCCATGACTAGGTATGGATGTGAAAATTGGACAATGCAGAAAGCAGACAAGAAGAAAGTTGATTCATCTGAAATATGGGGCTGGAGGAGAGTTTTACGGATACCATAACAACATTAATAACATTTGACTTATATACTGCCCTTAGGACAACTTAACGCCCACTCAGAGCAGTTTACAAATAAGTGTGGTTCTAGATCAAATCAAGCCCAAATTCTCCATAAAATCTAAAATGACAAAACTGAGGCTATTGCATTTTGGTCACATCATGAGAAGACAAGACTCACTGGAAAAGACAGTAATTCTAGGAAAGGTAGAAGATCCAGAACGAGATGGCTTGACTCAATAAAGGAGTTTATTGAGTCCAGTTTGCAAGATCTAAGCAAGGTTGTTAATGAGAGGACATTTTGGAGGTGAATTCATAGGGTTATCATAAGACAGAAGCGACCTGACAACAAACATACACATATTGGCTAAAGGCTATTTAGATACAAGCCTGGTTCCAACTGTGTGTGTGTGTGTGTGTGTGTGTGTGTGTGTTTTGAAATATCACTGATCTACAAGTAATAATAATAACTGAACTTATACACCTCTGATCTAGACAAATTATTGCCCACTCAGAGCGGTGAACAAAGTGAGTGTTCTTATTAATCCCACACAACACAGTTGGGGAGCTGGGGTTGAGAGGAGTGGCTTAACCAAGGCCATCTACTGAGCTCATGGCAGTAGTGGGAGCTGAACCAGCAGAGTGCTGATTTAGCACTTAACTGCTATGCTACAGCAGCTCTCTCGTAGGTGTGGACAGGACGGCAGCTTAAATGCCACTGTATCTTGCTCGCTGAAAACAAAAGCCATGAAATTTCAATTCCTTTACAAACGAAAGGGAGAGGGAGAAAGCAATATACTGCTTGCAGTCATGTGGCCAAGCATCATTTTTTAAATTGGTTAAAAGTATTTGACAACACACAGCCCCAACAACGACACCTTGTGAAGGGGACTGCTGCTAGCTAAGCTGCACGCACCTGCCTGGAGATCCACTTAGTGGTAGCCGCTGTGTTAGAAGAATGCTAGGAAATCACAGGAAACTGAATGATGCAAAGCAGCCTTGTCCTTTCGGGTCGTAAGAATTTTTAGAAGCAGCACTCCACCACTGGATAACTGAAAGCTAGTATACCTTTTCCACTTCACCAGGCACACAAAATATTAGGATTGTCTTCAAGGATGACTGCTGAGAGTGGGCATTTTCTGAAGTCCCGTTAAGGCTGATGGCCAAACTGGCTATTCACACAGCTCAGCACCTGGGACCAAACTAAGCAATGCAGGCTGTTCGGGCACTACACTGAACAGTTTGACAGCTGTGATTTTGCTGAGTGCTTGGGTGAGTTGAACCTTTCAGAAAACAAAGGGCCATTACTTTGAAAAAGCAAAAGCCCTAGGTGGCTGACAGCAGATTAATAAGTCTCATTAAAACCGTAGCTTTCTTGAAATTATTTTCCAAATTACTGCTGGATTAATTTTTTATATTTCACAAATGAAGCCATTCCAAGTATAAATGTCTGCACGTTTTTAAAAACAAAATGAGTATATTTATCATCAAATTTTCTACTATTGTCTTTGGTTCCAAAGGAACAATTTGGACCCTATTACAGAATAAATAGGAAATCATTCATATAGTGTGCGAAGTGACAGAACCAAAACTCAAACAGCACTCTGCAGGGGGCTATACTCCATGCAAGCAGCCAGGGCCAGTGGTGATTAAAAAAAAACCAGAACACAGGAAGCAATGAAGAATAATGCAGAAAGGATCCATGCGGGGGACTCAAGCCTAAGGGAATCACACTGGCCTCAAAGCTGGAAAACATTGAATTTCACAGCACAGCAACCTTTATTGGCATAAATACATTGAATTTGGTTGTGCTTTTGATTGAGGTAAGTAATGTATCTTCATCCTTGCAATATTATGAAGTGATTAAATACAACTGAAGGTGAGAAAAGTACAGGTAAAGGAGGAAGGTATTAATTTATTCCATTTATAGCCCACCTTTTCCTGCAATGAGGACCCCCCAGCAGTTTACATCTTTCTGCTCTCCTCCATTTTATCCTCACAACAACCCTGTGAAGGATATTATGATGAGAGCGCGTGATTGGTCTAAGGTCACCCAAGCTTCCATGGCAGAGGGGGAATTCGAATCCGGGTCTCCCAGACCCTAGTCTGACACACTCGCCACTGTACACCACTGGTATACACATATCCTAAAAAAGAAAGGCTTTCCTTAATCAAATTCAATGCTAATTTAGGTCATGGATTAGATTCGATCACATTAATACGGAAGGTTGTTCTAAAGATCTTCATTCAGACTTTAACTAAATTCCATCAGATGAAGCCACGCAGCAGCAGACTTGCAATAGTGAAGAGAACTTTCGACAACTAAATTGTAAGCCACAGCAGTGAGACTAGTGGAAGCCAGGCAAGGGATGAGTGTACAGGATCAGCATGTGCCTGTGGATAGCCATTTATATGGCATTCAGACATCATCATAAACTGACCTTAAGCAGGACGGGAATGAATCTGACTTGCTGGATTGCTTATGTGTGCACGTCCCCACACACAAGCACAGTTCTACTAAATATTGGAGGCTATTCTTATTGAGGAAGATGCCAAAAACAGAATTTCCACTTGCCAGATTCCCTCGCCTAAAACATAAACAGCCTAATTTTGAGCAAAAGTTTTCTTTGCAAATGCAGGACAGGAAGAATTAGCAAACCTATGCCAGCCAGTTTGGTGTAGTGGATAAGAGCGGCAGGACTCTAATCTGGAAAACTGGGTTTGATTCCCCAGTCCTCCACTTGAAGCCAGCTGGGTGACCTTGGGTCAGTCACAGCTTCTAAGAGCTCTCTCAGCCCCACAGGGTGTTTGTTGTGGGGATAATAATAACATAACAGCTGTGACACAGAGATCTCTGTCTTTTGGTGCTACACCTCTGAAGATGCCAGCCACAGCTGCTGGCGAAACGTCAGGAACTACGATGCCAAGACCACGGCAATACAGCTCGGAAAACCCACAACAATCATCGTTCTCCGGCCGTGAAAGCCTTCGACAATACATCAATAATAACATACTTTGTAAACAGTTCTGAGTGGGCGTTAAGATGTCTTGAAGGGTGGTATATAAATCAAATGTTGTGTAAGTTGTATAAATGTACCTTACAACTTCAGAAATAGGATTTTTTTTCAAGAGATTAAATTGAAAAATATTTTTATAATTCAAAAATCCTCTAAATGTATTCTTACCTAGAATATTGCCCTCTGTATATTATTATAAAGTTATGTAACATATGAGATTGCTTAGAAGTTGAACTATATCAAGTCAAGTTCCTCAAGTATTACAGAAATCTTTTTTCTTATGCCAACTGACTGTATAAAAGGCTGAACTCCATATGAAAACAGTATGGCTAGCGTACAAGTTTGTGACCCCCAGAGTTTAAACAAGTTTGCAGTTTGATTACGCTTATTTTCAACAATGGTAAGAACACAGAAACAGTGAGTTCACAGAAGCAGGGATAGATTCCCAGTGTCTTTTCTGCAGAGAGCAACTCAGTTACTTAAGAACAACCATGCAAAGAACAGTAACAGCCTTCGTAAATTATTTACAGCAGGCCTGAGTCTGCCAAGCTCTATAGGGAGCCGTTCAAGTTACTACCAGCACAATTCAGAAACATTCTACACATCGTCAGCAAGTAGATTCACATGTACACTAAGCAGAACCTTTATCAGAAGCAAGACTGTTACCTCAAGGGGTAAATATTAAGAACGCAAATTGTTTTTAAGAAGCAATAAAGATCGAGCAACACAAGCAACAGCAGTAAGTTTGCCATAATATAACACAAAATACCAATGAACCCAGTCAAATGAACACAAGAACCAACACAAGCCTGAAGGGCCAGCGATGACTGGGATAATGGGATCAATAGGGGGGTGAGGACTACTTTCTGTTGTACTTCCAAGGATTTACTGAGACCAAATAGTACACTGTCAATTTGACTAATGAAGTCCAATTTGGGAACTCCACATGGGAGTTTTCCTTTGAGGTTTAAGTACGTCAATGGTTAAGGTCTGCCACAGAATGCCATGGGAATCTGAAATTCTCCCCACCTTGGCTTGTGCATTATCATTTTCAGTGACAAATTTGTGTCCCTTTGTTTTCTAGCATAGATTGATCTATTTGATGTAACTAAAGGGCAAAAGGGCATCACTGATAGCCAGCATATATTATTAGAAGATGAGCAGAGGAATGAGTTTTGATAATACAGCTGATGCCATTTCATCCCCTGATAGTGCTGCCTGAGCAGGTATGAAGTAAAAATTGTCACTGGGAATTTGTTGAAAGAATTAGGCTTGTATCTCTAGTAAGTGTCCCACTGCTGGCAGCTGCTTCGTGATGGAGGAATGTCTGTGCGCTAGCACAGACCCACAACACAACAGACAGGAAGATCATTTTCTGAAATGATTACAGAGAACGTACTGCAGTTTTTAACTGAGAGCTGTAAATGAATACGTGGCATTCCACTGAAGGTGCTTTCTGCTCTGTATATCCGATGACAAGAGTCCAATAAACTAGACAAATTAAGAGGAACAACATCCTCCTGAAAAATCGCTCTGGACGAAAATATGAGCCCGTCCAAAATCAATGCACTACTGGGGCATATTATCACGCTCCGGTCTAAAATTCTGAAGGTGATCTTGAGATGGAGGAAGACAAAAAGAAAATTATTCATTAGCTGCCATCTTCCTCTCTTCTTGCACTGGCCAGGTAGAAGCACATTCACAGCACAGCACAGATGAGATTTTGAGAGATGATAAACGACTGTACATGGATCGCTCAGGAACAATCATGAGATGATTTGAAGGGAGCTGTCCCTGCACAATCCTGAAGGGTGCCTGGGATCTGCCGCAGAATATGACTATTGCTGAAGCATTCAAAATACCCGCCACAGTGCTATACCAAATTAAATACATAAGCAAGTGAGAAATCGTTTGGAGAGTACGATACATTTACTTTCAAAAGAGGAAACCGGAGGGAAAAAAGGACCAAGTCAAAAGGAAGCTGAAAGGAAGAGCCAGGAGTATCAAGTCTCTTCCAAACATTTTAAAGTTATTTAAAATTGGGTACCAGAAGGCCCAAGAGAATTTAGGTAAAAAACGGGGGTGCTAATGGGGGGAGGGGGGAGATTGGGCCTCAAAAAGGCTACAGCAAAACTAGAAAGGGGCATCCAGGACATTCAATGGATCACCACACTTTTTTTAAACAAAAAAGCTACAATTAATGAGAGATTTGAGAACGGTATATAAACATTTTAGTGTGAAGAAAACTGCCAAAGAAATGTTTGTCTTTGCTGATACCAGTACCTGGGCGGGCGTCACCCAATGAACTTCTGGACAGCAGATTTAGGGCAAATAAAAGGAAATGCCTGTTCATACAACACATGAAGTTAGCTAATATGCAGCCACAAGATTCAAATCCAGTTTCAAAGGGTGGGGATTACACACATTCATGAAGGTGCTATGGGCCGTAACTAAAGGGGACTTCTACATTCAGAAGCCTCTAAATACCTGGTGCTGTGGACATTCGCTGGAGAAGGAGGGCAGAGATCCCTGCCTTGCTCGTCGCTTTCCTGAAGCACCTGCCTGGCTTCTGTCGCAAACTGGGTTCCACCCAGCAGAGCTCTGATACGTTATACTTAAGTCCTTACTGTAAGCATCCTGTGTAATATTAGCTGACAATTATACAGCAACTTTAAACACTTATTGTTTTTAGTAATCCACATGCACAACAGCTAAAGGTCAAACAGCTCCTAAATTGAATTTAAACAGGTTCTTATTCAACACAGACTGCTGTGCAACGTCAGCAGGATGCCAGCATTTAACACACCAAAACGAAAACCAGTAAACAATTTTAATAGACTCAATCGTACATCAGTTTTGAGTAATTATCTAGCTTAATATTTCACACCGTTAATTACATTGCACATTTTAACAAGAATTTGTGGCGAAAAGGAATTCAAGTGTAGGTTGCTTTTATTAGTTAGGCCCAGCAAAGCCAGTCTAGCTGTTCCCCAAAACATTCATCTATGTACTAGTTCACTGGCCACTGAAACTTATCTGCCTGGCACACCTCACAATCAATTGTCTTCTCTTTGATAAAGGCTCTACACTCCAATGTGCTTGCAACACTTTGTGGGTGCACCTTGCAAGGAAGGTCGGTGACTAAAAGACCTCATCAATGGCGTCTATTAAGTGTAGCACTCCTTGCTAGATGTAGTTATACCTCACCTTTCTCCCCAATGAGGACTCAAAACAGCTTACATCATTTCCTTCTCCTCCATTTGATCCTCATAACAATTTCGTGAGGTGGATTAGGCTGATTGTGTGTGACGTGCCAAAGTCACCCAGCAAGCTTCCACAGGGATTCAAACCTGGGTCTCTTTGAGTAGCTAATTCCAGGGCTTTTTTTCTGGGAAAAGAGGTGGTGGAACTCAGTGGGTTGCCCTCGGATAAAATGGTCACATGGCTGGTGGCCCCTCCCCCTGATCTCTAGAGGGGAGTTTAGATTGCCCTCCGCTCTGGAGCTCAGGGGGCGGGGCCACCAGCCATGTGACCATTTTCAAGAGGTTCCAGAACTCCGTTCCACCGCGTTCCAGCTGAAAAAAAGCCCTGGCTAATTCTCTAAACAGTTTGAAAAGCCAATTCTCCTTTAGCATGAATTTTTTTCTTGTGGGGAGGAATCACAAGTAAGCAATAAATTCCAATTCCAATAACACACATTCTAAAAACCAGCAAAGACATTTTCATTTCCCTGCCCCACCCTTTTATTCTTCTCTTAACATAAATATAAATAAAGTTTGGCTTCCACGAACCCACTCCGAGATGTCAACTTCCTTCAGTTTTGATTATAATTTGTGTGTTATGTGCCGTCAAGTCACCTCTGACCTATGGCATCCCTATGAATGAAAGACCTCCAAAACATCCTATCATTAACATACTTGCTCAGATCCTGCAAACTGGAAGACATGGCTTTCTTTATTGAGTCAAGCCATCTTGTTTTAGGTCTTCTTCTTTCCCAACTGCCTTCCACTTTTCCTAGCATTATTGACTTTTCCAGAGAATCTTGTCTTCTCATAATATGACCAAAGTGACTATAATATTTCCTTCCAAAGGCATCTTTGTAGCATCAGAAAAAATTATGGATGAGAACAAATGTGTACTTTAACCTGTATCATTTCATTTCATTTCAAAATAAGTTTTGACCCAACAAAGCACACACATCTTGCTCCTCTGAGGTTGCTCGACTACCTTCCGTTGGCTAAGACTTTTCAACCTGGAGATTCATGCTGTGATTGCCATCACTGGTAAAAAGGAGATTTTAATCTGACCTGCTTTATATATTTTTTTCCTGTTAGAAAAAATGGAGTTCTAATTTCTACAACTCTAACTAATGCTTGGACCCCTGGTCTTGTTTTAATATTGGAATTAGGACAATGATGAGGTAGAACTTACTTTATTTCTTGTGCCTGATTTACGTTCTCCTTTTTCTTTTAAGTGTCTGATCATTCTTCTTTGCGTTATTCTTTAAAAACCTTGCTTTTCTCACAACAGCTTCCATGTTTTAGGGCAAAGTTACTGAGGTATTTGTCATAAGTAAGCCTGAGAAGTCTGATGTTCACTCCTTCCTGTTCAGCTCTCATGATATTTAAGAGCCCTTATCTTGGGAAGAAGGGCTAAAGCATTCACTTAGCAACCGGTACTAATATATTTGGAGGGGGGGCAGATAAGAAATGTTTGAAGTGTTATAAGTTGCTCTGAAGACCGGATATCGAAAAGTGGGATATAAATATAGTAAATAAATAGATTTGTATAGAAATAAAACATTATTCAAATATCCCTACTTCTACACTACTACAGCCCTAAGTATAAATGATACATGGTAACAATTCCCTCCGAAAAAGGCACCATTTTAAAATTTGCGAACTTATTCCCGGTTTAGTCTGCATACTGTGTGTGGGAGGGGCTAGACAATCAAATCATTTTTTTCACTTCAATGTGAACTCTCAAAACGAGAAACAAGAGGAGTAACTGATGGGCATATTTTTCAATAACGGGGGAATTAATTTGTATACGATTAAGAGTTTCTTGAGCTAGGATCAAAAGCAGCCTACAATTGGTTCCACGTATATAGCACAACAGTTCTTTTGTTTGGGCTCACATGCTTCAGAAAAGGCAACTGGATATCACAGGATTGTTGGTGGGAAGACACAATGGAGGAAGAGAGAACAATATAAGTCACTTTGGGTGTTCATTGGAAATACAGAAGGGGTGTGAATCAAGTAAATAAACAAACAATTGATACTGAATAAGGCACAAACAGTATTTTGTGTCCCCTTCCATTCGAGTCCCCAATGTGGTTTATCGTTCTAACACAGATCTAGAAAATCAAAAGGGAAGAGGTGGTAGCAGGGGAAGAGTTAGGCACTCCTGCCCTCTCATCACCCCCTCCCAATGCACAAATGCTTACAAGAAGAAACATTTTATTACATGCACTGATGTGCAATGTGCTGCAACACCCTCAATGACTGTGATGAAAGATCCACCGGTACCACCTGCAATAAGAGGAAAAGCCTGGCATGCTAGTTACTTCACAAGACACTTGCCTGTCAGCATCACCTTTGGAAAGCCCTTTTAAGAGGATGCAACTGATTCAAACATACTCATATAAGGCACTGCAGATTTAATCAAGTACTGTTGAAAAGGAACAATGATTAAAAAGGAACCAGGCAACTCATTTTGAGACTCATGACATGCCACTGGCTTATCAAGCCTCCTGAGCTTTTTACCACTGAAGAGCTTGAAGACGGAAGTCTGCATTTCGGCAATCCTTTCAAAACAGCCATTTCTAAAAGGTCATTACAAGCAAGCATGATTTAGGGCAGCTTAACCTACAAAGAAGGCAATTTGGTGGAAGGCCAGCAGTGGAACTCAGGAAAGCGGTAAATATGGTTTAAGCCACTTATACCTGCCTTGCTTTGGTGCTGTGTCACTCTTCCAAAGTTTCTGGGAACTGTAATCTTCAAAGAGCTTTCAAATTGCCAGTAGGTGTTTCGTTTAATGAAGGAGACTTCATTTTTCCATTTAGCTGCCTCTTTGAAGAAACCCACTGTAGCAGGATGGCAACTATATTTTAAGCTGGGTAACAACATACTCTAAAAATGTATTGACTGTATATTTTTCACTCTATCCATCATGGCTAACAAAGCTAGGGGAAATCTGAATGAGCTTAGTTAATGAACAGCACAGCAATGCATGTGAAAAAAATCTTCAGGATTCCACATCCCCCATTCATCAAAAGAATGTGAACAGCCCGAATGTATTCCGATGGTGTTCAGGAAAGTGATCCATCCGTAGCTTTTGAAGTGGCTCTATCTGGAATGGACAAACAGACCGGAAACCTGTAGTGGTGCTGGGGAGGACTTCGGAGACCTTTATTGTTCTAGTCAACAGACAAAGCCCTTGTGGTTACACTATTCCATAGTAAAGTTTAGGGAAATCTGCTACACATCGTATTCCCATCTGGTATCTTGGCTTAAAGATACAGAAGGGAAAAAGCACAGCTAGTAGGGAAGGAAAAGACAGACAAGTTTCTGAACCTCTTATATTCAGTACAATCCTCAGACTAAAGATTTAGCCAAAAATGTAGAACTGGGTGCGGCTTAAAACTTCACAGAACTGACAATCAATGAAGCACAAGGATTCTCGTGAATTGCGATTTACTCTGTCGGTTCTCATTATCTTAATAAAGGCGACTATTCAACTTTAAGGAATAGTTTATATACTCAACATGAATTTTCAAGCCTTTCGTGATTTTAGAAACATATTATTAATGAATGGAATAAGAACACAATGGGTGAGGAGGGCGCCTTCACTCACTGCACTGAGGACGGTGTGTAAGAAAGATGGTGTCTGTTGCAGATAGCATTTGGTGGAAGGTAAACGGTTTCAACAGATTTGGCTGCACTCTTTTTAATTCTGTAATCTCTGCTTTTTTCTCTTGTTTAACTGGACTGTTATGTTTTATGCCCTTGCAACCTGGGCCGATTCCAGATGGGCACAAATAGAGCGAGTGCTTTCGCTTTTTCAGCGACCTCACTCGTAAAAACCCGCAATTTCCCGTCCCGGCTTACCTGCGGTCCATGGCGCTCAGTTGCGCTCTATAAGCGGACGGTGTGAACGTGGTATTGCGGGTTTGCACACTTCTGGACGCTTCGTCACCACGGAGAGGTCTTCCCCTTTCCCTCTTTCCTTTGCCAGCCGGCCGGCAACAATATTCCCTTAATTTTTTTTTAAAAACCAGGCGCCATTTGCGCAGTCGCACGTTTGTGCACATCGAACTGTGCAAATGCACACAAATGCACAAACGCACACAAAAGTCGACGCTGCATATTTGCATACCTGCGCGTTTGCGCATTTGCGAAAAACACGTAAAAATTTTTTTTAAAAAAAACCCGAAATGCGAACCAATGAAGGCCCCCGACGTCAACTGTGACGGGGAGGAAACAACCAATCCCGGGTACCTCAGTTGGCCGTGCGAACATCCGGAAGCGGGACGGCACGGCACGCTGCGAGACAAAGCAAATGGAGACGAAAGTGAACGCGTGGCCGGTAAGCGATTATTTCCGCAGAAAAACCGCAATTTCTGGCCATCTGGAATCGGCCCTGGTGTTGTGTCATTAGTTGCCTTGAGTCTGAGGTGATAATGCAGGATATAAGTGTTTTAAATAAATAACAAATATATCTGATATTTTGAACAGAAGTTTGTTCAGTCCCATGGATGGGTAGAAAATATACTTAAGTGCTTATGGATGTGTTAACTGCTCATGCTCTAAACGGTTAAGACTGATGCCCTCTGTGGGAAGGGAAGGGTAGGGAAGATCCATGAGCCAGATGGAATCTCTTTGTGGTTGCACGTGGTCAGAAATTGTTAGTTAGGCCTAGCAAAGCCAGAAATTGCTGACCATCTGGCTCATGGATCTTCCCTACCCTTCCCTTCCCACAGCAGCTGCGCACGCACCTTGAAAATCCTACACTGAAAACCAAGAGCCTTGAACAGAAATCACCATGGGACCATGGGCCGAAGAGGGCATCAGGCTTAACTGCTCGCTCTCATGTGAGCGCTGCAAGTCTCAATGGGTGGAACATGAAGAGACTCATCCATCCAATGTGCTCTAAGACAGGCGATCACAGCGTGCACGTCACAAGAAAGATGCACGTTTATGCAGTTTCAGGTGGGTAACCACGTTGGTCTGCAGTAGGAGAGCTACTCCAACAGCACCAACGATATTTCCATGGCATAAGCTGTTGAGAGTCAACATATCCGATGAAGCAGCTTTGGCTTTTTGAAACTTAGACCCTGGAAATCTTTTTGGTCTTTAAGGAAGGGAAGTGAATGCAGGGAAGCTGCTTTCGGAAACTGGCAACAGCCAGTTACTGGATCCATTCCGGACTGTCTCAACTTTTTACCTTCTGGGATGGAGATAGGTAGGCTGCAGCTCCATCATTTCCTTGGCCAGGCAGGTAAGCTGCTCTGAGGCTCAATGGCCTCACAAGCAATGAAACGGAGGTCTGATCCAGAATGTGAGTGGGTGAATACATTTGTGTATACACAGAGTTGTTTGTGAGCACCAGAAACATATATTCATCCCTCCAAGAATGACACATCAAGCAATCCCCACCCCCCGCCACCGCCACCTGAATTATCAGATTAACTGAAGATGCTAAAGATACAATTAGAAGAGATGATGCATTTTTAATAAAATAAATTCTTCTATAACTTACTTTCCCCAAAAGGAGAAAAATGTTAACTCTTGCCAATCTTATGACTGCCAATGTACTTGAAATAATTATTCTTTAGTATCCTAAGCCCCTTGCTTTTTATTCTGAGAAACCTTTAACCAGAATGAGGTTACATACTATGTGTGCCGATGTATCCAAAATGCATCTCTCTTCAAACAGAAGCGGGTCCTCACTGCACATCTCTGGTTTCAAGAAAAGTCATGCAGTATGTATAGTTCTATGATTGCCTTCAACACAGAACTCTATTAGGACGGGGGGGGGGGAGAGATGAGGGTCACTTCAGGTCACGCAGAGATCCAACAGAGGAGGGGCTCCATCCCTTTCTTGGACAGGGGCTTATAATACTGGGGAGGGGGGTAAAGAAAGAGCTATGTGCAGTTCTGAAGATGCTGTAATTCTGATTTAGTTTTGCCAGTTCGCTTTACCTAGTTGTCTCTAACTTTTATAATTTAGGTAATAATTGGAATATGCAATGTCCTAACATCAGATTGTTTGCTGTTTTTAAAACTCACACGCTTGTTTTTGTGCCTTTTCATCTTTGGACTTCAAGGATTGTTAGCCCTCCTGAATCAATTTTTTAAAAAATTCTCATACACACAAAAGGGGAGTACACACTTAAGGTTGAACAATGAAATCTGATGCTGTATATTATTTCCTAACCCTACTGCCTGCACCCACTCCTTCCTCTCCCACTCGCCCCCCCCCCCATACTAGAAGGAGTTCTAAAGAAATGTATGACATCTTCTGGAAGCAAACCTTAGCCGTTGCACAAACCCAGAATAAGATGAGTTATGGTACAAACACAGCAGAGGGGAAACACAAATAGATCGGCAGTAAGAGACTTAGCAAAAACCCTGGCTGTTACTCCTCAAAAGCGACAAACGCTTCTGCTGAGTTACGGTGAACAATGACATTAAACTTTCCCTTCTGTACTGGTTTATATCTTCATTCTTCAGGTGCACTTTTGGAATCAACAAAGGACAACGATGTTTGTCTCTCAGACATGTAGAAATATTTTAACGTGCCCTATAGGTTATTACTGGAATAAATAGCCACAACTAAACTCAGACCTCCAATATAAAAACCACGGGTTGGATGCTATATAATCCTCATTATGCAGTTTGTGCCATAGGTAAATAATCCCAGCAGGAAGAAATTTCACCTCTATCCCTTTTAAAGGCAGTATTAACTACAATGTTTAACTCAAAAGGTATATCTCACACAGCTTGAGACTGAACCAGTCACCCTATGCAGCTGCTATTAAGTTTGTTGCATGCAGCATGGAATATGCATGCTGTCCCAGCGATGCATCTGCCCCTGATCTAATAAACCGTCTTAGAAACCAGCTGTCATAAACACACATTCAGCTCAGTTCTCAGCTACAGAAACTTCCACCAAGCCATCATAAGCTTCCTCTATGTTAAATGTTGCGACAAATATTCGACAAAAATGTCTTCAGTGTATTTCCTGCTCTGGAAAATGCTACACATGTTTGATTTCAGCTTGTCGTTAGAAGGCACAGGAATAAACCAGCAACCTTTATATCAAAGCCTATGGGGTGGGGGGGAAGGGACAGGATTAAGCTGTTGGGTGAAAAAAGTAAGTTCAACAGGCGGGTTTTCCAGTATAAAAAGTCATGCTGAAGAACACAAGTAATATTTTATGTTACCTGGAAGTCTGGCTACTCCAAAATGAAAAAGTATAATCCGATAGCCAGAACATACAGGTGTGGGAATTAATATAAGCTTTGGAGTGAATCAGACAAACCTGAGAACAGAAATTAGATGCAGCTGTCTTTGGTATTTGAAAATGAGATACGAACCCCTTATTCAACAGATCTTTTCAAATACAAAGGTAACAATAGCATGCCCAAGAGGTTGTGTACAAGATCATTTTCTTCAAAAACAACCCCTTAATTAGTTTCAAAACTTGGATTTTCTTAAATCAGGATAAACAATTTGTAGTTCTTCTCCAGATGGAGAGGCAGTGCTTATTGCCAAAAGTAGAAAGAGTTACTGAGAAATCACATAAAAATTTGGCCAGGGACTCACAAAGAAACAGACACACAAATACAAGGATGAAGCAAGAATGAACACAAAGTCTTTCCCTACTATGGCTTCTTTTGAAATTAATGTAATCAACCACCCTCAAAAGGGAGGCTGCTGATTTGATCTACAGAGCCAAGCTTGTATTTATGGGCATGTATTTTATTTAAGTGCTTTGCTACATGTATATGGGTGCTGCAGCCCACCCATATGCGTGCATTCTCTGTTGTGGCCTCCACTTTGTGGAATGGCCTGCCTGAGAAGGTTTTTGTAGAAAAGAGCAAGAGTCCAGTAGCACCTATAAGACTAACAAAATTTGTGGTCGGGTATGAGCTTTTGTGAGTCACAGACAGGGCTGGATCTACCAGAGGGGGGTCGCCTGCCTCCAGTGCTGCCAAACAGAGGGCGCCGAGTGGCAGCTTGCCAAGAACGTGATCTCCCGGCCCTCCAGCAGCAGCACTAGGAAGCCACCCCCTGCGCTGTGTGCCTGCAGTGCTGACGCGGCAGCTGGCTTGCCGCACGCTCTCAGCCCTCCTGCAGCTGCACAGGCTGGGAAGCCGCCCCCGCCCCGCGCCGTGCGCCTGCAGCACTGACGGGGCGGCCGTCTTGCTGTGGGCTCCCGGCCCTCCAGCAGCAGCGCAGGCAGCATGCTCCAGGGGGGGGGCGCTACGTGATGATGTCACAGAAGTGACATCATCATGCACTCCTGAGAGCGCTGGCGGGGGCAGGGGTGCCACCGGACTTGGGATGCCCCGGGTGCTGGCATCCCTGGGTCCGGCTCTGGTCACAGCTGACAAAAGCTCATAGGCTACCACAAACTTTGTTAGTCTTATAGGTGCTACTGGAGTCTTGCTCTTTTCTACTACTACAGACTAACCAACACAGACAAATCTATTCCCATGCTTCTGTCACTCTGCAAACCATGTAAAATAAAATTGGTTCAGAAGGCCATTTCTATAAAGGTAATACAGCTACACTACAATGGAACAGTTCAAAAAGGTGCTTATAAAGGGGGAAGGACTGTGTAATATACCACTGTGCATAAGACATACTAGCTATTTCCTGTGTCCTGCTATCATTGCATTATTTTCTACTGATAAAATACCAGTAAAATATCTCAGAAGCTAAGCTAAGGTCAGCCCTGATTACTACTTGGATGGGAGACGGCCAAGGAAGTCCAGGGTTGCTATGCAGAGTCAGGCAACGTAAAATCACCTTTATTCATCTCTTACCTTGAAAACCCTATGGGGTCGCCGTAAGTTAGTTGCGATTTGATGGCGTTAACAGGTTGCCACTGAAAAAACACTGGTTGTTGTAGTTTGGCTCCATATGAAAGGAATGCTACCCAAATCATATCTTTTAATAATGACATGGTAAGTAAAAACTGGTAAGATTGACCCCATGCAATACGATCATGGTGCTACAACAATATGTGAATCCAGCCTTGGACTTAAGTTACAGAAGATCCAGCATAGTTTCAAACATCCATAGGAAATAGCAGTAAACGGATGGTTAAGGAGCAGAGGAACTCCTCTTACAGTGAAAACCTACGCAGAGTTTCTCCAGCCAAAACCCATTTATTTTATTGGGCATAAACTGGATTACGTCTGCGTAAGACCGCGCTGCTATTCTCCCAGTGATAAATATTCAGATTTTAAGCAGAAGACTATCCATACCCATGGGACCAGGGGCCAGATCATTACATGCTTCTCAAGAGAAGAGGGGTAGAGCTAAAACAGAAAGCAGTAGTTTAACCCCCAATGAAGAGGCAATTTGTAAAAGGTACAAAGGTGGGCCACTTCACAGCTAGTTAATGTGAGTGAAGACTGGCACTGTTGGAAAAAATAAGTGGGAGCAGGAGGCCACCTCTACCCTCAACCAAGCAGCAATTAGTGTAACGCACTAAGGCTGCCCAAAAAAAGGCTTATCCAACTTCTACTTCACTTCACTGAAAACGACTCCAATTTCCCACGAACATCTGATCTTGCCATTAGGAATGTTACCCAATCTCTAACTTAAGCTTATGTTTCCAATTCCAGAACTTCTCTGCTGCTATCTGCATTTTCTGTTACAGCAATCAACGCTAGTGCAAATTCAATAGCACTTTTCTAGCTAGTTTAACATTGTTATCAACTGCCTCATATTTTTAAAAAACATGTTTTCTTAACTCCTTATGCAATTGACAAAAACAAAGAAGTTTTTCTCCCCCCAAAAATTGGGCAATGAAGAAATTGCTTTATTTTTATCTACTTGTCTATCTCAGAGTTGTTGTAGCACAGTGGATAAGTGCTTGGGTTGCGAGTCAGCAGCACTCGGCGGGTTTGAATGCCACTATTGCCATGAGCTCAGCAGGTGGCCTTGGGCAAGCCACTCCTCTCAGCCCCAGCTCTCTGGCTGTATTGTGGGAATAATAGCACTGACTACGTTCACCACTCTGAGTGATTTATCTGGAAGAGCAATATATAAGCATGCTGTTATTATCTGGTGTAGTGGTTTGGTGTAGTGGTTAAGAGGGCGGGACTCTAATCTGGAGAGCCGGGTTTGATTCCCTACTCCTCCACCTGAAGCCAGCTGGGTGACCTTCGGTCAGTCACAGCTTCTCGAAGCTCTCTCAGCCCCACCCACCTCACAGGGTGATTATTGTTGTGGGGATAATAACAACACACTTTGTAAACTGCTCTGAGTGGGCATTAAGTTGTCCTGAAGGGCGGTATATAAATCAAATGTTGTTGTTGTTAACATCATCATCATCATCATCATCTCACTGTGTGTGGTCAGAATGTCTCAGGTAGGTAGCCATACTGGTCTGTGGTACAAGAGCAAGATCCGAGTCCAGTAAAGTGTTCCACTGGCTCTAATTTCTAAGAAAAACTTTAAAGCTCAATACTATTTTCAGTGTCTGAACTCTTACGTTGTCCTCAAGTAGCCATTTGAGCCGATCATGAATCATGGTCCCATGAAGTACCTCCAATTTGCATCGCTAGTGTTTTAAGAATACATGGGTTCAAATCCAACCTCGGCCACGATTTGTTCATTATAAAAAATGGGGATATAATCATTACTAATTATCATGATAACCACCATCATCATAGTTAAAATGGGAACAGAATCTTTGAAATGACACACTTCTAACCCTAGAAACCGTTCTGCAAATAAAGGAAGCCTGAGTACAGAACACAGAAACAGTTTAATAAACTCACTATAACCTGTGCTCGAAGGATCAAAAGCAGCAATTAAGAAGAGTCCACATTTCTGGCTTTTTTCGTATCTTTGGCTGCAATCAAGACATGAACTGATGGATGGAAGAACGAACAAGCTTCAAAGCAAGTTTATAAGCAAGGAAATAATATGGCTTACTAGATCCTTGGAGCATTTTCCCTTATCAAAGGAACATCAGCTCAGATTAAAATTAAATCCTTCAACCATCTATTCTTCTCTTCAGTTTGTTTTTCCTATATACCAACAACTTGGGCAAAGCGATTTCTGAATATATTACATGCGTTATGAAACTAAACTTTAAGCCTGGCAAGTATAAAAAGAGTGAGAGAAACCAAAGAAATATATATATACTGAAATAGAAGGAGTAAATGTAGATGGGACAGTGGCAGTGATGAGAGGATAACCTCTTTTTAAATAGGTTATAGCTTTCAGGTAAGTCTTAAAAAGTACTTTTATATGCCATGGCTCTCAGTAAATCAAATTCCCCAAGGTGCCCATATTCATTGATAAGCCCTGATTACAAGTTGGCGCAGTATGAAATCTGAATTTCAGAACAGTAAGCGATGTCACCAAGAACACTTCTATCTGTCAGCACAATTGAAATTCAGAGTGCAACACTTAAAAATCCTAGTCACAGCAAAGCTGAATTGTATAAATCCTCCCTTGGACCAAGGTTTCAGCTATAATCCAACCGACAAGTGTAGTTTACTAAATTCTCCTCAACCGCACTGCTGAATCTCAATATTGAGATGTCAATCACACTATCTCCTCTAAAGCAATCACTTCATCCAGAGCTCGCGTCTGCATGGACGCTACCGAGCTTTGCCTCCTTGAGGCAACAAATACAGAGTAAAAGTCTAAACTGAACCTTATTGTTTGTGGGTCTTCACTGACCACAAACTAAAAATGCTTCAGCCCCTATAATTCAGAGTGAACTACTGGCAAGAAACACTAAAAGCTCCTAACCTTCGGCTGAGCGTAAATCTCCCAAAGGTCAAGAAATATGTCTCAGACCCATACATGCAAGAAATGTACACTCTACTGTCTGAGATGCAAACACTTCCAAAGCAGCCTCTAAACACAATGCATTGTCACCTCACGTACCTTGTAATTATAAACACTCCTTTAGTCTAGGTTTCTCAACACTACATTAGCAAAAGCTAGATTTGGGAGCCAGTGCCCGGGGAGCTTAAAGTTGGGAAAGGATGTGATGTCATTTCCTGATGATGCTCTAGACTACCTCCTAGCAAGAAATTCCTAGAGAGTCACTGTGTGGAGGCCTTTTTCTCCAGATCCTCAATTCCTTGGGGTAGTTCCCTGTCCCAGGCAGGTAAACAGGTAATTAACTTCCTGGCACAAATGGCTTGGCACTGTATCTTTTCTTGTTCTAGATGCAAGTGCCCCTATATCCCACGTTTGCATTTTGTCATTTACCTGGCTAAGACCCCAAGGAGCCTCTCCTTCCTGCTTACCAGCATTGACCCCTCCTCATGCTTTACCTAAGTGCTCACCTTCTCTAGCATGACTCATAGCGCCTGCTGCACCTGCCTTCTCCTCTTCAGTGCTTATCCCACCTGCCTGAGGCCATTCTGCAGGCACTCCATTGGCGGTCCATCAGCTGCAGGGCTCAAATCAGGGTTTTGGCAATCGCATACAAAACCATTGATCCCGCAGGACCACCTCTCGCCTTATACTCCATCACAGCAGTTCCGCTTATCTGAACAGGACCTTCTGCAGGCGCCACCCTGAAAATGGGCAAAATCAACAACTGCTTGTTCCTTCGCATTCTCTGTAGCGCCCCCCCCACACACACACACATTACAGAATGGCCTGCCTGGTGAGGTCAGGAGGGCTCCCACTCTCCTGGCTTTCTGCAATCTAAGGCTGCATTATTCAGAAGGGCTTATTCAGATAAGCTGTACAGTAAGACAATGGGTTACAGCGCACCCAGCAACGCCATCCTCCTTTCCACTATCCCCACCAGCACTGGGACAACAGGCAACTTCCACAGAACCTGCGCAGCCTCCTGTGCTGGTACCTCATCTACAGGTGCCTCCACAGGGCCCCTAATGGAATGTCAGCTGCCAAAGCCCATGCCCAACCCTGGGTAACAACCGCAGCCAATTCACTTTACTCCTGCAGCCCGGGCAGCGCAACTTCACCCAGGCCCACAGGAGGTCATTGGCAGCCTGGGTGGGGCAAGAGCAGCCCCCAGGCTTCCAAGGGAGCCACTGGGGAAACTCCAGCATCAGTTAAGGGTGAGCCAGACAGAGTGCAGAGCAAACACCTCATCCTGGGCTAAGATTGAGTGGGGGGGGCCAGGAGACTGCAGTCTACCCAGCCCTCCCACCCGATTGGCTGTGAGAAGGGCCACTCAGGGAGGTTGGATGGGGATTGGGAGAAACCCAGGGAGGTGGGAAAGGGGAGCCCTTTAAATCAAGTTTCTGTGATGGCCGAGGCAGAAGACAAGGGAAGAGGCAGGTGCTGTTGTTCCCAGGGCAGGAAAAGAAGGTCTGTCATGCGTCCATATTTAATATCCAATCTATACCCATTCATTCTCTTACACTGGGCTCTGCCCTCCTTTAAACAAGTGATGGCACAAACGTTAATGAGAAAATTAATAAACCCTTGGTAGCATGGCTCATGTTGTTCAGCCCTGTAACCAAATTGCCCAAGTATACAATGAAGCAGAACTGGCTGTATGGCTTTGATCCCTTTTCCCATCTCCATTCAGCTCATGGAACCAGTGGACGCCATTATGTATGACATTCATACCACAACAGTCCATATATGCCATGGTGCCCTTCTCTCTTTTACAAGCGTGTCTACTTAATTCGGAGTTGTTGTTGAAGATTTTTTTCCCCTTTAAACATGTCTATTCAACTTGTTCTGCAGTTGAATGAGAGCAGCAAGAGATGAAATAAAGTAATTTGTCAGTGTGGATGTAGGCCGACTGCAATTCCTGCAGAGCTTTAGACATCCATGGACGGGCACCCAAGAGTTTGCCACATGTAGCAGCGTTCAGAAACAAGCTCCAAGTGCTTGTATATGAAGAACACACAGTTTGACACAAAACCCACAAGGTTTCTTTAAACAAAAGCAAGTTGAAAGAATAAGGAAATTGCATTTTCACAGTACAGTCAATTATTCCTCTAAGTTTGCTTAAAATTCTCTCCACAGCACTTTCAAGCAACAACAACAAAAAACAATAGCCGATTTGAAGTTATTTTCCAGCGCTTTGGAGTTAAGGTCTACCCTCCTGGAAAACACTTTTTTCTCCACCTGCGTATTGTTTCAGAAGCTCTTCTCATGTTTTGAAGCAAGCAAAATACGTGACAAACCATTCTGTAAGTATTTTTTCCACCCAATGGAAAGAACTCAACACAAGAAAAATAAGTTCTGAAGTAAAATAAACTTTCCTCCACGCTGTTCAAGAAAGTCTACAAAATCAAGTCATCACCCTAGCCTCAAATACCACCGACATGCCAAATCTCTGTTTACTTGGGAGCGTCCCCATTCCAACAGGGCTTTCTTCCCAATCAACATGTTTCAGATTGCACTCAACATGTTGACTTTCAAAGACAGCTATGCTATTGCTCCCCACGTAGCAGGTGTGTTGCACTATGAGCTTTTGCATCCAACAGCCTGCTTCAGAGAAAGTGAGATAAATAGTTGCTTCTGATGAGATGCATCTAGCACTTTTTCCACTTCAAGGATCTGACAAAAATAGGATAAGACAGACTGCAGGCGGCCAGGCCAAAATAAACCACTCTCAGCTTAAGTTTAATTAGTTTCACTGAATTCACCGGGGCTTGCTTCCAAGGTCGAGAAAGAAGGCACCCACCTGTGCCATAAGCCTTCAGTTCTTCAATCACATGGTGGAAGCAGACTCTCCCTCCCTCTCCCCTACCCAACCTTTGCTCCAGAGGGAGCACAAAAGGAGAGGTGGGGGACACAGATTTGTCAAGACCTGACATCAGGCTCTGCCAAGGCGCCTTCACTTGCAGAGCCTGGAACCTAAAGAAAACACCATGCAATACCATCTGCACATAGTGCCAGGCCACAAAAACAATGCGAGCTCCCCTGTCTGAAGAGGTCAGAAAGGCTCCCGCTCACCTAGCTTTCTGCAAACTGCGCAAAACTAAATTATTCAGGAGGGCTTTCTTATACAGGTGACAGGACCATGCTGGAAGGATGCACTGGTGACTGTAGCCTATACTACTGTTTACTGTCTGTTGCTGTAAATATGCTCCTACTGGATAGTTCCGTGCTGTTTTATATTTTGTTTCAACTTCGTGTTTTTTATGTATGTTTGTCGTTCTTCAAGTCTGTAATGGGTTTTTGCTTATCTCCATGTTTCCCTACCCTATCATATTCTACTGAATTTCCCAGCCAATGCTCTTGTTGACTTATACTAAGCAATCTGCCTTGAGTCTTGGTAGGAAAGGCAGAAAAACAGCTATAAAAATGTAAATAAATAGTAAAATAAAATAAACCCTGCAAATCACACTGCATTGCTGAGCATATGCTAGAGCTTTAAGGTCTTGAGTCACTGCTCCATCTTGAAGTCGGCAAATCTATAGCGATTGAAAGAAATCTACCGAATGCTTTTTAATTCTTCTTTCAAGCGCAGCACACTTGTGAACTTATGTAAGAACCGATATTCAAAATCTCACCCTCAGTTCTGAGGACTATCTGAACCTGTAAGGGGTCCTAGCTTTCTTTTCTTCCGATGAGCATCTCAGAAGGACTCTGGGGGGACTGTGTCTGAGGACATACAACTAGACACCAATGGCACTTGTCTTAAAGCTGTGCTGAAGGAGGAGACTGTGCCAGGTCATTCCCTCATTGCAGGGCAGTTCTACAAACTGGCTCCAGGAGGTGTGCTGGGACTGGAAGGGGGAGAGAAAGACCCAGAAGCCAGGAAAAGGAGCAACAGCTACCAGGGGTCACTGTACCTTTCTCCCACAGTCAACCCTTGGAAGGGAGCTCTGACTCTTGAGAGCTCATGCCCTGGAAATCTAGTTGGTCTTTAAGGTGCTACTGGACCTAAATCTTGCTCTCCTACTCCAGACCAACATGGCTACCCACCTGAAACTACACTGGAAGACATTTCAGTAGCTCACAGTAATGGAGTTTTTCCTTCACAGACTTCCCCACTGTAAATACAAACATTAAGTACAGATGTTGCATCTTAGTTTTTTCCCTTACAGAAAAAACATTCAATTAAAATGAAAGGCTTTGGGTTCAAGATATGGTAGCCCACACAACCCACATGAAAGGGAGGAAACTGCCATTTAGCTGCTCTCGCTTGTGTATGTGTGTGCGTGTGTAACAGAGTCAGTTTGAGCTCCGAAACTGTGACTCTACCCAATAGCCTGTTTGTTTATGGTATCAGTGCAGAGACCAACTTCTTAAATGACTTATTCATTTCAGTCTTCTCAAGGTCTGCATTTCGCAAGGTTTATGAGAGGGAACCCAATAAAACTGATCATCTGTTCAGAATTAGAATGCCTCAAGGATTCCATGCACAAGCGTGCGCCTGAAGAATCAATGACAACAAACGCCAGCTATGCTGAACCCTTCTAGAAAGGAATTCTAGAAATGAACGGTTTTGGGTCCTGAAAAAATCTACAGTAAGGCTTCAGAGATGAGGAAAAACCCTGATAATTATTATTTCAAAAAGTATTTTCTCCTTCTACAGTAATACCTTCCAGGTTCTAAGGGAAATTCTATATATATAAGGCACTCTATTCCAATTAATGCTGCAAGAGAGTTAAGGCAGCTAGAATTAATTACCTATAATAAGACTTGGGCTAGAATATAGGAATTAATTCTGCTAATCTTGAAGAGTGCTCTGTGGGATCTCCAACAACCACAAGTGTGTAAGATCTAATATTTAAATCTCAGCCACATACACTTTGATTAGTCATCCAATTCCAATCTTTGAAGTTCCTATCTATCAATTAAAACACTGAAAGGTGACCTGGAATTGCGAAATGATTTGTACTGCTGTACTTGTGGATTCTCTATAAGCCCCACCCCCCTCCCCGGCAATATATACTCTTTAACTCTTTGGTCTTTTATATTGGAAATGCAAGTCTGGTGCAGGCAAGAAGATTTCCTAGCTTCTAGAGAAGCTGTATGAGTACCCAGTTTCCTGGGGGTAAAGTGTAGATGACTGGGGAAGGCAATGGCAAACCACCCTGTAAAAAGTCTGCCAAGAAAACGTTGTGATGCGACGTCCCCCAGTGGGTCAGTAATGACTCGGTGCTTGGCCCTAACCTTTACCTTTTACCTAGAGAAGTTGTAGATTTTACAGTACAAGCACCTGAAAGCTGAGCAACTTAAAGAGGAGCGGGTTTTCAATCACAGACTTAAGAACTTTTTTTGTGAATACCAGCACTTAAAACAAGACTTGAAAGAGAAGGCGCGTGTCTCCAGCTCAAGAGTTTAAGGCTAGATGAACTTACTAGTACGTCCACTCTTATCTACCTCACAATTTCCTTGGTTGTTCCCATGAACAACTGGGGGGGAGGGGGGGAGTGCGCGCATGCGTGATGTTACCATCAACAGGAGGAAAAATCTTGTGTGACATATGGCCATAATTTGAATAGATGACTGAATACCTTGATAGTACAGTCAAGTAATTCTGCGAAACTGTCAGGCTGAAGATTTCTATCAGTAAAGTATTTCACCGATATGTTTAATGCAACTTTTTACCTAACCACAATGCCATTATAGCTGTACTGACATCGAGACATTTTTACTGATATGCAAATTTATGGCCTTCTTGTGGAAGCTTTTACCACTGAGAACTGTCTCTTTCAAGATGTTCCTTCATTAATCATTTGTTGTCTCAATAATGCCTTTGTCTTTGATTCCCGCCCCCCCCCCCCAAGTGTGTAAAGGACGTGCACAGCCTGCCTTTGATGCAAGAGAAAGTAACGCAGCTACTTAAAACCTACCGAGTCTCATAAAGTCCAACTGGGAGATCGTTTTAAGCTACTCTGCAGAGACAAATCACTTCTGAAAGAAACAGAAAAGCCGAGTTTTGTTTTGTTTTGATGTTTTTTCATAGACCTGTTCAGAAAATGGCATCTATGTGCCGAGCTGCGTTCAGGGATGCTGCCTGAAGAGCTAGTCTGACACAATGGAAGAGTTTTCCCACCGTCATCCATGCTAAGGACTGCACAAAATGACACAACCTTTCCAAACAGCTGGGAGCGTATGTGAATAATCTTAACTAGCTCTCTTTAAAAGTAGTTTTAAGGCCACACTTAAAGGCTTAAAAGAAGCCTTGATATAGCTGCAGTTGCTACTCGCTAGAAAAAAATACCCATTATTCAATGGACACAGGGGAATGCCTTCCATACAACACCACCAGCAGCTAAGGGGCAACCCACTGACTTCCTATGGGATTCCGTATCAGGGAGTGAGTTTATTCAGCTTAACAACAGCCCATAGACCATACACTACAACAAAGTTTAAGAATTAAAAATAACAGTTAAAGAAAAAGTTGCCACATCCACAATGCAGCTTTTGCAAAGGCTACTCTGTAATAGTTGTAATTTTAAGGAGTCAGAAACGTTTGAATACTTGAGAAGCCATTTTTTAAGGAATCTCCGGCTAGTTCATGCTTTGGATAGTGAAAGAAGGTATGGGACAGTGAGTCAACTCCAGTCAAAGGGCAACAACAGAAACGCTGGTCCGAGGGTATCTTAAGGAAGCGGCCCTTCACCTGGGCTGTTGGCAATGCGTTGCAACATGCCATCATATATGACTGCCTCAGTTTTGGAACTACTAGCATACTAAGGTAATGAAGCGGGTCAAGCTGGGTAGTATATTTAATTCCCACGTAGAGTGAAGAGTGTATCAGGGAGGGATGCCCCCTCTGTTGTAAGGGGAGGACAGGTTTTATCCCGAACCAAGAAGTGACCTTCCAATACAGAATTTTACTTTTCTCTTAAGTAGTAAATGATTAGCTACTGAATTATGCAAGAGGGCTTTTTCCTCAGTTAGGAAGGCTGTACTGTAAGGAAGTGATCTCAGAGGGATGCCCTCAGTAGATGGACAGGGACCATAGACTTTATTACTATGTGCTATTATTTGCTATCTGTTGCTTTGTGTAAGATCCTACTGGGTAGTTCTACGTTTTATGTTGTTTAATACATCAAAATTGCTTATGCTCTGTTTCAGCATTTCTGCGACTCTGTATTAGATTACTGCTGTTTTTCAATCCTTGCAAATATGCATTTACAGATCCTACTACATGGTTTTTTTTAAAAATGGTCTTGAAATGGATAGTACTAACTCGCACTGTGTAATCCACCTCGAGTTTCAGTGAGAAAGGCAGACGATAAATTAATGTGAACAAAATACAGTAAATAAATTGCACAGAAGACAGAGACACCACCGGCGTTGTGTGTTGCATTCGTCTTTGCCTCTGGTGACCCTCTCCACAGAAAATCAAAGAGCAGCGCTCTACCTTCGCTTTCTTGGTCATGTTACAGCATGACGGAAATCTGTAACTGGCATTTATAAGGTATCAATTCAAGCCACTCATGCTGTGTTCTTTAATAAAACACCAGTTGTAGCTATGCTCCAGGACAGCTACTACTGAACCAGGAATAAATCCTGGGCCTGCTAATCACCTCCCAGCTGGGAGTAAGTATAGTCCAGCATAATTTTAGCACACACCATGCCTGCAGTTAATTTTTTACATCATCATCATCATCAATTTATATACTGCCCTTCAGGACAGCTTAACACCCACTCAGAGCAGTTTACAAAGTATGTTATGATTATTCTCCCAACAATCACCCTTGTGAGGTGGGTGGGGCTGAGAGAGCTCTGAGAGAGCTGTGACTTACCCAAGGTCACCCAGCTGGCTTCAAGTGGAGGAGTGAGGAATCAAACCCGGTTCTCCAGATTAGAGTCTCATCACTCTTAACCACTACACCAAACTGGCTCTCACACCAAATTTAAAGTACACTGTGTAACATACCCTTCTCTGAAACAGATGATAAAGAATTGAAGAATCTAAGAAACTGGTGCTCTTTAAAACATTTCATCACTAACTCAAATAAATGTTCCAATTAAAATAGGAAATAGGATCTGAAGGGGAGAATGGGGAGGAGGGAGTGAGCGCAGCTACTGTAGCTGTTCAGAGAGAGCTGCGACCAAGATGCGGGGGGTGGGGGGGAAGAAGACCTGATCCTGACTGTAGTTCGTACTTTATAAGATCTACCAATCTAATAGCATATTAGAAAGTTTAACTTTAAATAATTGTATTATGAAGGGAATGCAATACTTGTAGATGTAGTGTGTGTGTGTTTTATATGTTGTTTCTTCCCTTTCCCTCTGTTCCCTTTTTCCCTTCTTTGTAGTTTTTGTGGCTAGTAATTAAAAATAAAAATTTATATAAAATAGGAAAATATAGCATCCACTGTGTATTTGTATTGATTTATAACAAGCAAAAGGCCTCACCAATCTTATTTTTCTGATTCTCACACTGACGCACATTGCTGCTCATCTGCAGGCACCATCAGATTATCTGTATACCTGCGTCCTCTGTAGTGGCCCCCACCTTATAGAACGGCCCACCTGAGAAGTCAGGAAAGCTCCCACCCTCCTGGCTTTCTGCAAGCTGTGCAAAACGGAATTATTCAAGAGGGCTTCTTATTCAGATGGCAGGGCCCTACGGTAGGGAAGTAGTCTCAAGAGGATGCACTGGCAAGGGGATGGGGACTGTAGACTTCACCACTGTGCACTGTCTGTTGCTGTGTGATCCTACTAGGAAGTTTCTGTGT
The DNA here is from genome assembly GCF_028583425.1 of Eublepharis macularius. Taxonomy (NCBI): domain Eukaryota; kingdom Metazoa; phylum Chordata; class Lepidosauria; order Squamata; family Eublepharidae; genus Eublepharis; species Eublepharis macularius. The sequence goes on from NC_072798.1 coordinate 16,388,751, forward strand.
TATTTAACATGGCAGGCTGCGAACTGCTTGTACTCTGTTTCAGCATTTCTTTGGTTCAGTACTGGACTTCTACTGGTTTTAAATCTTCGGAAATTTGTATTTATATACCCTATTATGTTGTTTGTTTAAATATCTTTGAAATTGACTGTGGCGACTCACGCTACGTAATCGCCATGAATCTCAGTGAGAAAGGCAGACTACTAGGGAAATGTGGGGGTTGTGGTGACCTTTTGTGCAGATTGTTATACTGCTATTAATATCTCTACTGTTAAGATTGTTCTGTTTGTTACATATTTACAATAAGTATTAATGGTTTCTTGTATTGATACTGACAAACTTGTATCCATCTTTGGTTTTAATTTGAGTATATTGTTTAGTTTGATGATAGCTGTTAATGTTATTAAAATTATTAAAATTAAAAAAAGAAAGAAAAAGGCAGACTACAAATAATAATGTAAATAAATAAAACAAATCTAACCTTTCCAAAGAGGAACGAAGGCTGTCACAGCATCAACCTTACTTTTACCAAAGCCCATGGCTCAACACGGACTGGATCCCCAGTTTCTCCAACAACCAAGTTCCCATCCCATATACTGAATCACAGACTATCAGACAAGTTATTTGCCACTGTAGGTCCCTACACGAAAAACAGTCAGCCAAAGCAGATTAGCAGAAGGTACACCTTAGCATACTGACAAGCCCAGTATGATTTATATACATTATAAGCAGGCAGGCTGCCAACCAATTTAGTCAGCAAGCTATAGGAAGACATTCAGGTTTCACAGGGAAGGGCCGTGACGCAGTGGCAGATCCCAGATTCAATCCCCAGCATTTCCAGGGAAGGATCAGATTAAGAGGTGAGGTGTAACACTTGAGACTCTGGGAAGCCTCTGACTTTGCCAGACTAATAGTCCGATTGATCATAAGGCAGCTGCAAGTTTTCATGCTTTTTCATGGATTTCAGATTCTCTGCATCTTCAAAGGTAAAGTACCTAGTGAAACCAGTCAGTGGGTTTTAAATGCCGAAAAGTTCTTCTTTCCTTCCTACAAACCTATTGCGTTTTTATGCAGGCTGGCTGACAGAGAAGCCCCTTCTCTTCTGGGACTCCAAGGAAGTTCCGAGTTGCTTAGAGACACAATTCATCCCACTGCACTTCTGCAACTGAGCACTGACACAGCATCACATCACCAGCAACTGAACCTGGCAAAGAGTCCTTTGCCATCCTCGAGGGAAGAAAATGTAAGACTAGACAGTCTATTGGTTTTGACTCAATGAGGTTCAAACTCCATAATATAGTTGCTGACACATACAAATAAGCACATCCACTAACTAGTGAGCAATTTAGATCCTCTGCAAAGTATTTTGCATTTCACTGTATGCTTCCTTTTTTATGATACGGCAGTCCCACACAGCTGTGCTTGGAGAAAGTTTTAATGTGAAGATTTAGAATTTTTCTTTTCATCACTACGAGATTATCATTATTGACATTTTCTCTATTTATCACCCACCGTTCTCATTTAGAAATAAGGCAAATTACAGAATTATAAAAAAATGTAATAAGGTACAACAGACACTCATGCATCTGACGAAGAGAACTGTGATTCTCGAAAGCTTATGCTACAGTAAAGTTGGTTAGTCTTAAAGGTGCTACTGGACTCTTTTCAATTTTGCTACTACAGACTAACATGGCTAACTCCTCTGGATCAGTAAAACTACACTTTTAGGAGAAGACTGAAATAAGAATATATAACAGAGCCAATAAACAATACTCGTGTCCAGTGGCACCAACAAGATTTCCATGGTATAAGTTTCAAGACTCACAGGAACCTTTCTGCCTCCTTCTGGCCCGATTTCCACAAAAATTCTGTTTCTGAGGGGCAGGGGACCCCGAGGATTGACATGAGAGGGCCTGTTGCGGGAAGAGAGAATCAGTGGAAATTACCAATTGAGTCTGGATTCACCCCAGCAGGAGGAGGGAAGAGAAAAGAAGAGCTACCTATAATTTTTCACAATCACTTAAAACTATAACACTATTTGTGATATAAAAATGGGGTAAGAGCACATATGTAGATTGGTGAGGGAAAGAAGACAGAGGCGAAACATTTACCAGCCTGCTGGTATATTTACCACTTCCCCCTGCCATTTACCTGCATCTTGTCGGATAAACTGAATGGTTATCTGGCAGGCCTCTCGAGCTCCACGCCCTATAACCTGCCTGCAAGATCAAGAGTCCTGGCTTAGGACAACCGGATGAGCCTCTTCCTCATCTTTACTTCACCTATGGTATAGAATTCCATTCATCCCTAAGTACTTCCCCAGAGACTGGCTCCATAGATGCACCATTAGTTCTAGAATGAACGCACTTTCCCTTAACCTGAAGAACAGCCCCAAGCAAATGTGGCAGTGTTCTTGTAGTGTAGGATAATACTTTTCAAATGAAGACAAAATTTAGATCCTGTTTTTCCCCCCATCTGGCAGTGAGTGGCTAGGAGATTTCATGCCTCCATAAAACTCACTTATGAGAAAATAAATCCTTTATGGTACTTAGAATACCTCAAGCTATTCAAAACACTCTGTGCACTGACTAGAGGATAAGCTGTTGTGAGTCTATGAATCCCAGGGCATTCTATACAGTTTGTTTGGTTTTTCTTAAACAAAGAAACGTGAATCTCTCACAGAAAAAAAAAATCTGTTTTTAAATGAGAAAAGCCAAACCTGAGTTACATGAATAGGTTTGTTTTTTAAAGGATGAAAATACAGTGAAAACTGATCATCCTGATATTCTCAAATCCTACGCATCGTGTTTTGAAGTCACCAAACAAGGAGAGATGAAAATGGCTCGATTGCATTCTGGGACGATTTGAAAGCACCGAGTTTAAAGCAAGCAATGATGGTACAGAAACGGGCCCTGAAAAGGGGAAGAACTGAATTTCAGGTGAATTGGATATGGATTTTCCAAGTCTTAAAACAGTCTTATCACATCCTGGAATTATGGGAGGGTTTGTAACATTACATGCTATTTCATCAGCTGGGATGTTCTTTTAAAAGTTGGACTGAAGTCCCCAGGTCATTCCGAAATTTAATGCTATGGCGCATTTCAGCATAAAGATCATCATAGCCATTCTTCACTTTCCTCATGAAATAATCCAGACATGTTAAAAGCAGCTGGTATTCAGCAAACGATGAAAGGTGTCCCTTATTAGGTTGTCGCATCCCGATTTTGTTACGGGTAGGTAGTCTGGTAGTCAACCTAATGTAATTTCCGATGCACCCCCATGTATCCCAGGCTGCCCAATTCTTCCAAATTTAATAGAAGGGGGGGAGGGGGGAATCTACCAGAAGTTTGATGCAAAAACTCTCGCCTATTCTGCTTGGAGGGGAAACAATTCGGCCCAATTGGATACACAGAATCTTGTGCGAACCCAGATACATGTACAACAGCCGCAAAGAGTATCCGTGAAAAGTTTCCCCACCATCTCTGCAGGGAACTGAGACTCATTGTTACTTTTCTACACTGTGAAAGGCCCCTCAACGCTTCAAAAGCGCAAAGGAAAGTAATGAGAGTGACAAGCGAGTCTAGTCTAAAGAAGCCGTTTCATTGCAGAGATGAAATTCAGAAGAGGCAGCAAACTCCTTTCAACATCTTTCTGAGCTGAGAAGAGACTTCCCCTATTTTCTACAGAGGTGGGAAGACAGCCACCAGTTTCACGGCTGCTCTTCACAACCTTTGCCTCTGTCACACTTTTATTCTGGCCCTCTTCCAAGGAGCTGGGGGCAGAATCCATTGTTCTCTCTGCCCTCATTTTATCCTCACAACAGCCCACGTGAGGCAGGTTTAGATAATAATTGATAGAAAGGCATCGAATGAGCCTTCATGGCAATTAGATAATGCACAAATAGTGCTGAAATTTGGGAGACTGATGGCTAGATATACAAATTGCTCCATAAATAAGAAGGGAGCAGGGGTGATCGCTTTTCAAGAGAAAACTGTACACAGATTCACAGAAGTTGTTCAAAAAAACCCGCAAGCACCCAAGAGGTTTCCATGCGTCTCTGATATTAGGGAAAGAAGAAGGAGAATGCTCTGAAGAAATAAGCCCCTTTCCTAGTTATGAGAAAGTTTTTAAAAAAAAATTGGGGAGACAGTGACTTTCTTCAAAAGTCCAAGGAAAGCTACCCAAAAGAAGTAATTGAAAAGGGAAGCTGATGCACTCCCCCAGTGATTACTTTCAAGCAAGTGTCCCCAAACACCAGCATGCTGCATGTCAGGCTGGAGTGCTCTCAAGAGAGCTATTTACAAGGGAACGCACCAATCCGAACTTGTTTCTTGCCATGTCTCTTCGTTATTGATGCGCCATTCCTTTCGCACAGTTACTGTCAACAAGGGAAAAGTCAAAGAAACAAATGGAAAGCAAGGAGCAATAAGACAAAAATTGGGACACACATAAAACTGCCTCACACTGAATCAGATCACTGGTCTGTCATGGTCAGTACTATCTACTCGAACCGGCAGCAGCTCTCCTGGGACTCAGAAAGAGGGACGTCACATCATCTACTGCCTAATCCTTTCAAGTGGAGACGAGTAAGTTTCAAATATGAGGGCAGCTTGCCGTGCAAAAAGAGCAACGCAAAATATTTTATTAAAATGTCTTAATAGTTAAGGACATGGTTAACAAGAATGCTATCCCCGCAACTAATACTTTACAAGTTGAAAGTGCTACCGGTAACGGAAGGTTGAAACCAGGACTTAAGGTGTCAGCAGTTCTGGATGGGGGTTCCATGCCCCTTGTATGAACAAGTATGTCGTTGGGGGGGGTGCTCTTGGACCAGGGCTGCTGCCTTTTACCAGCTTACCAATTCAGGCGGCCCCACCTTCTATGACTAGGCGGCTGGCAACCTAGGAGAGGGCCCTCTTGGTCATGGCACTAAAACTCTGGAACTCCCTCCCTAGAAAGAATCACCTGTCCCTTTTTGTTTCCTTTGGCACTACTTCAACGATCCAGGCTTCCTGCCAGTTTGGTGTAGTGGTCAAGAGCGGCAGGACTCTAATCTGGAGAATCGGGTTTGATTCCCCACTCCTCCGCTTGAAGCCAGCTGGGTGACATTGGGTCAGTCACAGCTCTCTCAGAACTTTCTCAGCCCCGCCCTCCTCACAGGGAGATTGTTGGGAGAATAATAACAACATACTTTGTAAACTGGTCTGAGTGGGTGTTAAGTTGTCCTGAAGGGCGGTATATAAATCGAATGTTATTATGATGTTTTTGTATGTGTTTTAGCTTGGTTTTGTCTTAATGATGTGTTTTCGTTTGGTTTTAATGGCTTCATGATATGTTTTTATTATGAATGTTTTTATGGTGGCTCAGATGAAGGCAGAAAGGCAGGGTAAAAATCCTATAAATAAATAAATTCTCCAAAAGCTATGGAATGGATCCCACAAAGGGCAAGCATAAGAATGCTCTCTACACATTCCTTCCTTTAATAACCACCCATGATCTCCAAGATACGGGTGCCGGAAGTTGTGGGAACAGCATGGGGCTTTAGGGAGGATGGGAAACTGGGCAAGTTGCCCCACTTACACCCTCATCTTCAGTACTTCTGCTAGTGGAAGGAATACCACTAGCACAGGAGTAACGTTGTTATGGCTCACTCTCCTCAGCCCCACCAGCCGTGCGAGTTTTCATCTACATGAGCCCTACAACCTTCAACCTTCAGCATCAGCTTTTCTGAGATCTTGGGTAGAGAGCTGCTGGTAGAGGGTAGGGATGAAGTACCACTGTGCTCATGCGTCGTCCATAGCTGCAGCTGCAGCCTGCCCCCAATACACATGGACCACATATGACAGTCAAAAGCCAAAATGAAAGCCATTACCTAAGCAAAGTATGAGAGACACATGGGCATGAGTGGACTCTGCATCCTAGTTCAGCACGGCTGGTGTCTGAAGTAGTATAGCTGAACACAAATCTTACCCTCAGTGAATGACACAGCTGTGTCACAAGAAAGACTTCCGATTGTTCCGTTCCCCTCCCTGTCCCCCACCCCCACTCTCTCTCTCTCTTTCTCTCTCTCTCTGCAATTTCCCAGGAGTGCCACTGTATTTAAAAAACACTTCAAAGTTGTATTTGCTGGGAAAACAGGTGCATTTAAAAGTATCAGAACCTCAGTATTGACAAGGATATTGAGTTATTAGAGTGTGCTGGCATAGTCAAGCAGTTAAGAGTAGGCATCAAATTATACCTAACTCTCCTGTTCAATTGCTGTAAGATCTCTCTCCTGAGACACTTTAAAAGAGGTGGCTGTAAAAACCTATTACTGCAGTTTTACGACAGAACTCAATTGGCTATAGGCGGGGCTTACCTTCCAAATTGATTTCCCCTTCCAAGAATCAAACAATTTATGTTAGTTCTTTAGTAGAAGGACAACCTTTTCAAAATCAGCTGCAGGGAGGGGGGAGAACAGAAGAACCCCAAGGGAGATATAGCTTTATTAGGGTCTATTCAGTGGGGCTTACTCCAAGGAAAATGTCCTTAGGATTGCACTGTTAATCTTAAAAGGAGTCCTGAGGGATGTAGTAGGCATGGCAGTGTCTTTCAGCTGTCGACATACCTTGTTCCATAGGGGGTCTATTGTCGGAACCATGTCAACTCTGGCCAGGTGAATCATGATGACTCCGACCAGATGGAATTGGTGACTCGGAACCAGAATGTTTGAACCCTGGCTGGGGCATCAGTTCCCTGCCTGATTCCTGACGAAGGGTAGTCATGGGCTGCGGTTCCTGGCATTCACCCTCCAACAGTGATCACTCCGGAGATTAGAGGTATGGAGAGGGCATCCTCAGAGGAATAAAGATAACCTCCTCTGGATCGCTAGAGAGCTGAGGTCCTCTCGACTCTGAAGTCAATCTCAGTTCTGACAATGTCACAGCCTTGCCAGACTTGAAGCGTTCCTTCGACCCCAACCGGGAATGGTCCTTCAACCTCGACTACAGATCCAATCAGGAGGCATGCTTAGTCTTTTTTGGCTTTTTCGCAGGTGGATCCAATGGTCTGCTCAGCTCTTCCATCATGGATTTTTCTGCAGGTTTCGCTATCACCGAGTCCGATCTTGCCACAGAAGCAACGGAGACAATAGACTCTGCCCTCGAACGGTGGTCAGGGATTGAGGATGGTCTGTCACTCTGACCCAGAGTTTGAGACGGCTGCTCAGACGGGAGCAGTCTTTTAGCAGCAAAAACCTTCTGCCATAACGTGGCCTTGAGATAGACCAATTGTTCATTGCATGCCTTCAGTGTAAATTGGCGGCAAATGGAGCACACTCCCTCACTGAGGCAGAGGTCGTGAAGATCAAAACACGTCATCTTGGTGCCACATTTGACGCATTTTTTAAAGAGAGCCTTTGCTTCTGCCATAGTAGCCTAGAACGAGGCTCAAAAGCCGGGAGCAACAAGTTAAAGACATAATTCATAGGGGAAGTCAAGCCGGTCCAAAGTAATTAACACCAAAGACTTACAAAAGCCAGTCCAGATCCAAAAGAAGTCACAAGAATGGTCCAAGGTCCAAAAAGCCGAAGATCAATCAGACATTATAAGAAACGAACAGAGCACAAAAGCTAAGATCTCACAGCAGCTCAGAGAGAACTCGAGGGAAGATGGGTTGCTCCTCCTTTATCATGTTCCCATTTTGGCATGAGTTCAGAGAAACAGCCCCTAAAAGAGTTTTTTAGAAGGTATAAAGGTTCTTCTGAGCAGCTGGCCTGTGCACATGCGCAGTCCCACGTGGGACTGCACAGAGAAACAATGATGAACCATTAACGAGCACTCTTTGGGTGCAATCAGTCAACCAGTTACAGATCCACCTAAAAGTAATAGGATCCAAACCACATTTTACCAACTTGTCAACAAGGATATTATGTGGAACCTTATCAAAAGTCTCACTGAAATCGAGATAAACTATGTCTACAGCATTCCCCTGATCCAGCAAGGTAGCAACTTTCTCAGAAAAAGAGATAAGGTTAGTCTGACATGACTTGTTCTTGAGAAACCCATGCTGGCTCTTAGTAATCACAGCCATCCTTTCTAAATGCTTAAGGACTGATTGACGATTTGTTCTAAAACTTTTCCAGGTACAGATGATGGTAGTTACCCAGATTGTCCGTTTTCCCCTTCTTGAAGATGGGGACAACAGTTGCCCGCCTCCAATCTTCTGGCACTTCACCTGTTCTCCAAGAATTCTCAAAAATGTGAATAAGAATTGATTTCAGATTTTTCTTCAAACCTGGTGCTTTTCTCAGGTTTCTCAAAACATCTATCTTGACTATCCATGGCACCAATCTCCAGATTTAAGCATCCACAGATGAGGTCACATTGAGAATTAGATATTCTCATCAGGGAAATAAGTCTCAAGATTCATTGCATGTACCTACTTGTTAATGACATCAAAATCTGCATATCTAAATACAAGTTCTTTTCCAAGTCCTGCTGCTATTTAAAAATTTTAAACTTTAAAATGAAAAAAAAAATAAGGCTGCAGTTATTTGTCTCATATATATATAAACTCATCAACCGGCCTTAGGGAAAGGGCAATTAGCCACAGAACCCACCTGAGACTTATATTAATCTACTTCCTATACTGGTTTGTTAATTAGTAACAGAATCCACACAAAGTCCTTTCAGCATTCAAGAAGTATTGCATTCACAAATTATTTTTAGCATTCAAGAAGTATTGCTCAGAAACTAGCACTTATTCATTTATGCCGCACCTTTCTCTCCAATGGGGACCCAAAGGTGGCTTACAAAATTCTCCTCTCTTCTGTTCTATCACTCACTCTTATTTTATACTATGTAATGGGCTTCCCCAGCCATGCCAAGTAGCATCTCTTGCACTTCTGGAATCCTGTTTTAAGTGATGAGGTCTTCAAAGTCCTAGACATTTGCATAGTCTGTCACAGCACAACCTCTGTTATGATAATGAACAGTTACAACTACCCTGGCTGCTTAATGAGATGACAAGGCTCCATCTATAATAAAACGCAATCGCTTTGGGGAGGGGAGGGGGGTACTGATGTCACTAAAGGACAGGAACAGTGAGCCTGAACACACTGTTCCTTAGTAAAGTGCAGCTTCCCATTAAAAGTGCAGCAAGATAAAATACAAGGTAAGGCGCTTATATTCCCCCCAAAAAGTTGTAGGAAGAAAATATGATTCAATTAAGATATTGAGATGATACAAAAGAACAGTACATTATCGTGACAAGCCAGTGATTGATTTCTTATAGAGCTCCAAGAAAGAGGCATTATCCACATGTGGAACTGGCAATCAGTATTGTTCATCGGTAATTTTTAGCTACCAGTACGTATTGATTAAGGGGAGAAGTTTGTGTTGGAAACTTTCCAAGTATTTTATACCACTAAGCATCACATGAAAGTGGTTGGTGGCTCACAAATTTAATCAGCATGTTCATAGGGGAAAATATTCCCCGACACCTATGAGCTGTTGCAAGAACACAAGGTGAAAAATAAATAAGATGTTAAACAATGTACACAATTGCATGTGATATTTTTGAACATGAGAAGATACTAAGCCAGAATCTAGACCTCCTTAAAGAGACACAGAATAGATTACGAAGACTTTATTCCTGACAGAAACAGCAATTTCAAGGATGTATGGATCTGAATGGGGGGGGGGAGTCATACCACTGGGTTATAAACAGGTTTCCTAAAACAAGATTAAATTGTTTCTTGCATCTCACACTTCTGCTTTTTCATGCACAACAGTAGCTGGAGTGACCTACGACAGAAATTCCATTGAGCCAAGCAAGTGAATTCATTTTCTTGATGCATCTCTCTCACACACTGAGCCTGTTACAATCTGGGAGGCAGCCAAAATGTTCGCAAACCATCTCTCAAATGATTTGAAAGGCTCATCTCATTTAGTGCTTTTCTAAATTATTTCTTTTGCTGTTGCCTTATGAAAATAAGTCTATACTGCCATTCAGGGCAATGATAATTACTGCTTATGGGTGGGACCAGAAGACTTATGTTTCCCAAAAATAAACTGCACAGACCAAAGAACAAAAAAAATAATAACTCCATCTTGGCACAACTTTTATAGCTATGATGATGTTATTAATACCTGGACAAAATTTAGTATTTGGAAAATGATATCAAGCAAAGTAACTTAGCAAAGTGACAGAAATACAAAGAGGGAATCAAGATGCATATAAAACCCTTTAAATCCTAACACTTCTAGATATTTTTTAAAGCCTTAACTAGATTTGACGATTTCTAGTTTAAAATTTATATCGTACATATATATAAGGCATCTTACTAGAATTCAACCGCACCAATTTCGATGCTTTTAAAAATAGTTTGAAGAACGGATTAAATGAAGCTAAGGAAAGAGCCGCTACTTCCAATTCCATGCATGTGTACCATCCTATTTCCTCTGGTTCTGCTCTTGTCCTAGGAGCACAAAGTTATATAACTTTTTAATTTGTGCAGGTTTCAAAAAATGCACACAGCCTATATATAAACTACATATACAAAATGCATTAAGACATAGGCGTGGGGGCTAAGGGGCGATAAAAGTTGCTTTTGTCCATGTGGATCTTTATTCCCTTCAACAAAGTTTAGGTTTACCTTGATGTTTTAAGAGCAGCCTGTGCCTTATATTGTGTACAATAATTGACCTGAATATGACTAAACCTTTCGACATAAAAAACCCTACTTGTTTCCAGCAACTCAGTAGTAGCTTGCCATGCTGAGAAATTACACAGAGCAGTTTTAACAGTGGAGCGCTTTGGTTCCCTTTACAGTTTAGCTGGGTCAGTCCTACCCATGGCTCCAGTGGAAATAACAGTGGCAAGGGTAAGAATTTCTAGTCCCGATATTGTCAGACTTGCTTCAAAAGGTGAATTCTTCACTAGTTAATTGGAAATGTCAAACACTTTAAAGCGCCCCCCCCCCCAATTTAAATTTTGATTGTGGCTTAGTGTTCTGTTTTGTATAACTGACTTAGCAATAGTTTGATGCTTTTATTGCTGAGATGCTATCTTTTTTAGTATGAAACAGTGTTTATTTGGTTTCTGTGCGGCTTTTTGCTATATTTGTTTCTGTCCTATCTGGAAGAGACTTCTAATAAAAATTGAAAAAAGAATTTCCAGCTCAAGTACAAAGTTTTCCTGGGAAATCATTCACCTAAGCCTAGTGATCAAATGCTGCTCCCCAGCCCTAGAGTTCCCAGTCTCTTGGGTATGGCGACCCACTTTAAAAAAAAGATCATGCACAGAATAAAACTGCAAAAGCCCAGGGTCCCACTTCCACAGTCTTCACAACTCTGTTTGGCAGCAGGACCAACAGGTTGAGGAGCAATGCTCTAGAGCTCTTTCCAGCCTTGCTTTATCCCTTTCTTCCCATCCCAATTCCTATTCTTCACTGACTTATTCATTTGGCTGCAACCTTGGCTATAGCTCACCTTGATCGGACATCTTCCCTTATTCCTTATCCTGGATTTCTATAAACTGTAGTCATGCGGGCCCACCTTCCACAGCCCAACAGAACCCTCTAGCCTGCAGACCTTATCTCCCACCCACCCCGCTCTGAACTACCATCATATGAACACATTCAACAGGTATACTGTCGAAGGCTTTCACGGCCGGAGAACGATGGTTGTTGTGGATTTTCCGGGCTTGTCTTCGCCAAGACCATGGCTATACAGCCCGGAAAATCCACAACAACCAACATTCAACAGGCTTACGCTTAATAAGGTGATCAATGTCCTGCCTTTAAACTGGAACAAAACTGTTTTAATTTATTATCAATATTTTTCTCCGCAATGGGGACCCAATTCTCCTTATAAAATTGTTCTCTCCTATCTTAACCTGACAGCCACTTCCCTGCGATGTCGGTTAGGCCGAGAGTGTCTGACTGACCCAAGGTCACCCAGCTAGCTTCCATGGCAGAGTGGGGATTCGAACCAACATCTCCCAGCTCCAAGTTCAGCACTCTACTCAGCCTCTGGCTTAGACTCTTCCCAGTTCCAGATGTGGCTGAAAGTGCTGCAGCAGCTTGTTGGTGAGGTCATCTTGCTGAAGCGCTCAGAAGTTTTCAATATGAAATCTGGCACTAAAAAAAACAGATTCTGCGGCCAGGCTCAAGTCTATCATAAGCCTTGTCTGGACTTTTATTAAATATATTTTGGAAGCTTTGTGCTGTTACTGTGCTTAAAAAGGACTGTTGAAAACTAAATTGATGGCATTATTACGACTTTTTTTAAACAAAGAGGAATATGTGAGCACACCTACAATTCCATTTTTAACAAGCAGAGCAAATGTTAGCATTTGAAAGTATTGCACACACCTGAACAACTTAATACTACAAAGAAAACCACAAGGGCTGATGCAATCTTGAGAGATACTAGAGCATCTATATATCATCCATTTTCTTCAATTAAAGTCTTAAAAGACCATTAGCATTTAAAAGTTTCAAATGATTTTAAAGGTATTTCTTTAAAACATTTATATGCCACCTTTCCACCCAAAATGGGGTCCCCAAGGCAGAATGCAATTACTATTCCATGTTCTCAAATCCAGAATTTCCCCCACCCCCCAATTCCACTATAGCTGATAAGAGGGGCCTTTGCGGTTTGCTACGGACATTAGAATTTGCCAACAATTCGCTGTTCCTAAATGGTTTGCGGCCTGAATGCTACTTGGTCCACCTTTCAGTAATGCATTCTGTTTCGCATGTAGAGCGCTGCCTATGCTCAAGTAGTGCTTGGCCATAGTCTCCCACAACTAAAGAGCAAGCTTTGCTCTCCCCAAAGGGAATACAGTAAAGTATCAAAAGGCTGAAGGATTACCAGACACAAACAAGAGCCCTGTGACAAATGATGCTATTCCAATTTAAAGTTGACTCAGGAGACAATATTAAATCCTGCTAGCTCAATTATTTCAGCTGCAGGGCCATGTGCTCCAGAAGTGCACCTCTCTCTCTCTCTCTCTCTCTCTCTCACACACACACACACACACACACACACACACACACACACACACACTATGTTGATCATGAGATATTAATCACCTAAGGATAATGAAGATAAGTAGGGACTGAAAATAATTACTTCTACAATAAATAAGCAAAGTCCATAAATATGGTATGTGGCGGGGCTCTAGATTTAGAACACAGTTTTTCTTTAGAGCACTCTGAAGAGCAAAACGTATTTATTGTGTTTGCAAAAGTCTACGCATGGTAGTTCTCAATGGTTGCTAGGAGAGGCATCAGAATTCAAGGTAAGCTGGCTCCCTCATGTTTTACTACCAAAAGTAAATCACATAAGCACATATTCCACTGCAGTCTCATTTTAAAACCATCTTGAAGCCCTGACCCAAATACATCCCACTTTTGTGAATGGTGAACAGGTTCAGAATTTGAACACAGGCCAGAATAATTTACATTTACATAAAAACCCTCTACCCAACACAAGGCTGAACGGATACTGCAAACTGGAAAAGGGGAGAGCAAGGAATCACCTGCAAAAAGCTGCATGTGGAAAGTGACCAGGGCAGTTGGCCAGGTGGGCAGCTCAACATACTGCCTCCCCGGTTCATACTGAGTTAAAACACCAGCTGATGCAGAATCTTAGGTAGCGAGAGACAGCCAAACAATTCAATAAAGGTTAAATGGAGCTTTAGTCCCAGATGCAAACAGGAAACCACTGCTCAGGTCAACAAAGCCTTCTCAACTAATAGTAGCGTTCTTAGTTATTTAGTAAGGAACCGCCAACAATTCCCACCTGAAAAGCAGCAGTTACAGGATGTCTGAAGAAGGGAGCTCTGATTCTCAATTCTTACACTGAAAATCTTGTTGGTCTCTAAAGTGCCACTGGACTCAAATCTTTCAGTTACAAACACGTCAATGCAAGTTAAGCTATTCTGAGCAGTAAGGAGGAAAGGTCCCTTGCTTGGGCAGAAGAGAAAAATATCTGCATGGAAACTGGTTACTGCTGTGGTGCCAAAGGCTTGTTGTCACCTAAGTAAGAATCAGGGAGCGCTTCAAGGTCTCGGAAACCCAGCACTTCCAGGCAAACAGGTCTGGGCACCCGGCGCTTGACAAGGTGGGACCCACTCGCTCTGGGTTTCGTTACCAAGGTGATTTGCATTGCATCTAAAATGTTTTCCCAGCCTTGTAATTACAGAATACCCTCTGGAAAGGGTCATGGAAGACCTCCCGTGGCATGTAAAATTGTTGTTTAAGCATCAGTTATTATGCTTCAATGCAAGCTATGTAAAAACAGATTTGACTACAAATAATGCACGCCTTGAAACAGAGAAAGAAAATGTATTTCTCCCTGAACAGGAGAAAATGCAGTGCCGCTAGCAGGGCCAAGTTTATCAAAAATATGCAGACTGACACGCGGTAATTTTCCCTTGCATGGCCCAGCTAAACCCAGCTGCTACAGTCTTCAGCAAGAGGTTTATCTCCAAAGCAAGGTGACCCAGTTTCACAAGATACAGCAGAATCTCTCTTACAAGATAGCTGACACATGGAACGTTTGAAAAGACCCATGCAGATGTCTCTACTACATCCAAACCAATGCTATTCTCTCAACTGACGACAAAAGATCTTGGAAGTAAACAGTCCAATTCTGCAAGCAATTATAATCCACATGGATCTGCTGATAAACGGGACAGCTGTGCTACCACCAAGCCGCCTTAGCTGATCACTCCTGTCCTCTCTGTCCTTTGTATTTGCAGCACACAAACACAACTTACTATTTATGCTAATCTGATTGCCTTAAAATTGTTCGGAAACGGCAGTCATGATAACTCTCTGATGTCTTCCCCTTTTTACTGAAGAAAGGTGGCTCTGCAGTACTTTATTGCAAGGTTGGCTTAAATCAACAGATTGCCTGGCCCTGCTATTTACTCATGGTACGTGCCATGGCAGAGTACCTACCGAAACCCACAAACCTAGAGTGTTCTCTTAAACATCACTACGTCCAGATCGTCATGTTGAAACACTGGCTAGGAAAGCTCCACTCCCAATCCAAAGGGAGGGTTCTGTTCGCTTTCTGAGTTCAGAACAAAAACAATTATTCATGCCTCATAATTTGCGGAGCTGATTACTTTGACTACTCTTCTAGCTCTACCTTTAAAGACTGTTGGGAAGCTAGAGCTAATGCAGAAATGACCCTCCAAAGCCTGCTTTCACTTCCTATGTACTTCAAGTACAATTTAAACTGCAACCCTTAATTTTAACAGATATTGCAGCAGGCCAAGAGATTTATTTTGTTTAGCTTGGCAACAACCCTGTTTGGTAGGTCACTATCCCTAATTTGGGGGGGGGGGGAAGGCAAGTCAGCATTGTGCAACCTTAAGACCATCAGTGAGGAGGATTTGAACTCCTGGCCACAAGCGTCCCAGAAGCCCAAGAGACCCATGCGGTGTAACGATTAGTGTCTGACTAGGATCTGGGATCCATTCCCCACTCCGCCATGGAAATTTGCTAGGTGACCTTGAGCCTAACCTACTCGGCCTAACCTACTCCAGAGGGTTGTTGCGAGGATAAAATAAGGAGAGGAAAACAACGTAAACTGTTTGGGTCCCAGTTGTGGAGAAAGGCAGGGCATCAATGAAGAAAATAAACTTCTGTGCTCACCCTCTTAAGGGTATTAACAGTCTCTGGGTGGGTGACTGCTTACGTGGCAATCTCAACTTCATGAAGGAAGAGAAAGATCTGTAATATGGACGGCACCCCCCCCCCCATTCCATCCACTAGAAAAAGTAAACTGGCTTAAACTCCAAAAGGCTTGGCGAATGAATACCCATGGGAAATCCCACCTCCCCTATATAGGACTGAGAGTCTAATCTCAACTAACGGCTCCTTCTTGACAGTATCATCAATGTACTAAATGACTAAATGAGCCAACAAAAATGACTTGCACATTTTGTTTTTCCAAATTTAATGCAACAAATTCCTTTAGATCTAACGCTATTATCCACCCAGATCATCTCAGGCAAGTTAGGATACAAACCTGAGTAAGTTTAAAATCAAAGTCACACTTTGTTCAATACTCAAAGCACGCAGAGACTTACACTGAGGGAACATTTCTAGTTACTCTCGAGCTTTCCGAAATCAGGAATCCCCTTCTGAGTGAATACTGTTCTTTGTTTTAGGTGGATAGCCGTGATGGTCTTCAGCTGAACAGCAAGATTAGAGTCCAGTGGCACCTTCAAGACCGACAAGATTTCCAGGGTGTGATCTTTTGAGTCAAAGTTCCTTTGATCCTCAAAAGCTTACACCTTGGAGATCTTGTCGGTCTTGAAGGTGCCCTGGACTCGAATCCTGCTGTTCTGTCCTTTATGACTCACAATATAGGGCGAGAGCAGAGTCCCACAGGTACACATAGGCTTCCAATTATCTCCCTTTCCTATAAAGCCCCTGAGGTCCCTGGCAAAAACTGGTTTGGAAAGTTGAGGAAGTTACTGGCTCTGAACACGTCACCACTGGAGAGATCTCAAGTCTGCCACTGCACTGCAGGACTGGAGTTCAGAAAAAAAGGATCTACCCAGCAAAGGCTAGGAATAAGCAGATTTTTCTCTCTCCCTGTTGCTACTCAGCCAGTAAGGTTGGGATGCCTCTTAGTTAGTTCCACCACCACCAGCAAATCTAATGAGCTCTCACTCTCAGCCCCTCAGCCCCACCCCCCAAGTCCTCTCAAGCCCTCCAAGCGGAGGCCTGTCTCACAGACACGTTCTAGCAAGGACCCATGGATATAACATCAACATTTGGACTTTCTGAACATGACATGCCCCAAAACATGTAACAGGCCAATTAATCTGATGTTTCTGCTGTGATAAAAACATCTAATTGCCACAATGCAGCATTTAACAGGGCTCGTAAAATGACATGGACGCAACAGCAAAGATGAGCAAAGCAGCTTCAACGACTGATCAAAGGAAGGGTGTTCAGAATAATCTTAGACTGTTGCGTTGTCAAGAAAGCAAACCATCCCCTCTCACTGGACCAGTGCAACATGACGTTTTAAATCCAGTCAGCCTCTCAAGACGTTCTGCACATCTGATTCAAGCGCCCCAAGGTTGAGGAAAATGGGTAACAATTTAGCAAAGGCCAGCCAGCTCTTTGGGCGGGGGTGAGGGATCACATTCCGATTTGACTACACCCAAGAATTACATTTAAATAATTGTACAATGTACCAGGTATGTGTGCGGGGTTGGGGGGGGGAGGCTCCCAAGACACAGTTTGACAGGCATTGTCCCAGACCAAGTCTTGTACGGGTCATTTCCCCTGTCCCGTTCCTCAGCATACTGCCTCAGATCCCAACAGAGCTACTTCAGCAAGCAATGAAAGCCAGAACCACTAACAGTGCAGACGTATGCAGAAAAACCATCTTACCGTCCACTATATTCGTTTTTCAATTAAACTCAGCAAACACAAGTTTACAGTAATTAGACAAGTAAATTCCATAAAAGCAGTGGGGAGGAGTGCAATTTTATGAGCCTGTTAAATCAAGTATGATATTCTGTTTCCTGCTATGAAGCTGCCACTCTACTAGTTCAGCTTTTGATTTATTTCCAAGGAAAGCATCTCTTTCTCAGAGACACCTGGTTTCAAACAGGTTAACAGAGAGGCAAATGATAGTCTGAGGAGGGTATTTACAACATCCTATGCATGCTTTTCTTGCACAATGCAGTGAACTCAATGGTGTTTACTGCTGGGGAACAAAGCCTGAAGATTTATTAAGATACTCTTTTCTTAAGCATCTACTGTTCTCTGTTTTGCTCTTTACGCGTTTAGAAATAAACTAATTTCTCTCTATCTTCCCCTAATAGGCTGCAAATTAATTCCTTGTTACATTCTAAGCATCAAGTCATGTTAAAACCTGATCACAGCATTTTTCTGTCTCTTTGTATCTACTGCTTCTGGAAGAAGTATGAAATAAACCACTTCCCAGCAACAGATCCTGAACAGAAGTCACACTTAACTCATCTAGCCCTATTAGAAATTCAATAAACAATTAAAAATCAAGGGCAGGAATGAAACAGTCTTGGAAAAACTATGAAGCAATTAAAAAATCAAGTGAGATTATTCATTGACTTTAGTGTCTTAAAGAATCCTCCCAATTAATCCAATTTAATTTTAGTCTCGTAACATTAAGCAGCTTTAAATTAATTTAATTGCCTATATAAAGTAAGAGTTTAGCTTTCATATTATGGATGATTACACCAGATATTATACTACTTGTTACATAATAAAGGTCAGAACAAACGGGTTCTGCATATTCTCTGGGCAAAACATTGCCAAAATAGGTTCAACGCTAGTTGAGAACTAGGGGTTTCCCCCCTGCTTCTCCAAAGAATTATGTTACATCCAAGCACCTCCCAGGGTTTCCCCAGATTCTCTCCAATCTTTCTCAAACCTGCTTTGCTCCAAATTTTTAATAAAGGTTGCAGTAAAGCCTAGACAGCTGCTGTGTGGGAGGGAAAACTGAAGTAAGCTACACAAGCCCCTCCTCGTGTGGAAACCCCCTTAGAGACAATGTTAACTGAACTATCCCACCACTGCAAGGAAAATGCTTGTTCCCATTCTGGGAGCTGATCAAGAAAAATACATATATAACTCTCTCAGTGTTGAGTGAAGGCTGCCTCCAGGGGGGGGGGAAACTGTGCTGAGCTATCAAATATTTGCAAAACACTGCTATAAGTTGATGAGCCTGCCTTGAATATAATATAGATTAGATTTTAAATGGCTTTCTGTGGTGCCTTAACAATCAGAAGCAGCGCATCCCCAACAAAAAAGAGTCCTTCTCCGGGCAACTTGAGAAGCTGCTTTAAGTGGGCCACAATACTGGATTTTTCACACAGCTTTCACTGTTTAGAACTTTGGCAAACATAAATAAGAGCCAACGCGTATAGTGAAGTAGATAAGTAAATCAACCACTACAACAATATAAGCACTGAAGACCCTAGCAGCTTTATTAACTCAGGTGCTGAACTGAGTGAAGCACAGGACCTGTCAAGAAAACTTCATTATGAAATGCCTCTCAAGGTATGTTTCAACCCTGGGAAAATACAAGGTGTTAACATGCTTTAATTAACAAGTTATTTCACAAGGATTGCCAACTGCCAATAAACGCAACAAATAAGGAAGCCAGATAAGTGTGGGGCAATAGGTGCTCTTCATCTCAACTTGAAGAACCAACACAAACAAGCATACAAACAAACCCCAGGTAAAGACCATGTCAAGTCAGTATCCCACCATTTTGGTACTACTGTGGCTACCACAGCTGTACGGTACTGGCTTCGTGATGAGATACAGGTGACTTATGCTTCCCAACTCTACAATGCGCCGTTTCTGACAGGTCACTTCCCTCGAACTCAAACAACTAAGGGGGAACATAACCATGTTAAGACCCAGCAGAGAGTCAAGTCAAAGTTCAATTCAGGAAGACCGAATATACTACTCAAATGCAACCAGAGACTTTAAGCCTTGGTTCAAAACTACAAGGCCAACACTGCCAGGCTAAAAAAAAAAAAATCACCTGCAAGAAGGAAGGAGCTCTTCTTCCTTCCCTACTGAACAGCTTCTCCCCAGAAGAAGTCTGGCTGGTCTGTGTGGCAGCTGCTGTTAGACCAGGATGAGGTGTGTTGACAGTGATTCCCTGGTGGCAGCCACTGGACCTGTCCCTTCTCCTTCAGAGGGCATGATAGTAGGGGGGGGGGCAAGGTTCAAGATGCATGTTTTGAGTCATATATCCTTACATCCAACTTTTAAAATAAAAAATAAATTCCATCATTGAAACAAAAATTAGTTTAATGCATTATAAAGGGAAGCCAACATTTCCTGCATAATGCTGATAAATGTTAAGATGATGGACTTTCCACGCTTCAACGCTATTATATTACCTTAAACTTTAAACATGGTGTGCTAATGGAATTCTCACACCTAGTCTTAACTGCTACCCAATTATTCAGTTTGGTCGCAATTCTTTTTTTAAAAGCTAGTAATCAAAAGTATTTAGCTTTTCAATACTGGAGGTAGCTATTGTTTCCGTTAGAATTTAATCAGAGTTTTAGTTCCACAGAAGATTTTCCTTTTAACTCTTTCCACTAAACTGCAGTGCTTCTATATCCTTTCACTAATCCAAGTTACAATAACATTTGAAATCCTTCAATAAGCTTGTTAAACACAAAATGATATCACAACCGTCAGACAAAACCTTATTACCTAAAGCAAACAGAACTCTATTTACCCATCTATGTTTTAGAGTGTGCATTCCATTTATAATTAGCAGAGAACCAACATCAAGTAGAAAACATAATACAGATAGCAGTCACCCCACCCCAGTATGGAATACTATAAAGACAGTCTTCTAAATGAATTACAATTTCAATATGTCATTTGAAAAACCCAGTATGGCTGCTTAAAATCATGCTTTATGTTCATTTCCTCAGAACCTCAATTAACCAGTATGTTTACTTCATCAAAGCCATAAAAATACAATACAAAATTCAGCAACACACCCATTCAGCACACTAAAGGCTTATTAGAGACACCAGTAAGAGGCATTTTCAAAAGGCTTAATTTCAAACATGGATGAGCATGAAAAATTCCCTACACCAAAAGCCAAATCATTGTGTGTTCTTATTTAACCAGCTTTTTGAGATTACGCATAATATTACAATCAAGTTTCCCTGATTCTGCCCATTCCCCCCGCCCCCCAATCTGGCCTCCGACTGGCATTTCACTTCAACAAAGAAAAATGTTCAGTGACCACATGACAGAAAACACAAGACATGTTAAAACATTGACACCCAACAGCTGAAAAATACTTCCAATATAATTGTACGATGGAGTAAAACATCATTAATTATATCCCCAATAAGAATATGCACAGCGGTCTCTAGAAACTTAGTCTATTTATTTGGGCAACAGCCAGATCTCTCATCAATGAAACACCTTGAGAATGGGTATATGAAGGATCAGTAGATTGCAAAGGATAGCAAACAATGTGGGAACCAACCTGCTCTCCCACCCTTAGCCTCCATCTCCCGGAATCCGGGAGAAACAAACAGAAACAAAAAACAAGGCAAGGGCTCTTACTATCTCTATATTTCACTTTGGTGCTGGACAAGGGGAGGCGGAACCTTGTCAGTGCAAGGTTCCAACTTGGCTGGGCTGTATGTCTTCATCACATCTGCACTCCACACTCATCCCTGAATAGCCTGAGGCAACTTACAAAGCATGGCTTCAGAATACAACTGCAACAAATCAGGCAGACCTTAAGACCAGAAATATCACCCTGCCGCTGGGTTCTTTAAGCTGGAGAGCCAAAAGCCACCTCCAGCTAATACGGGTCAGAGGAAGCTCATCAGGAGACATTACTTCACATCCAGCTGTTGGGACATTCTTGTGCCTGTATGTGAAGCATGTGGCACTGGCCAACCTAAACAAGACTTCTAATCTCATGCAATCCTCTACCACAGTTTTGACGATATACATGGGAGACGTGCAATGAAGGCCCACTTCGTTCTCCAAAAGCCAGATTCATCCAGCCCTTTATCCCTACATTATGGCAAAAATACTGCAGAAAAGCAGAGCATATGCTTCCACAGCAATATTTAGATAATTATTTCAGTGATAACAGAACTATTTGATGTTTGAGTACCATTGGCAACATATTCTTCAGCTTGCAGTTATTATGACAACATCCTGTACTTAAGTCGACATAAAAGCTACAGCACGGCAGGATTAGAAAATTGTTCTTCTCAGACCGAGCAACACAGCGCAGATGGAATTTTTAACTGGTATGCTACTTAGTCCAGAACTTCTCGCTTTATTTCCGTATCACTGCATTTTGTGTTCTGCTGTTGATCAAATAAGGTTGCTTGAGCAAATACCTTACCCTGAAGTGTAATTGCCACAGACCACCAGCTACTGCAGCTATATCTCTCCAGAGTTCAACTATTTATAATGCCATCTTCGTAAATTTACCAAAATAAGCCCTTTAATAATACAACATCTTGGCAAAAGTAGTTCTAGGAAATGATTTAAAACAAGTACACCAAGAAGAACTGCCAAGCAGGATCAATTTGTCCACCTCATTCTTTACTATATACTGGAACTGTGCAGTAGTTGTTCAAGGCGTAAGTGCTTTGTGGGAAAGAGGGGCATCCATTAGGATCAGATCATAAGTAGAGGTGGTGAGAGAGTTCATTCGGCAAGCTAGTCAAACTTTAGCGCTATTCAAACGCTGCTCTTTGTTTTTTTTAAGCCAATCCACGCACTCGTTTCAGAGGACAGGTGAAAGAGGACAATACAAAAACCCACAAGGGACAAAGTCATAGTCTGTAAGTTAACAAGTGTTACCAGAACTTTTGGAATGAGTTTTAGAACTCCTCTGAAGGAACATCGATTCTTTTGTCCTTGGAAAGGCACAAGGGATAAAGCAGAAATTATTAAGCCCTTGAATACTTTTGAGAAATGTGATCACTCTTGTTCAATTAAGTTTACAAGCCTAACATGTTTACTTAAGAGACAAGCCCCATTAAATTTATGCATATTTAGGAACGCAGCCTTAGTAAACGTTTTACTGACCACTCAAACATGATCTGTTTCCAACATCAGTGCGACTACATTACCAAAAGCTGTGACTCACCCAAAGCATTGCAAATAAAATATTCTAAGGAAGGCTTTGTATAAATGCTGGACATTTATATATGACCTCTCCTCAAAACCCTGTTCAAAAGAAACATAAATCTACTACACATTTAAATACACAAGTCATATTTAATGGATATTGTTCTCCCTGTATCTGGGCACTAAATTGAAAAGCCACTTGGAATTTTCTCCAAAATGCTGATAAGCACAAGTTTCAAAAAGGCAATCTTTCAAGGACAAAAGCTAAGACAGGCCACAGGTGTAGCTATCTCTGCTGTTCAATGGGTGGAAGGAGGAACATACAGGTCAAAAGGAGCTGCCCTGAGTTAAGAAGAAAGGTATGGGGGGTACAAATATTTTAATTAATAAACAACAACAGAGAAAGACCAAAAAGCAGAATTGTAATGGCTATTTCTGCTCAAATACTAAAATGGGATGGGTCCAGATTTTTAAGCGCCAGGTGCCAAACTACAACTTCTATCAAGACAAAAATAAATGCTCTTAAAAATAACATCCAATGTAAAACAGCAAGTTGTCAAAGAAAGAGCGGGATACTAATGGCTTCTGAATATTTATTCAGTGCGCTTCCTCCATAATAAAGATAACATACATATTCTTCCATTTGATCCTCATAATCATCCTGTGAGGTAGGACAGACCATGAGAATCAGTGGCCCAGTGAGCTTCAGGGCAAGCAGGGGTTTGAACCCATCTCCTCCGTCAGAGTCCAAGGTACTAAGTACCAGATCTTGTGCATGGCCTCTAGCTCTCATGGGCAGAAAAACTCTCTCCTACAAGGAGTAAACTCAGATCCTATAAACTGCGAGTACAAGTACTTATGGATCTTTCCCACGCTCCCCTAGAAGCCTCCTGAGATCTCCAAAGAAGCTGACACTCAGCACTCTTCCTCACTCTTCTGCCATGAGAGGATCCATCAGTGCAATGGGGAAGTGGGGAAGATGTCCCCCGGTTCCCCTTCTTCACAATGAGTTCATTTTGGCCACAGGGCTCTTGTGGCTCCAAGTGTGACCTTTTCACAGGTCTCAAGAGGGCTGCGTGAGAAAGGAAGAGGCAAGAGGCTCATGATGACTGTCTTCCATGCATGGTTCTTAGGATACACTTTGACATTCCAGTTACTGACCCACACAGCAACATACAAAGCAAGCACACAGCTAGTTTAGCTATTCATCTTCAGACCTTCACCTAACTTTGAGTTTTGCTTCAAATTGTAACAACAGTAGTTAAAAACTTTAAATATTCCAAGTCTCTGAAAATTGGGGCCAAAGCTGTACACAATGCAGCGAAGTAAGCATTTACTGAGAAACAAGGAGTAAATGTCATCATGCCTGTAAAGAGAAATTTTAATACAGACGCACTGATTTATGCACCTAATAACAAGGCTGCTCAAGGATTGAGGAGTCAGCCTGTCCTGGAAGGGGTTGTGCTGCCCCTGAGAGAACAGGTTCATAGCTTGGAGGTGTTGCTGGACCCCAGCCTAGGGCTGGAGGCTCAGGACTCCTCTGCCGCACCCAGCAGCTTTTATCAGCTTCAGCTAATAGGCCAGCTAGGGCCACAGTGATCCATACTCAGAGCACACCCAGGTAAGATTACTGTAACATGGAGCTGCCCGGGTTTCACTGGTCCAAACAACACTAGAAGGGGGCTGCTTACAGGGATTGTATCACCCTTGTGCTGTGCACTGGTTACCTGTTTACTTTGAGGCACAATTCTAAGCGCTGAATTTTACCTACAAGGCCCTAAAAAGAGCTTGGGGTTGCAGTTCCTGAAGATCACCTCCCCCTGAACTGTGTCTAGCCTTCCAGTTAAGAACCACTTTCCAAGCCCTGCTGTCAGCGCCCCCATTGGCAGAAGTGAGGCAGGTGGTGATTGGAAATGGGGCTTTTTCAACAGTGGCATCTCGCCTTTGGCATACCAAGCCCATTGAGGCTTGCCTGGCGCTTAACTTTACAGTCAAAATTGGTGGGGGGGTGGGGTTGAAGTTGGATGAGAGAAACCCAAATTTCTTCTTATCTACAATGTTCACTGGGAAGTTTCAGCAAATCAGCGTTTCTAAACCTGGTTCCTCCCACAGGACTGTTGTATGAATGGAACATGACACTTTCACTAAAGCCACCATCATGCAATTATGTCAGCACGTTCCTGAATCCCATTCTACAAACACTGTAATATGCTTCTACAGCCATTGCAGTATTCCCAATGCATAACAGGTATCTTCATTTATCTGTAAGCTGCCTTGTGGACCAGTTCCAGACCTGACTGCAAGAGATAAACATCTCAAATAAATGAAATGGTAATATGGGACATCAGACTACACAAGAGTACAGCAAAGCATTCCACAACATAGTTCTTGTAGTCAGTTTACTTACTTTATGTAGTATCTTGCCCCTTCAAAAGTATAGGCTTCCTCCCAGCCTGTCGGTAGATCTAGGGGAGAAATAACAGTTGGATCACATGATCAAGGTCCAGGTTGCTGTGCTAAAGGTTCATTAAAAACTGCAGCACATTTTCTCTACAAATGAACTAAAACTGCCGTACCTTTTCAATAACTAAGCCCAACAACAGACCCGACTGTAAAGAACTGAGCCAATAAAAATTTAAATGGTGCAACAAAAACACACATTCCTAAGCGCGCTTACTGAGAAGTACATCCCACTGAGCTCAATGGAACTTAATCTCTCTGAAGGACACTTACAGAATTAAATATTCCTGGCTGCTTTGTATACTACCACACAGGAAAACCAGGTAGTTTACTCTAGCAGAAGTAAATCAAATCAAGACACACAGGTTTAAATGCATATCTTGCATCAGGCCCTGTTCCTACACATGTAAAAGTTGTGCAACATTTAAAACCAGTTTTAAAAAAAAACTGCACACATCCAAAACAGCAGCTGGCTAAGAATCACATCAGAAACCATGTATTATGGCATCTTTATATTAACCAAACATATTCAAATTGCTTTTGCAATCATTTTATAGACCAACCAATAATACAGAGATTTTGTTTTCACTTCTAATGGGGGGGGGGAGCATCTAATTTTTCATTTACTAGGCAGTAAATCACTTGTCACTCTATTAGAGTCCATCATCCTTTTCCATTGAAAAAAAAGAGAGATAACCAGAGGAAAAAAAATGGACTACTAAACTTGTATTTTTTTCACAATAATCACTGCTTAAAATAGCCTAGAGTTCTCTGGTTTTTCCTGCATCATTAATGCATCTGGTCTTGCTTTTTATTATATATATATGTGTGTATAGAGCTCTGATACATAGCATACAATAGAAAACACCTCTGAAATATGTATGTGATAGGCAGACTTCTGGAAAGCTATTTTATGCTAATATGAGCATTTCAAAAACCAGGTAACAGCAAAGTTGTGTGCCGCACATGTATTGTAGCAAACCAATAGTAAATCGATTTAGGAGTCCTTAATCCCTGAGAGACGAGTTCCAAAACTGCAGTTACACAAGGAAGAGTAAAACACTTCCCACATTTGTTCCCATGGAAGAAGAAAAAAAAAAAACACTAGGTCTGGTTGGTGTATTAGCACACTGTGTTATCCAAATATTATCCTAATGCTATTCAAAATTCACCATGCCAACAACCAAGAAAAAAAGCTACTTACCCAACAACAAGACTGATTATTCTAAAATATTTTTTTTTAAATCAAGCTACATTATGAATTATGTTAATAGGCTTTGGCAAAAGTGGCAAGTGCTCAAAGCAGAGCAGAAATGTGCATAATGGAAAGAAAGAGAATACGTTTAAGAGGTGATTAGAAAGAAGCTCAGACCCAGGGGAGAGGCAGAGGCATCAGTTTAAGCACAATGACATGCAGGGAAAGCCACAACATTCCATAGCAAAAGCACTCTCTGCATATCTGACCCGTACCCCCTTCCTGCTGGACTTAAGAGGATTTCCCAATTAACAGAAACACTAATTACCCAGGGTACACCCCTCAATTAACAAGCAACTCTGCTTCCTGCCTCTGAAAAACATCTGGCTATAAAGCATTCCCGGCTGTTCCCTGCAAAAAAGACTAGGAAGCAATATTAAAAACAAGAAACCTCTCCTCCCAAACCATTCCCGGGTCACGTGGAGTCAAAGTGAGAGAGCGCTCCGAAACGTGTAAATAAGAAACCTGCCAAGAGGACGGACCAATGCTCCTAACCTACGCACTATGAGGGAGTCTCTGATCCATCCCTCCTTTCATTTATCCTGATAAAGCATGCTAAAAAATGGAAAACAATTGATTTTCTAAATACCCACCTCTCTCTAGCACTAGCAGCTAGTATGCTGTGCCAAAAGGCAGAGTTTAGATTTCCAGAAAGCTCTGCTTTAAATCCTCCTTTTCCAGCTACCCTCCCCCGCTTCTGTTGCCTGGCCTCTGCTGGGGAGAGGGGGAGAGAAAATAGCCGAGGGATACTGATTATCTCTCCCAGTGCTCTCCCCTAGTCAGTCCTTGAGCTCCTTCCCTCTTTCTACAATCCATCCCACTTTTCCCTGTCACTTAGAAACCAACCATCTCCTATCCTAGATCAAGGTTTCTAAGTGAATATACTTAAGGGGGAATCTATGAATTTCAAAAAACAGCTGACATTAGACGCCAAGCTCTGGAGATGAGGATGGTAAGAGGTATGGGCATGTGATTTCATAGTTTACTCAGTGAGAAAGCTTTATAAAGTATACACAGTGAGTGAGTCTAGAAGTGACTACAGCCGATGAGAAATAAACAGGTTGCAAGCCACTTTACAGATGTAGGTTATAACAGGAAGCCAGGTGGAAAAGGGAGAGGGGGAAAGAGTGTGCGTACACCCACAAGACAACTAACAGCTTGTACAAACATTTCTCTTTTTCTTCTCTCACTGCAGAGGACCCAGCGCTCAACTAGTAATTTGGTGCTGCCGGGTAAATGCAGTTTTTCCCTCCCTCGTTGCCATTAGTTCTGCCACTGAGATCCTGGAAATAGCAACTTCAACATCACTACCGATGCATAATTCCCTGCACAAGTGATAGCACTGTTTATAAAGGTTTAAACTATTTGTCAAGCAGGAAACAAAAAAGGGGTTAAGAACGGATTTAGGAAGCAAGGTGGGAGAGTAACTGTCTACGTTGAAGGCCAGTGAGTCAGGAAAGCATGCCCAATGGCTGCAGATATGGCAACCAAAATGGGTTGAGGACTGCAGTTTAGCAGAGTGGAAGATATATTAGTAAGAACACAGTCTGATTTGCTAGAAAAGGGGGGCAATGCAGAGGTTAGAATCTAGGAATCAACAGGAAAGAGATAAGAGCAGATTTCAACTTTCTTCGTTAGGTTTAACAGTTACAGGAGAGTTTAAGAATGGAAGGCAGAGTGAAGGGCCTGGAAACAAGAATGGAGAACCAGGGGGTAACGGCTAACATCAGTCAACGGGGTGAATAAGGAAACAGAAAACTGACTAAGTTTGCAATGCAAAGCCAAGGAACTGTTAGAAGGTCAATGACAGATATACCTAAGGAAACTACCTGGACATACCAGTGAAGCAACAGGTAATAGGCTGATGGTATTAAGAGCAAACTGGAATTCAGAAAGAGACAGTTTTTGTTAGCTAGGTTGGCATGGAAATAGAGATGAGAAGACAGAAAAAGGAATGTTGAAGAGTCACCTCTTTTAAAGGATGGGGGTGTCAGAAAGAGAGTAGACATTGGTAATCAAATGAGTTGAGATGGTGTGTTTGAGATGAGAGCATTTTCACATGCCACTGTCTCTTATGCACCACATATGAATGTGCTTCTGTAAACAGCCATTTTTAAAAACTGAATCTACATTCTAGCAAACATGGGCTTTGTTTGATATTACAGGTCAAGTTACGCAAAACACCAAAACTAAGCTTCATGTCTGAAAATGTGCTTAATCCCCCACCGCCTAAACTGGATATGACATACTAAGGTCAGATTTAGAAGTTATTGGACATCAGGAGGGGGGGAAAGGGTCTATTGGGAAAGATCAGTTTGCTTTAAGAATGCAAAGATTATGCAGGATTACCGGAGGAGAACTTAAAATGGTTAGAACAATGTATGTACAATAACAGGTCAGTGGGTGAACAGTATAGAGGTTAACTTGATTAAAAGATGAGAAGAGAAAGCAGGAAAGGGTGTGTAACAGTAGGCAATGGCTTGAGAGATCAAATGACATCAGTTGTCAGCACATGGCTGGAAAGGACTTTTGTAGGCAACCAGACAGCTGGCTTAAAGGGTGATGGGGGGGAATGTAATGAAAACAAGGGGATTCTGTGACAAAACTTTTACTTCAGAAATGGAGTAGCCAGAAATGACAGGAATAGCTCAGCTATGTAAGTAACACAAACTGAACATTTCTAAAGGTGCTAAGAATGCAGCATGAGTGATTTGACCAGAGAACATCACTGCCTCTTGTAATATGGCAGAGGATTAAGTGAATACAAAGACATACATATAACCTGAGATTCGCATCCCAACATCATCGTTGCAAGAGATTCTGGTTTGAAATAGGGCAGGCTAGACCTCAAAAGATGTTAATGCGAACCATGGCTAAATGCTAAAGCGGACAGGCATGGACTTTTTTATTTTAAGTGAAGAGGAAGGCTATGCCTTCAGTGGCAAGGCAGTGTGGAAAAAAACTGAACAATCACCTTGGTTAAATGGTGAGGGAAGGGAAGGGAGGGGGAGAATGGGTGGCTGGTGCCTGCTATGAGACCCAAATAAAAGTGTGGAGTCCAGAATTTTTGTTAAAAGGCAACAACCATGAACTGGAAAGGAAGAAATGGTCAGATGGGGAGGGGGAGAACAAACAAGGTGTCAACTAGATTAAAAGTTTCAGGGAAAACAAAGAATAGGGATGGAATAAGTCTACTGTGGAGATGATAGTTCGTAGAATGAGTTGAAGAAAGGCTGCCAACTTTGAACCCTCTTCTCCCCGCCCCTGGCAAAGAAACACATTTTTCTATGCTGGGGGGAGAGGCTTTCAAATACATAAAAAGCAATAGGTTACAGTGGGAGAGCCATAAGGATCAGATGAGAAATCAAACGGGCTAAAGAGGATTAAGGCAAAATACAAGGAAGAGTCTGTAAAGGGTTTTTCATGTGTTAGGAGAAAGGAAAGAAGGAATCAGTACCCAGTTTCAGATCCAGGCGGCAAAGAGCGTGAAATGATGCTTGTGGGGAGGGGGAAACTAGGAAAGGAGTTGGAGGGCGGAGTTTAGCATGAGTGTGGGGTAGCAGCCATGGGGAGGCTCAAGAGTCCATTAAACTGGAAGTAAGGCAAGGCAGGTAAGTACACAGAAGGGTTAGGGAATGGGGTGGTTTCAGGTAGGTGGCTCTGTTGGTCTGCAGTAAAAGAGCAGGATTTGAGTCAAGTGGCCCCTTTGAGACCAACAAGATTTTCAGGCATAAGCTATCCAGAATCAAAGCTCCCTTTTTCAGGGGGGAGGGAGGGGGGAGAAATGGGTCACCATCCCACCCTCCAAAAAAAAACACACTCATTTGCTCAGCAGATAAATAGGGAGAGGTAAGGAAAGAGGAAAAACGAAGCAAGAAGCCCTCCCCTTCTCCGGTATTTATCAGATGGTGGGAACTGAGAGATTTCTTCCTCTCCATCAGGAAAAGGGGGGAGAGCAACAGGCAAGTTGATGGGGGCCTAAGGGAAGAAACACATTTCCCCCCTCACTCACATCCATGTGCTTGTTAGGCAGGTAAAGAATGGGAGAGGAAGGAAAGGCACAAAACTCCCCCCCCCCAATTAGGTTTTGAGTCCAGTGGCACCTTAGAGAGCAACAAGATTTTCAGTGATTTTCAGGATTTGAGTCCAAGGGTACCTTAGTGACCAACAAGGCTTTCAGAGTGTAAGCTTTTGCGAGCCAAATCTCCCTCCTTCAGATACAGGGAAAGACAGCAGCCTCAGTGCCTTGTTTGCTTGCATTCCAGGGCAATTACTGGCCACGGTGTGAAAAACGATGCTGGATTAAACAGAACCACTCGTTTGATCCAGCAAGGCTCTTATTATAGCCTCTTGTTATATTCCAATGCCTAAAGACTCAGGGATCTCCACTCCTCCCTGTATGTGAAGAAGGGAGCTGTGACTCTTGAAAACTCACACCCTTGACAAAATCTTGCTGATCTCTCAGATGCCACTGGACTCAAATCCAAATCTTGTGGATCTCTCAGGTGCCAACAGACTCCAATCCTGAAAAGCTTGTTTGTCTCTAAGGCACCACTGGACCCAAATCCTGAAAATCTTGCTGTCTCTCTGGTGCCCCTGGATTCAAATTCTGAAAAGGTTGTTCTCTCAGGTGCTACTGGATCCCCATCCTGAAAATCTTGTTGGTTTCTAAGGCACCACTGGAAAGAAATCCTGAGATTCTTTTTGGTCTCTCCGGTTCCAATGGACTCGAATCCTGAAAATCTTGCAGTCTCTCAGGTGCCACTGAACCCAAATCCTGCAGATCTGAAGAAGGGTGTTTTGACTCTCAAAAGCTTGCACCGTTGACAAAATCTTGTCAGTCCCCAATGTACCAAGGGACCCAAATCCTGAAAATCTTGGTCAGTCTCTAAGGTACTGCTGAACTCGTCCTAAAAATCCCTGAAAAATCTTGTGGGTCTCTAAGGTGCCAAATCCTGAAAACGTTGCTGGTCTCTAAGGTGCTGCTGGACTCCAATCCCGAAAATCCCTGGAAGATTTTGTGGGTCTCTCCGATGCCGCTGGTCCCAAATCCCGCTCTTCCGCGGCTACCCACCTGAAGCCCCCCCCCGGCCAGGTGCTCTCACCTCACCTGGCAGGTGAGCCCTGAGGGGGCGAAGGGAGGAGAGAGGCGCCGTCCTCCTTCCCCCTTCGCCCCGCAGGCGCCCTCTCCGCCCGGGGCGAGGCGAAGGGAGCGCCGCTTCCTCCCTCCCTCGCTGGCTGGGCTTACCTGGGCTGCGCCGGTGCCCGGTGACCACCGCCTCGCCCGTCAGCGGGTGCAGCCAGGTCGTGCTCTTGGCTTCCTCGCTGAGGGAGAGAGAGAGAGACAGAGAGAGGCGGTCGGTTGGGGCGGCAGGACGGACCCCTCGCCCGCCACCCGCCTTCCCTCAGCCCCCCGCTCGCCTCAGCCCCGGCGGCTCCCCCGGCCCTTCCCTCACTTGATGAAGAAGACGCGGCCGCCGCGGCTGATGCCGAAGCTCCAGCTGGCCGGCAGCGAGCGCAGCCGCTCCGCGCACAGCTCCGCCGCCATGTCCGAGCGCAGCCCGGGCCGGCGCGCGGGCACGCGGAGGAGGGGGGAGAGGGACGCCGCTCGCCCAGGAGAAGCGCGCCGCCGCGCCCCGGCCGAAAGGGCGGGAGGGGAGAGGCAGGGGGAGGGCGGGGCGGCCACGCCCAGCCACAGCCTGGCGGCCAATCGCCGCTGCCTTCCTTCGCCGCTCCTCCCCCCCCCTCAGCTTCGCTCCTCTGCCGCCGCGGGAACGCGCGCTCCCAAGCCCCGCCCGCGGGAGTCGGGGAACTCGGCGGCGCGCCACCTATCGGCGGCTGGAAGTATTGCGGGGAGTTGCGAGCGTAGGAGGGAGCGCAGGGCGATGCGAGGCGACGGGAGTTTCGTTATGTTTTACGGTTGTTGCGTTGGTGGATTGTTGCGGGGGGGGGGGGGAAGAGAGAGACGAAAATTGAGACATGTTCTTCTCGTTAATCGATTAACATGCACGCTCTTCTGCACCTCTGTGTGTGTGTTTTGTGTATACATACACACACATATAAAATATGTATGTATATGTATGTAAAAAGTAAACCGATTCACATGCACGCGCTTCACCTCTGTGTGTGTATGTGTATAATATATATGAATGTATATGTACGCAAAAAGTAAACCAATTCACATGCATGCGCTTCTGCGCTAGGGATATATATGTGTTTGTGTGTATGAGTGTGTATACATACATTTATGTATATAGATGGCAATGAGTGGTGGGAAATGCAAATTAATTAACATATCCCAACGAGCGTGGGGTTGGCTTTGCTTTTTTGAAAGCCTCGGCGGTGGGGGCCCGTAAAGTGCTTAACTGGACGCCTTCAAAAGCTGCAGTCCCGGCAACGTTTATCTGGGAGGGGGAGTCCGCGCTGTTAAACCTGGTATATGATTTGCAGAGGGTTGCCACCTCCAGGTTGGAAAATTCCTGGAGATTTGGGGGGGTGGAGGCTGGAGGGGGCGGTATTTGGGAAGGGGCGGGACCTCAGGGAGGTAAACTGCCATAGAATCCACTCTTCAAAGCAGCCATTTCCCCCTAGGGGAACTGATCTCTGTGGCCAGGAGATCAGTTGTAATTCCCACCACCTCCTGTAGGTTGGCAACTGCAAGGCACCCAAAAGGTGGCGCCAATTTGGGAAACAACCGGTAGTGTCTGTTTTTCACAGAGGGGACTAGAGTCAAAGGTTTGACTGGAGTCAAAGTCCACCCCTGGTTTCTCTATGCAATAGGGCCCAGAACAGAACCCAACAGGATCAGACCCAGAATTCAGCAACCTGCCTCTGGGAAGCCACAAGCGGAGCACGAAGGCGATTGCCTCCCCCTCCCCCCGCTCCTTTAATGTATCCTGCAACTTGAATGCTAACTTTGCCTGTGGAGGTGCCATCTAGCTTTCTTGGCTAACAGCCAGGAATTCATTCAATTCCTTTTAAGAGCCATCAACGCAAAAGGGAAAAGGGCGCATCGTTTCTACCCTCATCTCAACGAGAGTGAAAATGCATTTACAGCGAACAGACGTTGCGTTCTTGTCATACAGCCCGATCCGGTGCGTGTTTATTCAGAAGCCAGTCACCTTGTGTTTGGTGGGGTTTGCTTAGGGTTACCAGCTTCAAGGTGGGAACTTTCCCCCAAAGCCCCGACTGATGTCCGCACCATAGAGATCAATTCCCCTGGAAGGAAAGGGCTACTTCGGAGGACAGACTCAATGGCAACGTGCCTTTGCCAAGCTCTTCCTCAAACGCCACCATTCCCAGACACTTCCCACCTGTCTCCAGGAATTCTCCAAATTGCAGTTGGCTTACTCCTAAATCGGCCTGCATAGAATTTCAGTCTTAACCACACTTGCTTGATAACGGCCCTCAGAGACTCCAGAGGAAACTGTTCTGTAAACAAGAAGCCAATTCCTTCAGAATCAAGGAGACTTCTGTCCTTTGCCCCAAGTAAAGCAGAATTTCCTTCTGAATGTTGTGCAAAAGAGCAAGGCGGCGCTTGAACCCAAATTGCATTGCCCAGCTTTGGAACAGGGCTTCCCACTTTCAAATGGGCTCCTGTAGTTAAGCATTTTGGAGCCATTTGCTCTATAGCGACAAAAAAGCAGACATAACATTTACGATACGATCCTAAAAGAGTTACATCTGTCCAGGTCCGTTGACTTCAGTGCATTTATGTCCTCGTATAACTGTTTAGGATTGCACTGTTGATCAGCTAATTACTGCAAATCAGACTGCTGGTAAAGGGGCAAGAGTAAGAAGGATTATCTTGGCCAGTTGGCACCCCTAGACTGAGGCCAGACCATAAAAGGCCCTTGTTTGCATATGCTATTTTATTGACTCTCAAAAACTCGTATGCTGGAAATCTAGTTGGTCTTTAAAGTGCTATTGGACCCAAATCTTGCTCATCAATGTTAAGCTGTCTATTTTTCGCTTGGAGAGCAAGCTTTTTAAAAAGTTCAATAGGTGCATTTGGGGTATTTTTAGGCACAGTTTGCAGCCTGGGAAGGGCTGCATTTCTCCAATCCAAACCAATCAATAACTTATTTCGGTCACAGTCCGATTGGCTGATAGCCATGTTTCATCGCTGTACATTCAGCCAACTTATGTTGTTAGAAATGGTTCCCAGGTGCCTGTCGGCAATCAGCGGGAGGTGGCAGGCCCCCAGTGGTCACCCACCACCAGCAGATGCTCCAGGAACACATGCGGTGCACGCACTCCCAAGGGGTGCGAGGGGATCATTTCAGGAAGTGATGTCATCACACCAGCTGTGGGTGTGCTCCTTCACTTTGCGGAGGCCAATTCTGGCCCCAGATGGACCAGAACTAGCCCTGCGCAAAGCGCGGGAGCATGCTCATGGCCAGTATGATGATGTCACTTGCTGGAAGTGACTTCATTACATGCGCCCCAGGAGCGCATGTGTGAAAGAAGACGTGGAGACACGGCACGAGGGAAGTACTGGGTTTTCCCCACTCCTCTTGCTGGGAGGCTAAGGGGACCTGGCACCCTTAGTTGCCTCTCTCATACGCCCTCTCTCCATCAGTGTATGGATTGGTGAGGCCTAAACTTAAAGCTGGAGCTTTTTGAGTCACTGCACCTTGCCAACCTCCCTATGGGGGCTGGAGAGCTGCTGGAATTACAGTTTATCTAGACTACAGAGATCTGTTTCCTGGAGGAAGTGGCTGGTTTGGAAGGTTAACTTTGTGGCATTATAACCCACCCAAACCCCACCCTCCCCAGACTTCTCTCCCAAACCTCCAAGAATTCCCCAGCCCAGAGCTGGCAACCCAACTGGTGTATCATTTCCATGTTTTTCTACCAATTTCACTTGCAAGGGCTTTTGTGCCTCGTTCTGTCCACTTTGGGGCTTGCCCATTAAGACAGAAGGCTAGTTTGACACTTAGGTCTCCTCTGGGAAATAACTGCAGCCTGCTGAAGGTTAGTCCGGCCTGAACCTCCTGGGAAGATGCCGTGTTATCACAGTTCACTGGTAAAAGAAACAAAGGGTTGCATTGCTGTGGGCGAAAGAGATTAAATGGCTGTCCTTGATTTATAGAAGCAGGATTATTGTGTGCTTAGTTGCGTGAGAGATGGAGCAATTACTCAGCCTGCAAAATCTTGCAAAGGGAAATAGAAGTGAATTAGTTCCCAGGCAAAAAAAATCTAGAGAAGACGCTTGATGGTTTCACCTCTGTAGTCAGTCCAGGTAGGGCTGCAGTCCTATGCAGACTTTGGCACATTTAAACCCATTTCTTTCCAAGGACTCAAGAACGCCTAAATCTGCCTTGGAATATTCAGATGGATCCTATGCAAAAGTAAGGCTGCTGGGTTTGTATGTGTGCAACCAAGAGAACTGCTGCAAGCTTTCTCTCGAGCTAATGCTAGCCAGTTGGGCTTTCGTAAGTATGCCCCCTTTGGTGTAATGTGCAACTCCACTTATTGCGTGTAAGGAGTGCCTTTTATTGACGGACACAGCAAATTTACTGAAAATGAGCAATCACAGAGGCCAAGTGGAAGGTCATGTGAAGAAGAGGAGAATCAAAGGGGGGGAAACAGGGAAATGTAAATATCGGCAGCCATTAACAATGCACTCAACATGCCTGCTCTGGAAAAGCAACCACGAGAGTGATGTCACTTTTCAATCTCCCCCGCTTAATAAGTTGCATCGTTGTCGTTCTGTGCCTTGGACTAAGCCGTGGAATTTTGGGTATGCTGCTTGAGCTCTTTCAAAAGGCTGAAAATAAAAGCTTTGCCATTGCTTTTGCAAACTGATGTTTAATGCCTTCAGGATTGTACCAATAGGATATTTGTCTACTGATCAAAGTGGCAACAGTGTGCAGGCCAATAAAATAGTACCATTGTTTTGCATAAATACATCAACCAATCATCGTAAAGCAATATTTTCACCTTATCCAAGAGTGGGGTGATGGTTCATCGGTACAACGTCTGCTTTGGCATGCAGAAATTCCCAGGTTCAAGTCCCGGCATCTCCCACTTAAAAGGATCAAGTAATTGGTGATGTGAAAGTCCTCCGTCTGACATGTTGGACAGTCGCTTCTCATCTGAGGTAGGTTATAATGACCTTGTTAGGCCAATGGTGCCTCTCCCTGCGCACAAGTCTCACCAACGTTGATTTATCTGATCCTGTTAGTACCCTGTTCTCGTAAATTCTCTAGTTTTTGCCTTCTTATCACCCTGTGAGGTAGGTAACAATGAGCTTCAAGGCTAAGATTTGACACTCTAGCTCTCCTCCGCACCACACACACACACCTGAGCAGAGCTGAAAGCAGGGCTTTTTTTCTGGGAAAAGACGTGGTGGAACTCAGTGGGTTGCCCTCGGAGAAAATGGGCACATGGCTGGTGGCCCCGCCCCCTGATCTCCAGACAGAGGGGAGTTGAGATTGCCCTCCACGCCCCTCAGCAATCTAAGCTCCCCTCTGTCTGGAGATCAGGGGGCGGGGCCACCAACCATGTGACCATTTTCAAGAGGTTCCGGAACTCTGTTCCACCATGTTCCAGCTGAAAAAAAGCCCTGGGTGAAAGTAAGCCAAGCTGACTCGATACTAAATTACGAATTTTTAATTGTATTTTAATTGTATTTTTAATATGCTGGTATCCGCCCTGAGCCCACTTGCGGGGAGGGCGGAATACAAATTTGAAATAAATAAATAAGCAAGCACCGGTAAGAAAGTGGCTGCTGCAGTACTTCCTATCTTCTGCTCTGAGCCCTCCCCGAGGGAGTAACAGTAAGACATTTAAATGATTTTCACATCTGCTCTGTAGGAAAAAAATTATACTTGTTCTAACAGAGTGCTGATTAGAGGTCTTTTTTTAAACTAGTGTCAACCTCAGAAAGATCTGCTGAGGATACAGAAATCTCACTGGTATCTTCCCCCATTATTTCATTCCTCGTTGCTGCAGATTCTCCAAACTCACACCCACTTTCCTGTCCATCTCCCAGACATCTGGTCCATCCCCCGATCAGGTCACCATCAACCCTCATTATCTTAATCTCTCCGCCACACCTCCTTCTCTGCTACTGAAACATGAATCCTCCTTCCTAGCACTGCTGGCGCATCTGGAATCTCTCTCTGTAGACCTAAACAGTCAGAACTCTCTTTTTATTAATTTTCCTAGTGAGTCAAGCGTGTTCACACACTGTGGGGAAACGTACCCATTTTAGTCCCCAAACAGCAGGGAAACGACAGCAAGTGATCATCGAGAGATTCATCCGGACTGGCTTTTATGTTCAGAGAATTTGCCGTTTGACTTTACATTTAAGCAGCCAGTTTGGAGTAAACTGTATTCAAGGTTTCGTGGAAAAACAATCACCCAGTGGTTCAGGTGTGCCTGGGAAATGTGTTGGCTGTTTTTTTCCAGCACCAAATGAAACCGGATACTTGGCCATTTACAAAACACTTCGGAAAATAGTGGTCCACAGTTAACTTTTAGCCGTGCTGTAAAGAAACGAATCTTGGTAACTCGGATATTATTAGATTTTGATCTCACCCCTTTTATTGAAAGAATCTAGGGTGTACATTGGTACTTCCCTGCCCCCTCTCAGCAACTCGAGGAGCTAAACTGGACTGGTCCAAGATTTACAGCTGCAAACTCCCCCCCCCTACTAATTCCACTCTATCAACACAGTTGCATGTAGCAATTTAAAGTCAGCTTCTCCCCACAAGAGATAGTGACATGATTTTGACCTTTAAATGTGCTACTGATGAGGCAGTATAGCTGCTTCTTCTCATGCACATCATCTATTTATTTTATTTAAGAATTTATAAACCAGACTTTGTCCCACCAAGGGACTCAAGGCAGCTCAGAAGAGAGACACCCCATATTAAATCACACAAACCCACAAAAAGATCACCCTCCTAATAATACATCAGCAATTGCTCGACAGTTGCCCAAACAAAAGTCCTTCTGAAAAGCTCCACTTTACACTTTCTCCCGAAAATGCACGAGGAGGTGGATCTTCTGACCTTCTCCAGAAAAACCATTCCACATCGGAAGAGCAATTGCAAAGCAAGCATTGGCCTGAAACTTTTTTTTCAAAAAAACCCCCAACTATATGAAGGGATGTTCAAGCAAACAAGCGGCTCACGCCTCTTACAGAGCCCTTCAGATACTCTTTTGAGGTTTTTCTCTTTGTCCTTTTCACCTGCTTTGCATGCAGGAGTCCCCCTGAGATGCACAGAAGGTATGAGAATCCTTAATCTCAATTTAGCAGCATACTAAAGGTACAGAGGGAAATGGCCAGGCAGGGCAGGCCCAGCCACTATGCAAACGTAAGTGATTGCCGAGGGCACCAAAAGATTCAGAGGGTTTCAGGCAGCCCTAGGGGTCCAGGATTAGGGCACAAAGTGAGTGAACTAGCTTTCCTCCTAGGCATGTCTACCATGCCTACTCAGAAATAAGTCTAACTATGTTCAATGGGATTTACGTCCAGGTAAACCCTGACCTGGATGGCTCAGGCAAGCCACATCTCATCAGATCTTGCCTTGGATCATAATTGGATGGGAGATGAGAGTGCCTATGCAGAGGCAGGCAACGGCAAAGTGCCTTGGTTAGTTTCTTGCCTTGATGGTGCTTTCCATCACTGCTAAGCAGGGCTTTTTTTCTGGGAGAAGAGGTGGTGGAACTCAGTGGGTTGCCCTCGGAGAAAATGGTCACATGGCTGGTGGCCCCGCCCCCTGATCTCCAGACAGAGGGGAGTTTAGATTGCCCTCTGCGCCGCTCAGCGGCAATCTAAACTCCCTCTAAACTGGAGATCAGGGGGCGGGGCCACCAGCCATGTGACCATTTCCAAGAGGTTCTGGAACTCTGTTCCACCGCGTTCCAGCTGAAAAAAAGCCCTGTCACTAAGCATGTTTAGGATTGCAGCCCTCAGAATGAGCTGGTTGACATTTCATTAAGTTTATGTTATGTCATAGTTCACCTAGGGTGGCAAAAGCTCTTGGGCCTGCGTTCTCTCTAGGTTACAGAGCGACAAGTCTATGCAGCCTTAGCGGAACAAAAATTTGAACCTAGATCTCCAAGTTTGATGTGCTATCAGCTACAGTCATGCTATGTGTTCCATGTTTTCAGCAGCCCTTGTATTTAACAGAGGAGAGGAGATTTTATCATTGCCATTTACTCTTTAAATCAAGAAGATGAACGATAATCCTGTTTAGTCCGATGAAACCTCCTCCCTAGAAAATCCTGCAGTTTTGTTATCATACTGAAATTCAAGCTATATCCTTAAGCCTAAATAGATACAGACCCTGACCTGGCTAGTCCGGGTGAGCCTGATCTCATCAGATCTCAGGAGCTAAGCAGGGTTGGCCTTGGCTAGTAATTGGATGGGAGACCTCCAACATAGACAAGGGTTGCAGGGGCAGGCAATGCCAAACCACCTCTGTTAGTCTCTCGACTTGAAAACCCCAACAGGGGTAGCTATAAGTCAACTATGACTTGAGGGCACTCTCCACCACCACAAATAGATACAAAGGCATTTGTGGTCTGAAATTTTAACACAATGAACTTCCAGGGCCATGGGGGGGGGGCAAAATGTAAAAAAGGCTCTGTGGCTTGGAGGATGGAGGGGGGTAGACAAAATAATATGATTTGCTTTTATAGGATGTTTGGAGTGGATCTGAATTGGTTGAGGAAATCGTCACTTGGCAGCCCTGTAAAACTGTCTGTTGTTCGGCTATGCAAAGAGAGTTTCAAGCGTGAGTTTGCAAAAGGCAACTGAAACTTTAAATACTTATTCACCAAAAGTCTGGGAGCAGCTCCTTCCCTAAATCTCAGGGGCAGATGGAGGGGTGGGGGGAACAAAATGAAACCATCACTTGCTTATTAAAGCCAGTGGGAAAGCAGCACTTCACTTCAAAAGGAACTCCATCCCACACACTTTCCTGGGGTGGAACAGGTTGGGTAAACACCTGTTGGTAGGATGACCAGATGAAAAAGAAAACAACGCTCCTGTAGCTTTAATGAATGTGAAATGAGGAGAAAAATCAGCCAGGGCAGCCTGACCTACAAGAGGAAAGGCGTACCTGCCAACATTCCTTTATTTATGCACCGTATTTGTTTACCTGGCAATTTCTTCTACGCCACCTGGCTCCACAGAGCCCCCAAGGGCAGTTTAGGCATATCAGCTCACCCACAAAGTTGACTGAGGGAGTTAGGCCAGTCATGCTCTCTCTGCTCCTCTCAGGCTAACCTTCCTCACAAGCTTGTTGTGAGGACAAAATGACAGACGGAAAACCCCCGTAGGCCACCCTGATCTCTTTGGAGAAACGGCAAGGTAAGTATATAAATGAGGAAGCGAAAGTAACAGATACATTTGTTATAAAATTAACCGTATCGAGCACAGACTTTCACATTTTAAAAAGCAGTCTGAAAGGTCTAGTAAAATATCTCAATTTAAAGTCCTAGGGACTAGAAACTTCTTTTTTTTAAAGCAAGAAAAGTGAGATTCTCAGGGAGCTGAATTCTGTACTAATTTGTGCTGTTTTGTTTTTATACCAGGGAATAACAGCCCTGTCCTCCATAGCAGTGCTGCAAAGCTGCCAACTGGCCTGGAGAAAAAAAAAATCACCTGCCCCTTTCATGTGTGGAAATTGGCAGCTGAAACTTTTCACAACAATGGGATAAATAGCATCAACCAGCAACTGGCACCCCATTAACGCTCTTTTAAAGGGACGGAACTTTTTTTCTGCTCCAGGCCTGTTGGCAACTTTATAAACGGCAATTGCACCTCATTGAGAAAAATGTGCTCAGCAAGCCACTTTCGAAGAAGGTAACACCTGCACCTAAAGGCTTCCAGCAGCAGAGCACCTTCAGTTGTCTGCCCCTGTATGCTGCAGTTGCTGACTGGAACTCCTGAGGGGATTTTAGCAGGTGTAACTTTATTTTCATCCACGCAGGCATCTTCTGATTATCTCTCACCTAGGAGGCCAGGAAGAGCCCGATCTGCTCTGGTTGCCCTAGTCACTGAGGTCAGCCTGCAGGGCAGAGATTGGCTAAAAATGGCTAGCCGGCATTGGGCAGCTGTTACCCCCTCCCCTCGGGGACCAGCATTTCTTCTCTTGTGATAACCTTGGGCATCTTTCTTGTTTCTCCTAGCTCCCTTCCTGTGTCTCTAATCACCGCCTGATGCAAAGACAGTTAACAGAGGAATCTTCCCCCCATCTCTCGGCATGCCAAGAAAAGCTTCCCTCTGCTAAATGCTTGTGCGCCAAACCTGGGTTAAAGGCACAGCAAGCAGGGCCAAGCCGTGGCTTCTCTGTTTAGTGGAGTTTGGGGGGTGGGGGTCTTAAAAAGCAATTGAGTCTGAGAAGCAGACCACCTTGCTTTCCAGACTGGGAAACTCCCAAATTATTATACCACAGCAGGGACCTCAGTTTTGCTCAGACTTTGCTGCGCACCTTGTCTACGATAGCAAATCTTTGCAGAGAGGCGCAGCTAGGGATTGCATCTGTGGAACAGAAAAGTCAGTCGTGGTAACCAAGCCCCGGCTTCATCCACAGAGCTGCTCCTCTACTGTTACCAAAATCTCTTTATACAGTGCCTGGCCCATGGCGGGTTCTTTAATAAATTACAGAATTATCGCAAAGAACAACAAGCCCTTTTTATCCTGGAAATGTTCACTTAATGAGAAACATAACGGACCATGTCATTTAGTGTTGCCAATTTCTCACTAATGGTGGGAAAAAACTTATTGGCATTTGCCACTGGGGAGGCGGAATGCGGGAAGAAAACAACGTTGTATGATGTGGTGACATCACTTCTGGGTGAAGTGATGTCACCACATTAGGGTTACCAGGTTCCCTGGCAAGGCAGGTATCTGGCACTCACCTTCTCTGTGTACCTCGTGCATTTATGCTCCTGCACCTGCTTGAGGACGTCACTTCTGGGAGACATAATTGCACAGGCACAGGAGCGCGCGCACTTCGCAGCAGGTTGATTTGGGCTCCAAACGGGTTCAGTTTGACCCATTTAGGGCCCAAATTGGCCTGCTGTGAAGAACAGGAGCTCTCTCAGGGTGGAAGTGATGTCATTGCACCACCCCAAGAGCACACTTGGGAGGCCCATTACCCTGCTGGTCAAGGGAGGGGGGAGGGGGAGCAGGGGATCCCCCGCTACCACCAGGGGACTGGTAACCCTATACAACATAGAGCAATTCTTTAGAAATTCTTCCAATCTCTGTGGTCTTTACCCCAGAAATTGGGGAAATGACTCAATGCAGTGACATCACTTCTGGTTCTTTACCCAGAAGTGACATTGCCGTGTTGCACAATGCTCCCCTTTCCCAAACCCACTCTCAAACCTCCTGCGATTGTCGAGCTCAGACCTGGCAACCATATGTCATATGAAACATGAAGCTGCCGCCAAACAAGGCAACCCGTATTCAGTTATCCTTCCCCCTTCACAACATCCAGTATCTTGTTTCAGGAAATCATTGCAATGTCCATTTCCCCGCCTTCCCTATCATAGCATTGGCTGCCACTATCACAGGACATAAAACAGCATCGTGGCATTATGCAAATTGTACTTCATGTTACAGATGGAGGGAACTCAGTACAGGGCTGCAAGCTTGGGTGGTAGCCTTGTGTTTCTTATGTAGCTTTGCCTTTA
Source organism: Eublepharis macularius (assembly GCF_028583425.1). Taxonomy (NCBI): domain Eukaryota; kingdom Metazoa; phylum Chordata; class Lepidosauria; order Squamata; family Eublepharidae; genus Eublepharis; species Eublepharis macularius. The sequence goes on from NC_072798.1 coordinate 16,431,785, forward strand.
TACTACAGTAGTGAGTTGCTCATTTATTTGAGCCTGGAGGATTGCTTGACAGTACCTGGAGTATTTTAATTCTGATGCAAAACAGGCTTCGCCAATATCTGGGTAAGAGGCCTCCAGGGGACACCACCTATGATGCTTGCTTACTTATCAGTTTTTTTAAAAATAAAAGCATTTTAATTAAGTCCTTTATTGGTTGTGTTAAAGATAATAACCGTAAAGACGGCCCATGTGACCCTTTTGCCCCACACAATAAAGAAACAGTCAGTAAAGCTCTGTGACCACATATGCAGAAGATGAAAATCATGTACTTCTATAGATGTGTCAAATATGGACTTTTGGCAACACTCTTGCTGAATCTGCGAATGTTCTTTTGTCTTACAAAACTCTTCAAAGTACAGGATTTCCTCCTGAATCTGGTCACCCAGCTTCCATAGCTGCAAGGCTGTGATCTGACCAGGGCCGTTTCCAGACGACTAAGCAGAAGGCGCTGCATGCCACCATGTTCCGGATCGCGACGGGGAAAACGCGAAATATCGCGTTTTCTCGTGCGAGTTTGGTGCGACATTGCGCCAAACTCGCGCGAGAAAACACGATATTTCGTGTTTTCCCCATTGCGATCCGAAACATGGCAGCATGCAGCGCCTTCTGCTTAGTCGTCTGGAAACGGCCCAGTTGTTCGTATCCAAGACAGAAAAAGAGAACATAAGAGCTTTGCACGAGGGAGACGCTCTAGACGTTATTTCTTTTACAAATGTGCCATGGAACCAAGCTATGATCCATGTAGTCACACAGCAGCTCCAAGGAATGGCTTCTATTAAAAAAAGGAGAGTACAAATAGGCTCGGAAATCTTCCATCAAGGGATGGAGGGTTCCTGCCTTTCCCCCAAGCTTTTTTCCCTGTGCAAAAGCCGTGGCCCGGGGGATAGTTTTCCTATTTCCACTGCTGCACGTGCACACAATGGCCGTTTCCCCACACGTTGAATAATGCACTTTCAATGCACTTTAGTTATCCTTTAGAAGTGGATTTTTTGTTCCACACATGGAAAATCAGTTACAAATGTGCACTAAAGCGTATCGAAAGTGGATTATTCAACGTGTGTGGAAACGGCCACTATCTCTGTGTGGAGCAGCAGAAACGGGAAAGCTCTCTCCCCATGCACATTACTTTTGCGTGGGGAAAAAAGTTTGGGAGAAAGGCAGGACCTCTCCTTGTCCCGGCGGCAGCTTTCTGAGCCCATTCCTGCTCTCCTTTTTTAAAAATAGAAGCCATTCCTCAGAGCTGCTGTGTGACTGCACAGGTTGGCTCCGTGGCAAACTCGTTAAAGAAGTAATGTCTAGAATGACTCCGTAGTCAGCAATTTTTTAAAGGATTTGGTTGGCAAAGATGTCTTGGTCCCATGTCATTCCCATGGAGGTAGAAGGTCTGCCTGCATCCATGCCCTTTTGCATGCAAACTGTCCCTTTCATTGGAACGTTCTGTGTATATTGCTGGCGGGGGGGGGGAATGGGTGCCTAGCGCATCAGAAGGGGCACAAGAGAGGATGTACAGCCATGTGCAAAGGTGAACACTTCAGCCCAGAACAGAAGCAAAAGCAAAGCTGGACCCATTAAAGGTCTTCCGAAGGTTCTTCTCTTCAGGCTCAGTTGCCCATTCACAGTAGATCTCTATTTCCTATCTACTTTCCCATTTCTACTTTCAGGGGCTCACCAGAGTTTCTATTTAATTCCATAGAATGGCTACTGAACTTATTTGAGAAAATACAGTTCCAACCGTTCAGTTTTATTTATGTTTTTAAATTATTTGGTCTATCCAAAACTGGGATTATTAAACCCAGGGTTGTTGTTTTTAAAAAGAAAGAAATAGAAGGCTTAAATAAACCTAGTAGTAGAATGAGCAAAATGGTCATCCAATCATAAAAAGAGATTTTACTTCTTGCTGATATGTGGACAAGGAGGAAATGGTTAACCTGGTTACAGGTGTTCACAAGTGGTGATCATCTAGGCCTTTGCAGTATAAAAATAAACCAGTGCTGAAAATTTTAAAATGTACTGTTATAGTTAGTCAAATGTGTATTTAAGCATTCCCTGTTGTGATATATACAGGGTGTGCCCCTTTTCACAGAAGAAGTAATAATTTATAGGAGCACATATTATTGCATAATGAAGGGAGTGTCTCTGCAATTGAAGCTGACCTTCTCGACACTGGTGAAGTATTTTTGAGCTCTCGAACATTTCTGACTTCAGCCTGGCTTCCTATTCCATCTGGAGGCTGCCCAGAAAAGAAGTGAAACAAATTATGGAACAGGCAAAGCATCCACACAGTGGGATTCATGTTTCTGCATGGGAAGAAGGAAAGAGTACTATGGACACTTTCATATGGCTAAGAGCTTGGGATGACCAGAGCAAGAGCCAGGAATTCATACCATGGCAAGAAAACCCAGCCAGGGCTCAAAGATGGAGGTGAAGATGGCTGCATTTTACCAGGGCTTGGTGGTAAAGCCAGGGCTGGCGCCAGCATCGCTGGCACCTGAGGCAGTTTAAGGTTGCCGCTGTGCACGCATGTGCCAGATTGCGTGATGACATCACTGTGTGATGTCATCACGCAGGGCTGCGCACGGGGGCAGGGGGGGAAGCCTTCCAGCCCTCCCGTTCAGTTGCTCTGCAGGCCAGGCGCAGCCAGCCACCCTGGCCACCGGCTGCGCCTGGCCCTCAGAGCAACTGAACGGGAGGCTGCCCACTCATCTCCCCCACGCTGCTGCCACCAGCACGCGCTCCTGGCCGGGCGCAGCAGTTGCGGGCCAGGCACGGCAGGCGGCTGGGGCGGTGCACAGCGGCGTGCATCCTCCCAGCCCTCCAGCTTAGATGCTCTGCGTGCCGCCCTGACCGCCTACCGTGGCTGGCCCGCGGCTGTGTGCTGGCGGCGGCGGCGGCGGCAGCAGCACAGAGCAACTGAGCTCTGTGGTGCACGCCCCCAGGCCAGCACTTCCCCCCCCCCCCCGGCGCCTTAGCGCCCAAGGTGGCTGCTGGGCTGGCCTCAATGGGCAGGCCAGCCCTGGGTAAAGCTACCAACTCTGGGTGGAAGTGCCTGGTGACTTGGGAGTGGAGCTTGGGCAAGGCAGAGGTTAGAAAGGAGAGTGACCTCAGTGCAGTATAATGCCAATATCTATTCTCCAAAGCAGCCACTTACTCCAGGGGAACTGACCTCTGTCATCTGGAGAGCAATTGTTCTTCCTGGAGTTCTTCAGGCCCCGTCTGGAGGTTTGCAACCCTACTTGGGTCCTTGCCCCAACCATTCCCATGTAGAGAAGCCACCTGTGTTTAAAGTCCTCCTGAAACCCCTTACATACAGGTGTAGCATTATTAATCCTAGATGACAACTAAGCTGTATTAGTTTCAGAAGTTAGCTCAATTATAAAGTAGTATAAGAAGTTTGCCCTGACCTAGATAGCCTAGGAAAGCCTGATCTCATCAGATCTCAGAAGCTAAGCAGGGTCGGCCTTGGTTAGTGATTGGATGGGAGACATCCAACAAAGACCTGGGTTGCAGAGACAGGCAATGGCAAACCAACTCTGCTAGCCATGAAAAGCCCACCAGCAGTCACCAAAAGTCAACTATGATTTGAGGACAGGATTTCATTCATTCATAAAAAGTATAAAAATGTAGTATAAAAAGTTAGAGGATCATTGGCAAACTGGGCACTCCCCCTCCTCCACCCCCAAAAGTGTCAACTGTCTCCTTGCACTTGAGCAGATAAAGTGGCCAGTCGGGAACAGCGGTCAAAACTATTCCAGAATTTAGGTAATTCTACACGTTCCAACTTGGAATACTTGGCTTGCTGTTACAACAATAAGAGCGTTGATAAATCCACTGAGGTTCTAAGTTCAATGGATTAATATACTTTGGGTTCTAGGTTAGAATGATTGATATAGTTTGTTTCTGTTTCTTTGTATTAGGGAGTTAATCCCCTTCTGTCAGGCTTCGGCTGTCCTTGGATTGGCATGTTATAACTCAGCAAGTCAGTTGTGTAGTGAAATATCGGTTAAGGGATTGGACATCTGCTCCTTTGTTCAGCGACAGATTTTCCCTTCATGTGCACACACACAAATTTACTATTACGGCCGTCTATCTTTAGCCCATCTTTCCTCAAGGAGCTTAAGGAAGTGTATACCATTATTGACTCCCTCCTTTTATCTTTACAACATCAGCTTTTGATGAAGGTTGAGCTTACAGATGGCAACCCATGCAAGGCCAGCCACTTAGCATCGTGGCTGAATCAGGATTTGAACTGGGTCATAATCATCTTTGGTAACCACTACACCTCACTGGTTCTTTTGTACTATTTCTGTTCTATCCTAGCTACTCTCTTGCTTTTTCAGCCTCCCTGTTTCTTTTGATGTCTGTCTCAACTTTCCTCATATCTGTAGCAAGCAGCAACCCTTCTGCCCTTCCACTTCTGCCCTTCGCCATATACCCAAACGACCTCCCATCATTATGTCTCCCCTAACTTCACATCCGTTTCTTCCTGCTATGTTGGAAAATGACATGTAGGGGAAGACCACAGACACCTGCCTTCCTTGTCTTTCTCAGCTACTCTTCCTCCCACCTCTCAAACCTGGCATGGCATCGGCGACAATCCTGGCTCAGTCACTTCCTGCATTACCTCAGAATCTACCGTGTGGCAGCAACTCGCTCACCACATACGCTGAGTTTTGTACACTTGGAATGCTGTGATCTCAAACCCATCACATCCTGAAATATCTTCAAGAACCTGGTGGAACCCTGGGAAGGACTAGAGTGGTTAAGAACATGTGCATCTGAGTTGCCAAGAAGAGGGCATTCTAAAGATACAAAATTCTAAGGGCCCTCAGGCCTCATGGAGCCAGGGACGTCAAGTGGTTGGCTTTTATATGATGTTTGGGCTCGCTGTGGGTGGTTTGAGGCATAGGTGTAAACTACAGGGGGCTAAGGTGCTCAAGCCCCCCTGAATTCGGCTGAGGGGTCTGAGCCCCCCTGGGCAACCAGTGAATTATGGGGGGAAGGCTGAGGGGCTCAAGCCTCCCTGAATTTGGCTGGGGGGGCTGAGCCCCCCCAGGCAACCAGTGAACTACAGGGGGGCTGAGGAGGTCAACCCCCCCCCCCAATTTAGCTGGGGGGGCAAGCAGTGACAAACTCACGTGAGGGACAGTTACAATGGCAAATGAGGCACAGGACTGTCCGTGCTTCCTGTTGTATCATATTACAATTTCCATGATTCTTTGGGGCTTTGTCACTGTTTTTTGCTCATATGTATTTGTATGTTTATTAAGAGTTTATAATTTAAAAAAGGAATTATAGTTTATATATACAATTTACAAATAAATGTTACAGGAGAATTAAGAGACTCTGATGGAGGATATATGATTCTGAAAATCAAGCTCCTGGAAGGCAAGATTTACACACTAGCAACGATATATGCAAAAGAAATTTTTTATGAAAATGTTCTTCAATCGATTTTTGATTTTCAAGAAGATAATGATCTTCGGAGATGTAAATGGGGTAATGGATCTTTAAAAAGATACGTGAAAAAAACCAAAGAAGGCAAACTTCCTCAAAATGTGTTTAATTATATGGAAATGTTACAATTGGAAGATGCTTGGAGGATCAAAAATCTGAATAGTGGAGACTATTCTTTCTTTTCTGACAGATACGAACACATTCAAGGATTGATACGTGCTGGATATAAAAAACCTGAGTTTATATATAGTTTTTATTATATGTTTACTCTTTCTTTTTGTTTTCTTTTGATGTAATTATAATTGTGCTATTGTTTTTATTTTCTTTTTTCTGTTCTTATATTTATAAAAATAAATTTTATATAAAAAAGAATGTATACACTGTCTTAAAATACCTATGACTATGGCCCACACTAAGTAGCTTAGTCCTTAACCCTGGCTGGCTCCACCCACTTTCAATGTAGCAACAGTCAGATTGCAAGGCCTCTGTTGGACATAATGGCAATACAATTGCTTGGCTATGATTTACATTTGGGGAATGTTAGAAGACTCCACTTCTAACACTGTCCCTTTCCTCAGGTTTCAGAGGGGGAGAAACCAGATAATTAGAAAGATAGAGAGGTCAGGGCATCTGCTTACTGTTTACTTCTTTACTGCCCCCTGAACTATCCTTTGAGGTATAGATTGCTAATCTCTGGAATAAATCAGTAGATAGGAATCTATCTCTCCACTTTCCTATCAAAGTAAGGAGTTCCTATAATAAAGAACTCTTACTTTTCTAAAATTAAGGCAAGTGTATGTTTGTTATTTTCTCTTTCACACTCACACCAGCCAGCACGCTCCAACCACCCATCATCACATTTTCTCTGCAATGAATGCTACTCTGTTAAGGACCAGTTTCTGTTCCTTTTAATAGGGAAAAAGTGACTCTCTATTTTATTTTACTTTTTTCAGTTATGTTATCATTACATTGTATTTTGGAAATGGAACAGTGGAAAAAGGTAGGCCCTATGTTTCCTTGTTGAAATAGCTTTGTTTGTTTGCTGCTTTTTTTTTTTGCTGGGTGTGGGAGAACAGTTAGTTTTTTCATGGTAGTGTGTTTGGGGGGACTACATCAGCCACTCCTAAGCTCCTCTTTCAATTTCCATTCCATTTTTAAATGGAGAGGTGGTATCTATTGTAGAAAAGGACCATTCCTAAAATTGAGTGCTGTATCTCTGAAGCAATGAGAAAGCCCATCTGCATAAACAAGATTGGGGGGGGATACAGAACAGAGGCTTTTTAAAAATTTCCTTTTGCTGTGTATGCAGAGCGGCGAGAACATTGGCAAAGAACGTGAGCTCTGTATATGTTCATGCTCTGTATTTTTCTGGTACCTAAAATGGTATGGTACAGTTTCAAAGGGGTGACCAACTAGCTAATGCTTAGAGAAGAAATTGAAAAAAGCAGTTGAGTAGCACTTTCAAAACTACAGCAAATGCAGGGCTTTTTTTGAAGGGGAACATCCCGGAACAGCATTCCAGCAGCTCTGGAATCTGCCCATGTGATTACTTCCTCCTTGGGCCCACGGGCTCTGCAGAGGAGTCTAAACTGCTTTGAGTTCATTCTGCTTTCTTTTCATTCCTTTGTGAGTGAGTGAGTGAGTGAGAGAGAGAGAGAGAGAGAGAGAGAGAGAGAGAGCAGACACTGTTCGGGCCCAGTGCGGGCTCTGCAGAGGAGGTTAAGCTGCTTTGAGTTCATTTTGCTTTTTTTTCATTCCTCCATGAGTGAGTGACGGAGTGAGTGAGTGAGAGAGAGTTAGAGAGAACACGCAAGTAGAGCTGCTGGGGCCGGCTCTCCAGAGGGGGCTAAGCTGCTTTGAGTTCATTCTGTTTTCATTTCATTCCTATGTGAGTGAGTGAGAGCGAGAGAGAGAGTGCAAGTAGAGCTGCTGGGGCCGGCTCTCCAGAGGGGGTTAAGCTGCTTTGAGTTCATTCTGCTTTCATTTCATTCAGGGGTTTCTGTGTATGTGTGTGCTGCTTTGAGTTCATTCTGTTTTATTTTCATTGGGGGAGTAGGTGGTTGGGGCTGTGTCTGTGTGTGTGCTGCTTTGAGTTCATTCTGCTTTCTTTTCATTCCTCTGTGAGTGAGCGAACGAGAGAGAGAGAGAGAGAGAGAGAGAGAGAGAGAGAGAGAGAGCAGAGCTGCTGGGGCCAACTCTCAAGAGGAGGCTAAGATGCTTTGAGTTCATTCTGTTTTCATTTCATTCCTCTGTGAGTGAGTGAGAGCGAGAGAGCGCAAGCAGAGCTGCTGGGGCTGGCTCTCCAGAGGAGGCTAAGCTGCTTTAAGTTCATTCTGTTTTCATTTCATTCAGGGGTTTCTGTGTCTGTGTGTGCTGCTTTGAATTAATTCTGTCTTATTTTCATTCGTGGTGCGTTGATGGGTGGGTGGGGCTGTGTGTCTGTGTGTGCTGCTTTGAATTCATTCTGCTTTCTTTTCAGGGGGGTGGAGCTGTGTGTATGTGTTTGCTGAAGTAGATGCAGAACCAAACCCTTTTAAAAGTTAACTAATGGCTCCAGCTAACCTGTTAAGCATTCTTTTTAAAATGTCTACACTCAACTAGATGTGTATTGACAGTTGTTCACCATCTAGGCTGCTACAACTAACATGAACTGATTTCAGGTATATAACAGTATTATTGTACTGTGGCTTACTTTGCATGGTGGTTGTTTGGATAAAAAGCTATAAAACACTCTGGTAAATTTGAAATGCGATTACAAAAAGTTAGAAGCTTCAGGGATTACACCCTGCCTGCACAACCCAGACAAACCTGTCCCACCAGACATTTGTATATGTTTTCCAAGGACTAAACTATAACATCTAATGTGTACAAGGCATAATATTCAGACTGTGTCCAAGATTCTTTTTTATTTTACTTTTAGGTAGGTTTGTTTTTGTATTATTTCAAACCCTGGCCCCATTCAGGATCAGGATCAGGTTATAAATCTCTGTTTTCTGAACATGGCTACCCCTCTCCTGTTTTTAATATGTAATTTCTCCTCCTTCAGAATCCTTATATTTTCCTTTGAATTGTTTTCAATCCACCATTCCATTCAATTTGCCATGGATAGATTTCTAATTAGAAAGAGAAAGTTTTTTTCTGAAGCTGAAGGTATGTTTCTGGATATTGCTATGGAGCAGAAAGTTAAACTTTTAGTTCTTAGAGCCAAGCTACAAGTGACGCCTAACACGAGGAGTACACTTGTCAGTTTCTTGAAAGTTTTGATGGGAAGTGTAGGCAAACAAATTGACTGCTGCTGCCAGCTCTTTCCTAGCCACATCAGTGACAGAAAGGACATCTCTATTGACGTTTCTTTGAACTGAAATTGAACTGAAGAATTAATAATTTCAAAGGCAGATGTTTAATCAAAGGAAATGATACAAGAGATTGGCAGCTATCTGAGGAGAATGCCTGACCAATGAATGGATTTTACAGGCTCCTGCCAATGAAAATATTTGTTATTTCTCTCTGATGCCAAAGATGCCTGTTTTAAGACAGCGATATAACTGAGTTGCTTCAAAGGTGGGAAGAACGTTTGTTAAGGAAAGAAAGAGGGTAGGGATGCGGAAGTCAGAGTAGCAGCCACAGAGCAGACTGGCTGTGTTTATTTGTTACATTTTTATTCCATCTTTCCTCTAAGGTGCTCAGGGTGACAACCACACTTCTCCACAACAACCCTGTGGGGTAGTTTAGGCTGCAAGAGAATGACTTGCCAAAAGTCATGAGTTTCATGCCATGGTGGGGATTTGAACCCCAGATATCTAGGTCCTAGCATGCCCACTTCTCTAACCACTATACCAAGCTGGCTCCAGAATTTAGTGACTTCGTTATCTGTCAGGGTCCTAAGACTGGAAAAGAGCTGATTACCCCTAACAACACCACCACTTTTCCTCTAAACACATGAAGCTGCCTCATCCCAAGTCAGATCTTTGGTCCATCTAGCCAGTATGGTTAGGTTCAGAGTGTCTCCACACAAGACTTCTTACATAAGAACGCTCAAGTGTAGAAAAACGCAATGTTAGCCGGGAAGGGTAGTTTGAAAATACAGAGTGGAAGGCTCTTTCAATTTCACCTCTCTACAGAGCAGGCAAAGATAGCTCCTCAGAGGGTTTGTTAATTTCCTCTTTGCCTGACAGAGCCTTTGGTCCATCTAGTATCGGTCCACCTAGTTCAGTGTTGACTGAGAGCGGAACTAGAAGTGACGAATGACACAGGTTGGACACTTGTCAGCTTCCCTCAAGTTTTGATGGGAAATGTAGGCAGCTTGGCAGAATGTTGGACAAGTGACAGTTGAAAAGTCCACTGGACAGCCATTGGAGAGCCAAGCTGCAAGACCAGAACGCCTACATTTCCCACCAAAACTTGAGGGAAGCTGACAAGTGTCCAACCTGTGTCATTCATCACTTGTAGTTCTGCTCTGAGAGCAGCTGTCCAAGGTCTCAAGCAAGGAAAGATCTTTTTTCACACCTCTGTCCCAAGCTCTTTTAAAATTGATAGGGCAAGAAATGAACCTGGGGTGTTCTTTTTGAAATGCATGTGTTCTACCAATAAACCACAGCCCTTCCATTAATATCCCAGAAGGTTAAAGACAACACGAGAGCCTTCTTGATTTGTGTGCTCCCCCTCTTGCAGGTTAAGAGGCCAACTGTATTTGCTGATGGTCCTACAAATCTTGGAATTGGCAGGCCATCAGTATCTTGAAATTGTCTATGCTGTTTAAGCTAGACAACTCTCTGTTAGAGGAAGCCGTATCTCAAGAGTGTGTGCAATCATATACTAGTAGCTGGAGCTTTTTTAAAGACATATATCGCTAGTACATGCAAATGTGCATTCTCTATGGTGGCCCCACCTTCTTGAATGGTCTACCTGAAGAGGTCAGGAAAGCTCCTGCTCTCGTGCCTTTCTGCAAGCTATGCAAAACTGAATTATTCAAGAGGGCTTTAAACTCAGATAGGAGAGCTATACTGTAATGAAGTGGTCTCAAAGAGATGCATCAGTAAAGAGATAGGGACTGTAGACTTTATTACTGCGTACTGTCTGTTGCTCTATGTATGATACTTCTGGGCCGGGGTAATTTCGTAGACAAAGAGCTGAAGGAACTTATTAGCATAACTCATTAGCATATGCCATGCCCCTTGACATCACCGGAAATGTGTAATTAGCGTTACTAATTTGCATATGCCACACCCCCAGACATCACCTATCCTGGCTGTTTTGGACCCAATCCTGGCCATTCAGGACTGAAATTTGGCCCAAAATGGCAAAAAGGGGCTGAAAATGGCTGAAAAGGGGCCCAAAATGGTCAGGATTGGGCTGCTGCTGGAGAGTGATCCGCTACCTGTCAGAGGCCTGATCCGTGCCATTTCGGCCCCAATCCAGGAAGAAACGTGCCCAAAATGGCCGAGAGTCAGGTGGGCAGGGCCACCTGACATGCGACCTCTTTGGGGAACTGCCGGAACTGCGCGTTCCCCCTCAAAATGAGCTCTGCTTCTGGGTAGTTTCTAGGTTATTGTTTATGCTCTCTATATGGGATTTCTGCTGGGTTTGAAATCTTTGCAAATTTGCATTATATACCCTATCACATCGCTTATTGAAATGTCCCTGGAATTGACTGTACTAATCCGCTTTGAATCTCAGTGAGAAAGATGGACTGCAAAAGATATAAATAAAATAAATAAAGTAGAATAATCAATGGGAGTCTTAGGGAAAGAACATGAATGGGGAGCATTTGACCAAGGTTACAACGTCCGAACAAACAAACCCAAAACCAGAGAAACTGTTCGCCCAACTTTGCTTTGTCCAATTAGAGAGCTACGTAAAAGGGTGCGGGGAGGTTTTAGATTTTTATCTAATATTCTAATTAACATAAACTCTCAGGATAGAAAAGGAATACAAATTAAAAAAACACAGGGCTGGGTAAATACATAGTATTTATCCACATATTATTAATTTGAATCCCTACTTTATCTCATTAGTCAAGGTAATATAGACTAAGTTGAAAATATAAACCGCGTAAGCTGGCTACAAGGTTAACAGGTTTCCCTTGTTTGTGAGCTTTCCAGCCGCACCTGGCCAGCCACCGATAGAAACAAAATGGTGGATGTGACGGCGCTTTCATCTGATCCGGCAAGGCCGTTGGTCAGCCATTCTTTGGTGCTTCCAATGACTCTCAGCAAATCACACAAGGATCATCCCTTCTCCAGAACATCTGGCTGGTGCCCTCTGATTCAACGAATTAATCACATCTGTATGCACTCACTTTTTGACTGTTCAAAGCACTTTCCATACATTATCTTGAGGAGAAAAAAAACCCTGATGTTCAGAAAAGCTCTAGGAAAGAAAGGTTGGTTCAGTATCAGCAAAGAAAATGGATCGGCATGATGTCTATCCCTCAGCCAAAGTACTCTGTGGACCACTTACTCTTCAGCAAGAGTATAGGAAAGAAGATTCATAGGATTGCCAGCCTCCAGGTGGTGGCTGGAGATCTCCCGGAATTACATCTGATCTCTAGGCGATAAAGATCAATTCCCCTGGAGAAAATGGATGCCTCCTCCAAACACTGCCCTTTTTAGGCTCCACCCACAAATTCTCCAAGAATTTCCCAACCTGGAGCTGGCAACCCTATTTGTGAGCCCAGCAGCTCATGTGAATGCTGAATTTGGTTTCTTTTGACCTTAGTGACCTGCTAGGCTCCACATCCCACTTTCTAGAGACAAATGCTACTACTATCTCCTATTAGTCACCTGTTTTCACTGGCTCCCTTTCAGCATATCGTAAGGCTCAGGAACATTTCCATGAAAGAGTATTGTGAAAAGACTGTCTCGGGAGCTCTTTCCTGTGTTGGGATATGCAGTCCAAAAACGGTGTTCTTTAAAACCTGTCTTTCCAGCGAAGCCTGTCTCACTTTGAACAGGAAGAAGCAGATATATATGCATATGTGTAAGATTAGCCAACTCAGCTTTATATAAACAACCCCAAAATGCCTAACCTGAAATTTGCTTGCAGTGAAAGAAGCTTCTAAGGAGTGACAAATTGCTGCGAAGCCATTTAATATATCTAGATAAAGACTCTTTTGGACAGATCTTCTTAATTGTTGCATTAAGTGTATTTAGGGTGACTCAATAAGAATTGACTTGCTTATCGTGTCTAGCAGAATTGTTGCTGAAAGTCTCTGCTTACCAAGCCAGGGTATTTATAAGCTGTCCTTCCATCGCTCAAGCCATGTGTCTTGTTATATTTAGGACAAGTTCTAAGCAGAAGTGAGCCGTATCCTTTGAAAAAATTACATTCCATCTTCTCATTTCTCTAAATTAAGACTCGGAACAGTGATCGAGGGAAGACTAGGAGCAACAAATGGAAAAATGAAAGGGCTTACGGAAAAGGCTGTTCTCAATTGATACATCAGAGCTATAATTAATATATCAGAGAAATACCGCAATCTCTACAGCAAAATTATGCCCGTGCCATTTATTTGGGTACTGTAAATTAGAAGCCTCCCCCCTCACTCCGAAATCGGTACTTTAAAAAGTGCACCACATAAGGCAGATATTGATTCTGTTCCATGGACTGACTGAGATAGACAATACCCCTGTAAATATTGCCAGATCAATAGTTCCAGAGAAATAATTGAGTGCAATAACGAGATCTCATTCTAGCAAAACAAATCCATGGTGGCTTGTTACCAAGAGCTGGCAGCTGTTACATGAATAGACTATTTCTTTATGAGGGTTGGGAAGGTAGGTCTTAACTGGGCCAATTCTGTGCGCAAGCGGCACAAGGACCAACATTCCTAAACAGAAACATTTTCCATGTGGCAAAAATGCCTATACCGAAACAACTTCCATGTAGGAAGTTTGCTTGAATTCCAAATACGTGGTGACCCTGCATTGCATCATGCAACCTTCCATCGATAAAAATAGGGATGTGATCGTTGCACCCCTATTCATTTGTCAAGGATTACTGCCCGAGCACCTCCTCATCAATACACATTGCTGAATGTTTTGCATTGGATTCCGCTTGTTCTATTCATGTATTCACCTACAGATATTCTGGTGAACTCCACCCCACCACCCACCCCAATTATTCTACAGTCTGTTATCAGCTGCTCAGAATGAGTCTCACACACCATGTGAAAGGGCACACTGTGGTCTCTTCTGCATGCTCAGCTTTGCGGCAGGTTTTGGGTGGGTATTCAGCCCATGAGGATCAGATCTGCTTATGCATCAGTTCTGGCCCTCATACAGCTTCAGTTCTTTAATTCTGCACTTCAAGGAGTTGAATGAAAGCGGTTTCATCCGGGATTTTTTTTTTGCACATGTGTTACAATGTTGTAATGTTTGGACATTGGAGGAGGTTTTATGATTGGCTGAGGTGTGTATGAACATTGGTTCTGTCTTGGCGCTTCCGCATCCCAACTTCTTGCCCAGCCCCCTGCTGTGACTCACTGCCATCCACCAGCTGTGAGAGATGTATTGCACTGAGCCACTTGCCACCCGCCACTTTGTCAACATCCGCCATCTTCCACAGCTCCTCAACCAGGTGCCGCCCCTCAATGTCTCGGGCCAGCCCTGGGTGCGTCACCATACAAAATAAAGTTGGACTTGTGGGTCGCCATACCAAAAAAGTTGCTATAGATCTGCTGTGAAGATGGTGGTGGTGCAAATTGCCGTCAAGTCATAGCTGACTTATGGCGACCCCTGGTTGGGTTTTCATGGCAAGAGGCTAACAGGGGTGGTTTGCCTTTGCCTTCCTCCACAAGCTTGGTCTTCATCGGAGGTTCCCCATCCAATTACTAGCCAAGGCCAACCCTGATTAGCTTCTGAGATCTGATGAGATCGGGCTTGCCTGGGCAGCATGAAAAAACGACCTGTATTCCCTGAAAGCAGAACTGTACACTTGTTAAGCCAGACAGACACAGACAGCTGTTTCCTGTCACTTTAAATCTTCATTGTGACTGTGTTTCTTTGAAAGCTGCCCCAGGCTCCTATGTAAGATTGCCACCTGTGAACCCTTTACACTGATGCAATAGGAAAAAGGAAACTCTGTCCATTCCTGTCCATTCCGCCCTCGGTCCTGCTGTCCTACATCCTCACCTGCAGTGTGGTCCATCCAGCTGCCTTATACTGAGTCAAACTGTTGGTCTTTCAAGGTCAGTATTATCTCCTCCGACTGGCAGCACCTCATGAAGGTCTCGGGCAGAAACTTTAATATAATCTACTTAGAGATTTATATATTTAGGTATTTTTGGATCCCCCAATGAGGACTCAAAGTGACAACATTCTCCCCTCCATTTTATCCGTACAACAGGCTGAGAGAATGACCAGTTCAAGGTGACCCAGTGAACTTGCATGGTAGAGTGGGACTTCAACACTGGGTCTTAGTTTGACGCTCTAATCACTACACCACATTGCCTCATCAGCTCTGAATACAAGGGTTCTAATTTTCGCTTTTGTAGCAAAAGTATTGATAAACATCCTCCAGTCCCTAGGGCCAATTCACCCAATGCACTGTTAATTCAAGAATTTGTGAAGCTCTGCATGGCTACCTCCATCTTAGAAGAAGCATGTTCTCTTCTTCCTTGTGCTGGAGTGGATGTGTCTTCTAAGGTGACACCTGCTGCAATAGAGGAGGGGCCGGTGGCTCAGTGGTAGCGCAACTGCTTGGCATGCAGAAAGTTCTAGGTTCAGTTCCCAACATCTCCAGTTAAAAGAATCAGGAGGCAGATGATATGAAAGATCCCTGCCCGAGATCCTGGAGAGCTGCTGGCATTCTGAGTGGACAATTCGGACCTCGGTGGACTGATGACCTGGTTCGATATGAGGCAGCTTCATGTGTACATATCTTTAAATGGTTGTTTTCATTCATTTGCAAATCTATAAAGATTTCATTGTCTTGGGTTTCTTTGAGCAGGTAACAACCACACTTGACAATTCTCTCCTGATCCTCACATCTATAAATGCCAACCATGGAATGGTACTATTGTCAGACTTTGATACCAGATTTGACACAATACGTGCAACCTTTCTCTCAGAAGTAAAGAAGCAACCTTGAGTGATCATCTAATTTTAGCATGCCAAGAATTTTTTAATGCCTCATTTACATCCCGTGGCACAGATTTTAAGGACAAGCATCTTTGATCTTTTAAATAAAGGCAAATAAGCGCCTGCCCTTAATTGTATCTGAAAATTTCCAGGTACGTTTATGAGTAATAAGGACAGAGCTGTACTGTGTTGGAATTTGCACAGTCAATTAGCATTTCAAAAGGAACATCACACACTTTAGAAACGATGGCAACATGCATTTATGATCCAGCATGGGGTAAGGTTTACCAGTGTTCTAACAGGTGCAATCTTAAAGACGCTTTCGTAGGAGTAAGTCCCGTTAAAGAGACCTGAAAGGGATTCAGAGTAGATGTGTTTATGATGGTACTGTAAGTGGCTTCATAGTTAGGCAACAAATAAAGCCATAGGAGAACCAAGAAAAGGAACGATGACGGGACTGACTGGTCATGCAAGGGGAAGGTGTTTTCGGTTTTTCAAAAGGAATATTTTCCTGAAATATGAACGCAGACATTTATGGGGTAATCCTAAACAGGTTTACATCTTTCTCAATTCAGGGGCTGGGAAGGAAGTAACTGAGTTTAGAATTTCACTGTTCTCTTCCTCTTTGACGGTATGAATGCAATTAGAGAATTCTAGCCTCCTAGACATCTGAGCCTATAATAATTGGGGAAAGAGGGAGACAGTTGGATCGTTGCCAAGTCTGGTAATGGATTACCCAGAACAGAAGGATAATACTTCTTTGGCTACATGGTTCAAACTAGATGTCAAAACGGCCTACGGTAGTTTTGAAAATAGAACCAGAGGTGCTCCTCTAAATGAGAAAGTATTAGTGACTGCTGTTCTTTGGGGGTTTTCGCCTCTAAAAGAAAGACAAACAGCGTTCTTGGATGTTTTAACAAACTCATTAAGGCCGATTCCACACTACCTTAGCTCCCGCTTTTCTTGTGCAATGATTGTTCCATCTGTTATTGCGCAATCTTCGCGTGTTTGTCCACATCACCCTTTGAATAGCGCTTCTCCTGCGCAATCCGTTGATCACATCCCCTTTCAAAAAGACGGGTAAAGGGGCGGGAAAAACCCGAACGGCCCCGCGTTTTTTTTTTTTTTAAAGGACAAATTGACACTATATCGACGAGTAAGCATCCTGGTTCAATGGTACAACAACACCATTAATATAATATATATTAAAAAATCACCTGAGTCACTTACGATGAGCGCTTGGAACATCACAGCCTGCATGCTGGTTGAAATCATCCGGGAATGGGTGAGCGGTAACGATCACCTACAGCAGCATCCAACAGCAGAGCTTCATTTTGTCTTTGGAAAATTGACATCTGTGCCTAACTTGTCGGCACAGTCCGTGTCGGGCATAACATGAGCCATGATTTCAGTATCATGTGGATGCCCTCCCCAAAATATAAATTGAATTAACATATGAAATTGTTCCTCTGATATTTGAGGTCTGCCCGCTTTTTTAAAATGAGATTAATATGATGAGATGTCACCATATCGACACGGTACTCTTTTATTTTTTAAAAAAAGGGGTGGGGACAAAGGCGGAGAATTACTCCTTAATTGGGAGGCAGGTCAAGAGAGGCTCGGAATTCAACTGAGGGCAGTTATTCATCAAAAGATAACCTGCGGCGAAAGTGCAATGGGCTGTGGCGACGCCATGCCGAATTAATGACTGCTTCGGAGACGATGCGTGTGAACAGATGAAGGAATGGCGCTGTGGAAGCGAAAAACTGCCGCGAGAATGACGGTAGTGTGGATTCGGCCTAAGTTTCACAAGAGTGGAGCCGCTTGATCAAAACTACAGGACCTTACAAGCATTGATGTACCTAGGATCGGGGCCTATTATTATTAACAAATTATTGGGCTCTGTTGTAACTCCAGCAAGCTATCATTTGATCATGTTTAAAGAAAACGTATTATTTCAGAATTATGCCTCTATTTAACTGCATATTCCATCTTCTCTTTCCTTCCTCCCTCCCTTCCCTCTTCCCCCCATGAGATTTCAATAAAAGTTTATTATTTCAAAATGGTGTCTATATTTATATAAATGTACATGGAGCTCCTAGTTCTTTGGAATTGTCCAAGATTTCAAATCTTTCCTTTGTGCTGTTTGTCAGCAAATGTATGCGTTACTCTACCAAGCATAATAGTTCCGGACTCTGCGTAGATCAACAAAGTTTTAAAAAAACAACAACCACATATTATAATGCTGTCTTAACTAAATAACTGCCTTGGAAATCTTTTGATGGAAAGAGAGGGAGAGAGATATTTTGAAATATATAAATCAAATAAAGAATGCACAGTTTACTGTATTATATAGTACAAAGAATAAATAACACTTAATTTTATATTAATACAATTTAATATTTTTAGCATCCATTTAATGCCATATAAAAATGAAACTAGGGTTTCCAGGCACAGCCTGGCAATTAGCGGGTGGACTTATTGGCTGGGGGGGGGGTGCTCACTGGTGACATCATTAGGTCGCTGGCAATGCGATGACATCACTCCCCATGTTCCTGGAAGTGATACCAGTGCATTGCCGTGGGATGCTGGAGACACTCTAGCACAGCGGTCCCCAACCCATTTGAGCCTGTGGGCATGTCTGAAATTCTGACACAGTGTGGTGGGTGCAGCAACAAAATTGCTGCCACAAAATGGCTGCTGCAGGAGACAGAGTAGGGTTGCCAGGCAGGCCTTCTCAACCTCCCGGCGAGGGACAGGGGCCTGGCACTTACATTTGGGGAGAGGGGGATGAGTGCATGTGGAGTGCGCGCGAACGCGCCCTCACAGGTGCGATGACGTCACTTCAGGGGTGACATCATCATGTAGCCCCTGGGCAGGCCCATTTTCGGGCGCTGCAGAGTGCTCCTGCGGGCTGTTCTGTCGCGGATCGGGCCCGTTTTTGAGGCGCTGCGGAGTACAGGAGTGTTCCTGTGCTCTGCAGCGGCTCAAAAACGGGCCCAATCCACGCCAAAATGGGCCCGTTTTGGGCGCTGCAGAGCGCAGGCACATTCCTGAGCTCAACAGTGCCTCAAAACGGGTCCGATCCACGGCAGAACGGGCCTGTTTTGGGCGCTGTAGAGTACAGGAGTGCTCCACAGCAGCCCCGAACCAGGCCAAAACAGGCCCGATCCCGGTGGCTGTGGTGCACAGGAGCGCGCCGCGCCATGGGGGAGCATGCAAGGAAGGTGCACCCCCCCCCGCTGCTCAGGTAAGTGGGGTGGGGTGTGGAGAGTGGGGGCAGGGGATCCCCTACCCCCATCGGGGGTGGGCAATCTCTAAGACAGAGTCAGCTACAAAATGGCTGCTACAGCTTGTCTCCAGTCATGCAATGAAGATCCTTGTGCTCTGGAAGCAATTTCTGCCAAAGCAATGTTTTTAAAATCTGTACAGCCAGTCAATACAGTGGCCAATCAGAAGCCATGCTTTGCAAAAGCACCCCCCCCCGCTACACTCACTTTTTAAAACACTTAGCCGGCACCAGAAAAGGCATTGGTAGGCACAATTGTGCCCATGGGCACCATGTTGAGGACCCTTACTCTAACATTTGGACTAACTCTAGTGTTTTTCCTCAAATGCTAGAGTATCCCTCCAGCGACACACTGAAATTACTTGTGGGCACTGTGTCAGATCACACATCAGTTGCCCTAGAGTTTTCCATCCATTTTTCCACTGCCAGCCACCTGAGCCATGGCTGGAAGGACTCGCTGGTGGTGGGGGATCCCTCACCCTCACTAGAAGGTTGGTAGCCCTGAAGGTAACAAGTTTACCCTTTAGGTAGGCAGCTGTGTCCATCTGGCAGCACAGGGTAGCCTGACCTGGGGCCAGGATCCTGGGTGAACTGTTGGCCTGTGTTGCCAGAATCCGTCAGTGAGACCTGCCTGCTGCTACTCAGAGAGGCTATTAAAAGAATTCCTCTCACTTGCTTTTTACCCAATTTCTCTCCAAATCCCTTACAAGGAATTTGGAGTCAGTTTCTATTCAATTCTGTTTTGATCAAACAGGAGAGGCAGAAATGGAGTTTTGCAAGATTTTAGAATTTCACTCTGTAGATGCTCAGAGGCAGACAACGTCTTCCCAAAGCTTCCTACTCCCTGCTAGAGAATCACCCTGTGTTGTGGTGCAAGACTCGGGTCCAGTAGCATCTTAAAGACCACATTAAAAGAGTTGCAAGAGCTGAAGTAATCAAAAATTGCATTAATTCCTCTTTGAAGAGAACTGAAAGAGAAATCCCCCTTTTCAGAACGAAAAAAGAGAAGAAGAGGAATCAACAGCTATATCTAAAAGAAAGTGAATTTCAGAAAAAGGAAGTCCCCTCCCTACTCGAACAACACTACAGCACCCCTGGTGGTACCCCTGGTGGTGGGGAACAGTCTCTGCACAGACCCACTACCTCTGCTGTTCCTCTGATCAAGAAAGGGTTATGCTAGTAAACTTAACGAAGCCGAGACCTGCAGAAGCTACCCCACTGAGGTTGGTCTCCAGCCCCACCCCCTCGCAACAATTACATACACATTGATTAGCATAAGCCATGCAATTAAGACTTTCAAGGGGTAACAGGTCATTCATCCCTCAGAGCTAGCTTTCAACTCTGGATCTTTGCTGTCAAGTCCCCTCCCACCCCCTGCCCAACCTGTGATGTTGTGGTTAGAATATTGGACTGGGCCTAAGCTTCAGGTTGGACTGGGCCCAGGTTAGACTGTTGGACTGGACCCAAGTGCAGGTTCTCATTCATTGTTGAACTTATTGAGCGATCTTGGAACAGTCCTCCTTTTTCAGTATAACCTACCTCACAAGATTGTTGTGATGATAAAAAGGAGGTTCTTGAAGAAGAGATGGGTGAGAAACCAACATGAATACATTTCTTCTGCTTAGGCTGGCCTGTATCCTTTCTCCTGAAACTCATCGATAGCTACTTAAGACAGCTACTGGGCGGTCTAGGAGCCTATTTGGGAGAATTGGCGTGAACACCCAGATGAGGGTATTAGGCTTTGGAATTCCTCACTAGGAAAAACAACAAACAAAGTAAGGTACGTCAATTCAGGGTTAGGGGAATAAAGTATACAAATTTCAATGAGAGCTGGATCCTTCTTCTCTTGTGGTCCTCCAGTGGTTCCTTCATCTTTTCTCCTGGTCCCCAGATCGTTCCTTCATCAACCTGTTCAGTACTATCTATTTGGACCGGCAGCAGCTTCCCAGGGTCTCAGGTAGGGGTCTTCCACATCACCTGCTGCCTGATCCTTTTAACTGGAGATGCTGGGGATTGAACCTGGGGTCTTCTGCATGCCAAGCAGATGCTCCATCAATGATCCACAGCCCTTCCCTCTAGCAAAGGAAGCAAGACCAGGGGTTAGGGAACAAGAGGAAAGAGTTTGGGGCGAGAGAGAGAGAGCAAAAGAGGTAAGTTGGTTGAGATTTTGGAGCAGAGAAATGCAAGTTGAGGAAACCACTGCCTGACACATCTCCAGGTGGGGCCTTGAGTTTGCCCAGCATTAAATCTGGTCTCCAGGCAGCAGAGATCAGTTCCCCTGGAGGAAACGGCAGCTTTGGATAATAGATTCTATGCCATCCTATCCCCCTTGATCACTGTCCCCAGGCACTGCCCCCAAATCTTCAGGAATTGATACCTCAACTTCTTGTACCTGGCCCTGCGTTCTGCCAAAACGGGCAGATCATTTTGCTTGCACCCAGCTTCACTGCTTTGAGGATTGCAGGCGCCATCTACTTAGTGCGTAGCACACTGTGGGTGTGACGGGAAGCAAATTGCAAGCGGCGAGGATGCATTGAGTTAAGTGCAGGCTGCACGTATGTGTGCACAGCAGTTTAATTTAATTGGCCTCATACAGCTTGCGAGAAACACTTGTTTATGTTAATCCCGCTGTGCTGACAGCCAACTCTGTGACGACTCATCCCGTTATGGCTGGACCCCCGGAGAAAGTACATTCCTATCATTTGAATCCTGGGGACATTGGTTGGTCCTGAAGGAACGGCCTTTCCCCCAAGCACAAACAGAGCAGGCTGCTGTAATTGGGAGTCCAGCCTTCATCAGATGTCATCATGCTGAAAAACAGTGACTATTGTTTCCTCTAAAGGCTGGTGCTAACAACTAGCCGTGTCTGTGTTGTCATTAAAAAAATAATAATTCTGAGAAATGAAAACCTCATTTTAGATGCAGGAAAGATTGGGCTGGAAACAGGCTTTTAAATTTAATCACAACTAATTGTGTGTGCGCTCGGAACGACAGGAAACCAAAGGAACTCCTGTACAGAACTTGCAATCAAGGCTCGCCGGAAACCACATTTCCCAAAATACTCAGTGTAAATAAGGCAATACTGAAAATGCATTTTCATATGGATCAGGAAAGCGAATGTCCTACTTTTCGAAGGCTTGTGTTACTAAACTGATTGTGTGTAAGGCTCCAGGGCTCTTGTTCCAGGGACTCTGGGGCTTAACTACTAGGGCAGCTGGCCAGAGGAAGAATCTACCTGTGCTTTAAGTCTGTTTTCTGCTCTTGGGAACCACCAACACAGCTGGCCAGAAGCAGGTACTGCAGCATTTACAAGGTTCCCCCAGGATCCTGATCAGGGTTCAGTGGTGCCCTGTGTATCCTCCAAATTTTCCCTGGCTTCCTAGTCTAAACAACTTTGGGATATTCAGTGACCCATCTGCCCTCCTTACTCCCCTCCTCTTCCTCCCCCAAAGACTGACCACTCTAATTTGTTCTGCTGCTACCTTCAAGATTATGTCCTGACTGAGCCTTCAGCCTGCAAGCCCCAACTCTGTTTTATTCCTCTATACCTTTACCTACTAGTAATAACCTTCAGCATTTTATCAGTTTAAGGATAGTTTCAAGTAGGTAGTTGTGTTGGACTCTGCAGTAGAACTGTAGAATTTGAGCCCACTAGCCCTTTAGAGACCAATATGATTTTCAGGGTGTAAGCCTTCGAGAGTCAAAGCTCCCTTCTTCCGATACCAGATATCTGAAGATTTGACTCTTGCTCATACCCTGAAAATCTTGTTTGTCTCTAAGGTGCTACTGGACTCAAGAGACAATTTTGACACAAAAGGTTGACATTAAAGTTAAACATAAAGGAACGGCAGACACAAAGGACATTCAAAATAGGAAACATCCAGAAGCTACTTTGAAAGCATTCATGCAGAATTCAGGCAACATGAGCTTATTCTTTCTTGCTTCAACCCACACAACATTTTTGGAAAACTGGCCTTGCATTTTTGGAGTTATCAGATGGTTGAAAGCCGTTCCTTTCTCTCTCAATTTACTTACATGCTTTCTCTATGAACTTGTGAATGCTAAAGTGGTTTCAGATACATAATCAGTGCAGAAGGTCCCATTCAAACAAGAGATCTGCAATTAGTCATCAAGTAAATATGCCGCAACAACCTTAAAATTCTCCCCAGCCCATTTCAGATGCAGATAACATGAGACAGATTATTGCCCTGATTACCACATTCTAAGTGCAAGTCAAAAATTGGGACAGTATAAAAACACGGCCACAACTTTCCTACCTTCTCTCTTTGATTTCTTTCTTTATTTGCAAATAAATTGTACTTAGGGATGCTGGTTTGTGATCAGAAGACCTGCCATGCAGGGCTTTTTTTCTGGGAAAAGAGGTGGTGGAACTCAGTGGGTTGCCCTCGGAAATAATGGTCACATGGCTGGTGGCCCCGCCCCCTGATCTCCAGACAGAGGGGAGTTTAGAGGGGGCAATCTAAACTCTCCTCTGTCTGGAGATCAGGGGGCGGGGCCACCAGCCATGTGACCATTTTCAAGAGGTTCCAGAACTCTGTTCCACCGCATTCCAGCTGAAAAAAACCTCTGCTGCCATGTATATTTAAATCTTCTGGGAAATGGCAGCTTTGGATGGTGGATGCTATGGCATTATATCCCACTGAAGTCCTTCCCTTCCCCAAACTACAGTCTCTCCAGCCCCTCTCCCCAATCTCCAGGATTTTCTTAACCTAGAGTTGGCAACCCTAGGGCTACCATTTGGCTTTTTTTTTTTGGCAGACCCTTTGTGATAAAATAGTTTAACTTATGCAGATTCCTCAATGTATGCATCTAGTGAGAACTTGACCCTACATACCGCTAGTCTTTAAGTCAGAGAGGAAAGATTTAAGCCTCATTTTGTCCTTCTCTGTAAATCTAGACACATCCTCCATAGCAAAGGAGTTAGTTAAAGAAACAATTAGGAGTTAATTAAACCAGAGCTGCTGAATGGTAAGACCTTAGATCTGAATAATGTAGAAGTTTAAATTGGGCAAAGTTATCTTAATTAACTTGTCAAAGGGCTGAAGTCTTTGCGCAGCTCACAAACAGCTGAGTTGTGTTGGAACCTGTCTTCACCTGACCTAGTAAACTCAATTTATCACGGCCTGAGCCTGTTCGTGGGGAGGGAGGGCTAAAAATCGAATAAACAAATAAATAAATAAACTCTTGAACAATTCATAACTTTGAGGGCCAAGCTGCACACAACATTTTTTACTGAGTTGGATTTGGGTGCCTCAGAGCCACCTCTTTTTCCCTGCAGCCACACAGCAGCTGCAGGGACCATCTTTTGAAAAGTCAGCAAGGACCAACTCAAGACTGTGGTGTGAGAAGAAGAGGAACTTATGTCTCCCCCACTGCACTATTTTCCTGCACTGAAATGCCCCCGAGTGGAAAGTCATTTGCCCCATTTTAGGACTGCACTGAAAGGAATGTTGCATAGTTCCAGATGGAACCTGGAGATCTCTCGGATTACAACTGATCTCCAGGCACAAGATCTGTTCCCATGGAGATAATGGCTGCTTTGGTGGGTGGAGTCTGTGGCATTTGTACTATGCTGAGGTGTAAGCCTACTCTCCCCAGTCTCTTCCCCCCCCCGAATCTCCAGCCATTTCCTACGGAGGAGTCGGCATTCGGCAACCCTAAATTTGGCCCTTGGTAGCATGGGGAGAATTTATCATAGACGTAACATCCCACCAAGTGCTCGTAATTCAGCACCTGAGTTCTGTGGAGGAAGGGAAAGATTTCATAGCGCAGCTAAGCAGGCAGTGCAAAAATTATACCCCATGAAATGAAGGGCAGGGAAAACAGGGACCTAACACCTAAGTACTTACGGCTTGCTATGCCTTCCAAGTCTCCCTCTTTTTGTCTCTTTATTTAGATTTTTATGTTTTTTAAAAAATCCTTAAATGCATCCCTTCCCGGTAGGAAGCTCAAATCTCCTCAAAATGAATATGAAGCATGATTGACTATCAGTGCAAAACAGAGTTACTAAACTAATCAGTTACTCTAGTCTAGGCCCATTGAAATAAATTATGGATTAAAATTTGGGTTGCTAATCTATAAGTGTCGCTGAACTGTACGGCATTATACCCTGCTGAAGTCCCTCCCCTCCCCAAGCCCTGCCTTCCCCAGACTCCACTCCCAAATTTCCAGGAATTTCACAAACTGGAGTTGGCAACCCTAGTTAAAGGTATGCATTTTTAATCTGTTAAAATGGGTCACAACTTGGGGGTAGGCGGGATATAATATATTTTAAACACTGAAATTAAATGTAAGTGTACTAGATCTCGAATTCATGTTAGACATTTATTTGTTTACTTCATTCATACTCTGCTTTCCCCCCTACTAGGGATGCAATACAACTTATATCATTCTCTTATCCTGTATTTTATCCTCACAACAACCCTACAAGGTACGTTAGGCTAAAGCGTATGTCCGGCCCAAAGTCACTCAGCAAGTTTCCATGGCAGAGTGGGGATTCGAACCTGTGTCTTCCAGAACTTAGTCCAACATTCTAGCCACTACACCACATGAGTGTATATATATATTTAAAAACATGAAGAGGCTTTTCCCTCTCAGAGGAAGATGAAAAGATGAAGAGGCTTTTCCCTCTCAGCATACTGCCCATTGACAAGATTTTAAGGAGCCTGTTTTCAGAGAATGAGCAATCGGCAGCGGCGTCCAGGAATGTCAGAAGATGCTGTCCCTGCCACTCACTCACCTTTTCGCTCACCACCACCTTTCTGAAGGCAGCAGTGGTGCTGGTAAACAGACAGTGGAATGCAACTCATCTGCTGTCCTTTGCAGGCCGAAGTGCATGCACCAGAGGCGGAAAGGCCCAGGGCTTTTTTTCAGCTGGAACGTGGTGGAACGGAGTTCCAGAACCTCTTGAAAATGGTCACGTGGCTGGTGGCCCTGCCCCCTGATCTCCAGACAGAGGGGAGTTTAGATTGCCCTCTGCGCTGCTCCAGCGTGCCAGCGGCGTGGAGGGCAATCTAAACTCCCCTCTGTCTGGAGATCAGGGGGCAGGGCCACCAGCTATGTGACCATGTTCTCTGAGGGCAACCCACTGAGTTCCACCACCTCTTTTCTCAAAAAAAAAGTCCTGGAAAGGCCCATCCTGTGGCAGTGGTGGCTATTCTGGCCAGCTGTGGAGTTGAACTTCTGTGTGGAAGCATCTTAAGGCACCTGTTAGGGATCCCAGGGACCCTGGTTGGGGCAGGGGAATCCCCCACTCCCATCCTCCACCCCCCACTCACCTGGCTTGTGGGGGGAAAGGTGGGGGAACAGGCCTCCTGGCTGTGCTCCCGGGTGGCACAATGACATCATTTCCTGGGTGTGATGTCATTGTGCCACCCCAAGAGCACTTACGTGCTTTGCAGTGGGCCCAAATTGGCCTGCTGCTAAACATGCGCATGCTCCCGCCCTTGCGCAATGATGTCACTTTTCAGAAATGCAAGGAGAGAAGACAAAGTGAGTGCCCGCCCCCACACTGCTGGGAGGGTAAGGGAAACCCTTACACCTGTTCATATAAGGTAACAAATACGTTGTGAAATGCCCGTTGGAAACTATAATGGACTGTCTTAAAGCAAAGGAACTTTTGCTGCTTACCATCCCTTGTAGAGAACAAATAAGTTTAAACAAAAACAGTATATATAAAAGCACATCACAGACCAGCTGGATTTCCAGGGTATGAAGTTTTGAGAGCCAAAGCTCCTTTCGTCAGATAAAAATTCTCTTTTTGAAAAGAACTATCCAGCGATATTTTGAAATAGCAAAACAGTAGGAAGGAGATATTCAGAAACAGCCACGTTTCATTATGTTGCCATGACGCTGCCACCTCAAATATTATTCCATGTACAATTCTGCTATGTAGGGTAATCTGTTCTTTGGCTTCATATATATCTCAGCTAGTGATTCAGGATTACTACTTGAAGTCTCTGCATCCCAGAACATCTCCGGTTCCTTAACATATAAATGGAAGTCAGAAGAGGAAAGAAAGAAGAAGGGAGAAGGAGACAAAGGGAGGAAATTAGGGTTGCCAGCCTCCAGGAAGTGGCTGGAGATCTACTGGAATTACAACTGGTCTCCAGGCCACAGAGATCAGTTCATCTGGAGAAAACGGCTCCTTGGGGGGGGGGGGGTTGGACTTTATGGAATTATGCCATGCCAAGGTCCTTTCCCTCCCCAAACCCCACTTTCTCCAGGTTTCTCCAGGTTTCACCCTCCAGATCTCCAGGAATTTCCCAAGTTGGAGCTGGCAATCCCAGAGGAAATACTGAAGACTTTTCTACCGTTTAAACCTAAAATTGGTTTAATAGAAGTTTCAGGCATGTAGCCATGTTGGTCTGTAGTAGGAGAGCAAGAATCAGGTCCAGTTGCACCTTAGAGACCAACTAGATTTCCTGGGTATGAGCTTTTGAGAGTCAGAGCTCCCTTATATCTGACGAAGGGAGCTCTGACTCTCAAAAGCGAAGGGAGCACTGACTTGCTGTGCGGAGGGCAATCTAAGCTCCCCTCTGTCTGGAGATCAGGGGGTGGGGCCTCCAGCCATGTGACCATTTTCAAGAGGTTCCAGAACTCTGTTTCACCGTGTTCCAGCTGAAAAAAAGCCCTGCTAATGTGTGTGTGTGTGTGTGTGTATAAGGAGTACAAGGTATATACTAAGGAGTACAAGGACATGTAAAAAAAAGGGGAAATGATATCATGAAATCATGAACAATGATTTGCTCAGGATTCTTCTCTGATGCAGTATCAACATTTCCCTCTTTCAATATGGA
Organism: Eublepharis macularius; assembly: GCF_028583425.1. Classification (NCBI taxonomy): domain Eukaryota; kingdom Metazoa; phylum Chordata; class Lepidosauria; order Squamata; family Eublepharidae; genus Eublepharis; species Eublepharis macularius. The sequence continues at coordinate 16,459,465 of NC_072798.1, forward strand.
ACAACAACAACAACAACAACATTAGATTTATATACTGCCCTTCAGGATGACTTAACACCTACTCAGAGCGGTTTACAAACTATGTTATTATTATCTCCACATCAAAACACCCTGTGAGGTAGGTGGGGCTGAGAGAGCTAGAAGCTGTGACTGACCCAAGGTCACCCAGGCGGCTTCAAGTGGAGGAGTGAAGAATCAAACCCGGTTTTCCAGATTAGAGTCCCACGCTCTTAACCACTACACCAAACTGGCTCTAAGAATACTAAATTCTTACAAGACTTAAGTAGGAAGATAGTAAATGAAGATAGAGAAAAATGATGTTTTGTGTGCTGGGGATCCTACTGTAAAGCTCAGAAAGCCAGTGAAGTGTAGTGGTTAGAGCTCTCCCCACAATACAGCTGTGGAGCTGGGGCTGAGAGGAGAGACTTATCCAAGGCCAACTGCAGAGCTCATGGCAGGAGTGGGATTCGAACCAACAGATTGCTGCAGATCTAAAGGTCATATCGCCTGTTTTTTCTGAAGAACCTCTTGCTCCAGTCAGGTGGAGGAAAAACCAGGACTGGAATTGGATGCCTGAAACCCATTGTTGGGCACCATGACGACACACTCGGGAACCATGTTGGGAATCCCTGGGTGACAGCATTGGAGTAGGACCTTCCATTTCTTCTTTAAGGGGTGTGGCTCAAGATAGGTAGCCATGTTAGTCTGCCTGTAGCAGTAGAAAAGAGCAAGAGTCCAGTAGCACCTATAAGACTAACAAAATTTGTGGGAAGATATGAGCTTTTGTGAGCGTGAAGAAGGGAGATGTGACTCACAAAAACTCATACCCTGCGACACATTTTGTTAGTCGAATTGAATACCTTTATTGGCATAACAGCATAGACATGCAAAGTCAGCAAGAAGACAAAAAGAAACATCCATTACCCCATCACTCAAACCATTCCTCTCCTCTTCGATGCACAACAAAGAAATTTAGCCACAGACTCAATGATCTCATGGTTGTGTGTGGATAGTAAAAGGTGAGTCTTACTGTCATCAGACTGACCTTCATGATTTTGAAGCAAAGGTTCTAGATAAACGGTGTGAATATCACAATACCATAAGCAGTACAGGAGAACATGTTCAGTACTTTCAATATCCCTCAAGCCACAGACACAATACCTAGTGGAGTAAGGAATTTTCTTAAACCTCCCATACAGTACTGTAGAGGGAAGAACATTAAAGCGTGCTAACATAAAAGCTCTCTGGAGGTCAGGGCTTTTTTTCAGCAGGAACATGGTGGAACAGATTTCCAGCACCTCTTGAAAATGGTCTCATGGCCAGTGGCCCCGCCCCCTGATTTCCAGACAGAGGGGAGTTTAGATTGCCCTCCACGCCAGCGGCTTGGAGGGCAATCTAGACTCCCCTCTGTCTGGAGATCAGGGGGTGGGGTCACTGGCCATGAGACCATTTTCACCGAGGGCAATTTATATTTTAAAAAACTCCCCCTTTGTTCCAGCTGACCCAAAGTGACGTCATTGTGCAGTCCTGAGTTCCAGCACCTCTTTTCCCAGAAAAAAAGCCCTGGGTAAGGGGAAGTCAAACAAGAAAAATACTCTGTCATTTTGTTAGTCTTATAGGTGCTACTGGACTCTTCCTCTTTTCTGTTCAAAGGGTGTCATCCTGTGAGCATTTTCTTGAGTGCAAGTCTTGTTTATATAAGTGGATCTTACTCTTGAGTACGCAATTGCAGATTCAAGCTGCAACGGAAGCTGCCTAGAACTTTGTCCTTAAAAAAAAAAGACAGATAACAGCCTAAAAGTTTGTTTCATTCCAGTTTTCCAAAACAAAGCAATCATCTTTAAATTCAGTTAGGAGTTGTATGACCAGAGATACACAAAGGGCATTTCTCACCCCAGACAAATTGGCAAATACGCAATTTGGGCAAGGACAGCGGTAATTTGCTACTTGTCTGGGGACGCCTCCTGTGTTGTTAGTTTGTTCCTTCTAAGGAAGAATGAGGAGAGATTGTCAGACAATAACAGCAGGCAGGCAGGCACTGCGTAGCAGAATTGGCGGCTGTATGCAGAGACACTGTTTCAAACACTCGCATGTGCGCAGTGTTTTCTTGGAAGCTGAAGGAGGCCTTGGCACTGAAACGAGCATTCCACTCCTCAAAGCATCTCGACACATAATGAAACTAACTCTTGTTTGAAGGACTTTAAAAGGTGCTTTTGTGCATCGGTGCAGCCTGGTTAGATCTGGGCACCATCACCAGCTGGATGCTGGACAAAAAAGTCCTGAAATTCTGTGGCAGTCACATGCCCGGGATATTCCTTAGTTCAATGCTTTGCAAACACTCCACCCCCTCCCTGGAAATACTGACATTCCTTGGAAGTTTGTAAAATGTTTCTCAATAGGAAGAACGGCAATGAGCAACAGAAGCAGCCCAATATAACTATGGGTTTGTGTTTGGGTGGTGGAGAGGGCTGACATATGGCAACCCCTGGCAGGGTTTTCAGGGCAAGAGACTAACAGAGGTGGTTTGCCGTTGCCTGCCTCGGCAACTCTGGTCTTTGCTGGAGGTCTCCCATCCAATTCCTAACCAAGGCCGACACTGCTTAGCTTCTGAGATCTGACAAGATCAAGCTCTCCTGGGCTGTCCAGGTTAGTGTTCTTTGTGTTTTAAAAAGGGTCTATTGTAGTAGAAGGGAGTCCTGATTTGGATCATGGCTGAACTATGATGGGGTGTTCAAGGGTGTTAAACTTTCTTCCCTTGGGTGGTTTCACCAGTTAAGATTGCCCCCATCCCCAGCTGTTAACTTTCTCTTTGCCTGTCTTCTTTTCCTTCTAGAGTTTATAAAAACACCAGGGTGGGCAGGTTTCAGTTTCAATAGGTGACTCTGGGCAGAAGTTGCTCTGCTTAAATGCCCTCCTGCCCTGCTCTGTGGCCCTAAACACATGAAACTGCTTTATACTGAATCAGTCCATCCATCCATTGTCTACGGTACTCAGACTGGCAACAGCTCTCCAGGGTCTCAGGCTGAGGTCTTTCACATCACCTATGATCTTTCAACTGGAGAATTAACCTGGAATTAGAGCTTGGGGCCCAGAACCTTTTAAAGCATATAAAAGAACTCGGATTTCATAAACTCTTAGGAAGGTAGCAGAGTAGCATCAATTGCAGAGAAAATGGGCTGGGTGTCTGGAGTGTGCTGGCTGGTGTGAGTGCGAGAGAGAACATAACAAATTTACTCTTGGCTTAAGTTTAGAAAAGTAATAAGAGTTCTTTATTATAAAAACTCAACACTCTGATAGGAAAAAGGAGAGATACCTATCTGCCTATCTAGTCTAAGGATGGGCATGGATGGCAGGACAAGTCCTGCATCCCTGGTGCAAGATGGAGAGAAGAGATAATTGTGTGACACAGGGAGGAAGAGAAGATGTCATGAGGAGGAAGTCCTGAGATTAGCAATCTACACATCAAAGGATAGTTCAGAACAGTGAAGAGTAAACAGATGCCCTGTGACCTCTCTATCTTTCTAACTTTCTGGTTTGTCCCCCTCTAAAGCCTGAGGAAAGGGATAGCATCAAATCCTCCTCTTCTAACACCTGGGACCTTCTGCATGCCAGTAGATGCTCTACCACTCAGCCCTGATTTGAATTGGATTACCATCAGGCTGCAGTTGTCACTAAAGAATCCCTGGGAAGACCACATCAGGGCACTCTCAGCATTTTGGACAGGGGGGCCTTAAGTTAGTACAAGGCAAACCAGCATTCAGTAAGCCTGATAACTACCCATTGGTAGACTTCTTGTCTACTGTAGATCACATCCAAGAATCTTCTGCAGTGTGCGGAGATTCTTTGACAAACTCTGGTTTCTTGTTGACATCTGCAGGCAGCCTGGACGTTGCATGAGGACGGGTGTGATGCTATCCTTTGTTTTATTTGAATGAAAAGTTTTTGCAAGTGGTTTGACCTGGAGTAGAAAAGCTGCAGGGCGAACATGTACATATGGGGCTCCTTAATTCTTTAAAAGTCTAGAGAATGATTGGACTTCAAAAGATTGATACACGACACACACACCCCTCGAAAGCTAGAGAAGGTGGATCTTTGGGCTAATATGAGAGCTGCCCCCCCCCCTGCTAACTTTCATCATAGCCATAGATCCTGGCTCGTCTCAGAAGAAGGGCCATGGTAGATCAATCCAACCATGGGACCATCTAGCTTGTCTGTTTCAATGGCTCTTAATTCAAGTAATGGCCAGAAGCCAGATGCCTTTGGGAAGTTCCAAGATTTTTCATGGATAGTCATTCCACATAAACAGGTGGGTCCTTTTCAGATCCAGACTCAGGAATTTTAAAAGATGATCAGGGCTTTTTTTCAGTGGGAATGCGGTGGAACGAAGTTTCGGCACCTTTTGAAAATGGTCACATGGCTGGTGGCCCCGCCCCCTGATCTCCAGACAGAGAGATCAGGGGGCGTGCATCTGACAAAGAGAGCTGTGGTTCTCAAAAGCTTATGCTATAATAAAGTTGGTTAGTCTTAAAGGTGCTACTGGACTCTACTATTTTGCAACTATAGACTAACATGGCTAACTCCTCTGGATCTAAGAACAGTAGAGACAGCCATAAGAAGAGGACTTGCAGTGCCATTTTAAATATTTCTGTCTTATTACTGCACGTTCCTTGGAATTTAGGCAGATCAAGCATTGGACCACAAGGACATTCTCAGGGGCTCAATTAGGCTGATTTCTGGACGCCAGCAGCATGGAGGGCAATCTAGACTCCCCTCTGTCTGGAGATCAGAGGGCGGGGCCACCAGCCATGTGACCATTTTCACCAAGGGCAATTTAAACTTTAAAAAACTCCCCCCTTGTTCCAGCTAACCCAAAGTGATGTCATTGTGCGGTCCTGAGTTCCACCACTGAGTTCCACCACCTCTTTTCCCAGAACCCGCCCCCCCCCCCCGGTTATGATTAATACTAATGCAGCCAAGGAAGGCTGCATGTTTCAACATGTGAGGAAGCAGGAAATGAGAAGGATTTGCCCCGCCATCTGATCATTAGTGGTTTGCTCCCTCTGCCTTCATGCATTCTAAAGTTTTAACAGACATTCCAGATTCACACATGACATTTTTTTACATTCAGCGATGGCTTTTTTAAAAAAAGTACCTGTAAAAATATCACATGTGAACGAGCTATTGTTGTGCATCTCTGAAAAGACACACGTCACATCAAATCCACTTTATTACAGCAGCATTTAGAGAAGTTAGGTTAAAAAGTCTGAAAAATCAGTGTGTCCGTGGAAAGTTCACTTCCTAAGTCTACATTTGATCTAAAATGAGTGTGGCATGTCTTTGAACATTCCTGAACATCCTTGGCTCCAAATGACATCAAAGAGACCCTTTGCAGCGGCAGCTTGGGGGAAGAGAGCCCCCCTTTTTAAAAAAAAAAACCACAAATTACTTTATCCACAAATGAAGTGCAATCACATGGAGAAGGAACACAGCAGGTGTCTTTCTGGCAGTCCGCCACAGATTTTTGGATCTGAGCACAAACCTTGAAATATGAGCATGGAGGACTTCGAAAATAAGTCGTTGGATAACCACCTTCTGATTTTTGCAACGAGATATAGAATGTTAATGGGCTCCAAAGTAGGATTGAATTATTAAAATAACCCAGGGCTGATTCCCACAATCACTTGCCATGCGATCTTAAGCAAAGTTACTCTGTGGGTTTAAACTGGAGTAACTCTGTTTAGGATTGCCGTGTTAGTGTGCAGCTGATCTTTTCTTCACTCCCTAGGTTGGCAAACTGGACATTTGAAGTCTAAGCTGTGGACTCAGATTGTGTTTGAGGGCACCATCATTCAACAGGTTTCTTAAATTTTTGCAATAAACAAATGCTCAGAGCCGTGTGTGTGTGTGGATTTCTAGTATGGCAGGCTGCATTACATGCAACCCCGCATCAAATTTGGGGGAAACAAAGCAACCAGTCCCATGTGACCTGAACGAGTTTCCTCCTGATCCCTTCCCCAATCCACACCAGCCCAAAGTCCCTTTAAGTGAACTGATAATATGTACCAGGTTGGCCCTGAGATTGCTCTAAGCAGGTGGGTCCTTTTCAGATCTTGACTCAGGAATTTTTAAAGTTATGATTAATACTAATGCAGTGAAGGAAGGCTGCATGTTTCAACAGGCGAGGAAGCAGGAAACGAGAAGGATTTGCTCTTTCTATTTTTGCACAGCAAGTACAACATCCAAAGATGGAACTCACATTGCACATTGGACCGAACATTTTTGTGGTAGTGTGTCCTCCACATTGACTTAGTAACATCTGAGTCAGCCCTGAGATTTGGAATTGAGGCTCTGCCAGTTCGCACTCGTAGCCATTATGCCACACTAGCTCTTTGGGAAGTAAGACAGGCAATATTTTTCATTTGGTAATAAAATCCAATTTCCTTTGACTAGGATTGCTTTTCTGGGAAATACTGTCTCAATCGACGGTGCTGTATAATTGTATTTCATATAACGTTTTCATTTCACTGGGTACCTTTTTATTGTAAATGCTTCCGCTGGAAATCTCTCTTTTAACTACCTGCCTTTTTAGCGGGGGAGGATCTGCCTTCCTGCTTGATTGTTTCACTTAGTATTAATTCTGTTTTTCTCTTGCAAACTCCCTGTTTACTTGCTTCTGTCCATTCCTGTTTGTACGCTCTCATCCTCCGCCTTTGCCTTTTATATTTCTTTAAAACTCCACGGACTCGGTTGCTAGTGTCCTGCTGGCTCCGAGATGCGACTGTGCAACAGTGCAGGCAGCTGTGTCCCTACAAACATAGATAAGTGGACATGCTCAGCAAGGGGGAAAGGTAATAGACAGGCAGCAACAAGAAAGGGCTTCTAAACTGGCCAGTAAACCTTGGGAGTGGGTTCTAAAACTCAGAGACATTTTTCCAGTATAGCCTCCATCCTTGATTATGCCAAGAATGTTTGAACTGGGATAAGAGTGCAGACAGGTTATCTATAACAATGCCTTGCAGTGACACACACAGATAACATCTCTCTGTTGTTGCCGTGAGAATGATACCAAAGGTTAAAAAGCAGAGGGTGGGCTGGGAAATGGAAATGGCCAGGGAGCAAGTGCTGAAGAGATGACCTGGGCCGGACCTGGCCAGCAGTGCCTGCAGAAGGAGTAGTGGGTGAGTTGACACCCATTGCTGCTGCTATTAGCCAGGTCTAACCTGAGTGGACCCAGCAGTGTCCCTGGAGCAATTGGGTCTCGGCTCTGCTTGCTCCATTATTCATAAAGCTAGGGTTGCCAGCTCCAAGTCGGGAAATTCCTGGAGATCTGGGGGGTGAAACCTGGAGAAACCTGGAGAAAGTGGGGTTTGGGGAAGGAAAGGACCTCGGCATGGCATAATTCCATAGAGTCCACCCCCCCAGAGTAGCCATTTTCTCCAGGTGAACTCATCTCTGTGGCCTGGAGACTAGTTGTAATTCCGGGAGATCTCCAGCCACAACTTGGAGGCTGGCAACCCTACATACAGCCCTGCATGGAGCAGGGCCATATGAATAATATTTTGGGGGACTAGGCTGAAGCCTAGGGGCCCCAGAGAGACTAGGGACCCGACAACTTTTTTTTTTTTGCTGAGGCACACCCCCACATACATTACAATTAATTGATTCTCTTCTATAACCTCTATTAATAAGATAATTAACTGCTTCCTTATTGAAGTGAAACAAATTCTCTTATATAAAAACAATTATCCATAAGGTATATATTTTAATAAATAATCAAAATTTTATTCACTTCAAAATAATACAGTATTGAACAATTATACCCCCATAATGTGCTTTCCGGAAGAATTCTACTCATGCAATAAAAATATTTTTAAAATTGTGAATAGAATTCTTCAGGAGACCCTCAAAATGGATATAGGGCTACGTACTGTGGTCTAGTACCTACTGTACCAGTGTCAGGCTGTGAGCTGTAGTGGGGTGAAAGATTGAAGTGCCGGAGTGGGCCTGAACTACCTGAAGGCCCAGGGGCCTGGCCATGGGTTAATACGGCCCTGGCTCCAAGCTGCCAATTGTTTTTTGAGGGCATGACCTACCAGGAACTGCCAGAGAGCACTGCTCCAAGAGAACTGCACTGTGGACATTTCTTGGATATCCATAGTACCGGCATGTGGTGCACCTAGCACGCTGCAGCTTACAAGCCCTTCTGTTTGATGCAACTGGGGAAGAAATATGACATAAACATCATAACCCAGCAATAGCAGTGGACCTTGTCAGATGTTCAATTCTGGTGCACCAACTGCACATAATTATAAGTGTGCTTAAACATAACAGTCCGATACTCATGGTTGCTATTTTGTGTGCAGAAGGCAACATGAATATTTTTCAGCTCCGGTATGTTCAAAAAGAATACTGGATTTTTGAGGGTACGTGTTTGCACATACTGAAGCTGTATGTGCATGGAAAAATGTGTTCCTTGAATCTGAGAAGATAAAATCTATCTATATATAAAGACAAGTGTCCTGATTGACTCATCAATGCCCAGCCCCAAACCCTAAACCTAGAAACGTGAAATTTGGGGAGAACATTCCTTTCATGATATAAACACCCACAAAAAAGGGATTTTAAGAACTTCACCCCCTAAGGGGGTAAAAAGGGGTACAATGTGTTTTCCCAAAAGGATACAGCTTCCCTATGTGTCTGGCAGGCTGCTGCCTGATTGTGCCCCTGCCCACTGCCAGCTTGGCTACTCTTTGCTGATTGGGCCAGCCTTTCCAAGTCATTTGTATATGCGGGCTGATTGGGGCTCACAGCATTCCACACCTCAACCCCCCCCCCCAGACAGTTGGAACACAGAGGCCATTTGCATATGTGCCCTGATTGGTCCTCAACCCCTCCCCCATTCTAAGTGGTATGCATTTGCTATTGGGAGTCATTGAATGTGTCCTGAGGTAAAATGCACCTCCCAGACTTCCCCTAAAAGTCTTATAACTGGATTTAAAGTAGTTAAATACTGTAGCGAAGCACGAGTGTCAAGCTAGTAGAATATAGATATTTAAAATAACTAAAAAAAATGGCAATTGTGGATAGCAGGCATTCCCATTGCAGCTTGAGACCCTAGAGAGCTGCTGCCAGTTTGAGTACAATAGACAACGGATGGGTCAAGAAGAATGTTAGTTCTGCTTGTTCTTGGCCCCAGCAGCCCTTCATGACAGCAACCCACCAAGAACTTTCCAGGTAAATTAAATGGCCAATCCTCCTGGACAGTCCAGCAATTTTGGTTCCCCTGTATATTTGCCTTTGATCTCCTCCAGCCTATCTATGGAGAATCCTTCAGAATTCATACCAGACTGACTGTCACTTTTAATTCAATGAGTGTAAAATCTAGTCAAGTTTGCATTATCAGGTAATGGTCATAAGGACAGCAGAGAGTCCAGGAGCACCATTAAGACTAACCAACTTTATTGCAGCATAAGCTTTCGAGAACCATAGCTCTCTTTGTCAGATGCATGCATCTGACAAAGAGAGCTGTGGTTCTCGAAAGCTTATGCTGCAATAAAGTTGGTTAGTTTTAAAGGTGCTACTGGACTCTACTATTTTGCAACTATAGACTAACACGGCTAACTCCTCTGGATCTAAGAACAGTAGAGAGAGCCATAAGAACAGGACTTGCAGTGTCATTTTAAATATTTCTGTCTTATTACTGCATGTTCCTTGGAATTTAGGCAGATCAAGGGTGGGACCACAAGGACATTCTCAGGGGCTCAATTAGGCTGATTTCTGGACCCTTTCCTCCTTAATTTAACACTCATCTACTCTCAGTGTCCTGTCCCCTTGAGTATTTTCCATCCTCATTGGGGTGTTTTGTGAGGATTTGTTTTTCTTCGGGTTAATGTACAAAACCACATTTTTCTGCATCTCTGTGGAGTTCTCTGAAAAAGCAAAGAACTTTTTTGTTTGTGGGTGGCCTGGTGTTGCTGATTTTGTCGTACATAGAGGCCAGCCAGTTGACCATGATGTCAAGTCACATTATAAAATCCATAGAGCTAGAGAGGTGCAAAGTCATCTCGTTGAGCCCAAAGCCAGGGTCCCACACTCCCTGCTGAAACTGGAGATCAGTTGCACTTCAGAAGCACCTCCACAGCAAATACCTCTTGACTTGCAAGTTGCCTGCATGGGAAAGCAGTGCCTTATCCCTCCGGATTAGTTGCCAATTGGAGAAAATACTTTCTCAGCCCCAAAGTAGGTAACATTTTGAGAAGGAGCAAGCCCCATACCTCAGCTTTTCTTACATAAAAATAGTTGGGTGGAATGAGACCTACAGCTACATACTACCCAACATCTTGCTTGATGAGATTAGCATCTAACTCATGTAAACATGGAGGGTTCTGAGCTTAGTGGCCATCTGTACCAATTCTGGTTATCTTAGTAGATTTTGGGTTCCTAGGAGGCTCTGTTTTATCTCTCTGCTCTCAGTTTCCATCCCTGTACCAAAACTTCTGACTTTGGGGCTAGGGTTGTTTGTGGGGGCAGGGGATTCCCTTCCCCCTGGCTCTGGTTTTCCACTGCCACTTGGAATGGCAGTGGGAGAAAACGTAAAAAGATAGTCGTCAGGCTGATGGCATGATGTCACTTCTGGGGAAAACATGGAAGTGACATCAGTCCTCTTTAGGAATTGCCAGAAACTCTATGTCTCTATCATGATGTCATGCTGTTGCTGACAAATACCTCCCCCATATACCCACCCCACAGGTCTCCCACCGCTCTTCCAAACTCTTTTTGCTGTTTCTGACAACTCCATTTGGGACCTTCACTTCTTTCTCATGCCCAGTTTGCTGTTTAGAGTAACACTTATAGTGAAATCCTATGCATAGTTATTCCAGATGAAGCCCTTTGGAATCAATGGCGTTAGACTAGAGTAACTCTATATAAGCACCAAAACCTCCACATTCATGGGATTTCCTGCCCTCTCTCTGCACTAAGCGTCACCTGATTTTCCTTTTAAAAACTTCTGCTGACTTGTGCCGGATCAATTAGTTCACAAGTCTGAAAATGGAACGATCTTAGAAAAGCACGCCAGGATGTCATCTCTCTTAAGACAGGGCATATGTCGCTAATACCTCTTTTGTCTTGTGGCTCTGCTGGCATGGAGGCTCAATAAATTACATTTTGAGGCTGACCTCGAAGGAAGTCAATATCTCCTTATTACCCTATTAAAAAAAAGAGAGAACTCCTCTCTTTGGCAATGGCAGCAGCTCCTGCTATAAGAAGCTTTGACATCCTTCCTCCAATCAATATGCTCCATAAATCAAAACAGGATGATATGAGTCAATGCCAGTTAATGAATGAATGTTTATGACCTGTGGTGAGGTCATGTTTCCATGCCTGCACAGGGACCGACAACGAAGCTGAAATTAAATTGTCAGTACACAAAGTAAGTTGGAAGAATTCTGGGTAATATCACTTCATGCAGAACATAAGACTCCTGTTTTTTAATTACTCGTGCAAAAAAGATTCCCTCTTATAGTAAGCTAGCACCTTAGGGAGAAGGCTGTGCTTTCCCCAGATGTTCTAATTTTCTGCATGCATGGAGGGTTATTTTTAATGCGGGAAGTGTTAAAAGGTCATTTTCTCATCTACAGTCTGAAGTGGTTCAGTTCAGAATGCTACCCTCCATTAGCATAATTTTGGAACTATTCTAATTAATTTTGTTGATACATTGAATGCTCTCTGTCCAGATTATGTACAGATCCTGAGAGCTGCCTGCTTCCCATGTTACATTATAGGTTTTTGGAATGCATACTTGAAAACGGTTGGAATATGCATAGCACATTGATTTCCTCATCAGAGAGCCATCATTGGTTTTTGTTCCTTATTAAGATGCAACTACATATGGCATTGGAATTCTGTGTTTGGAAATCCCAGTGGCTTGTTTTTAAGATTTTATTGTACTTTGGCTTCTGAGTTGCCTTGAACAGGTCTGAAATTAATATAGATTTTTTTTATTTATTTTAGATTTTTAAAATTTTATTAATAGAATTAAAAGCCCACTAGAAAGGGCAAAGAAATAAAAGAAAGAAATAGTGAAAGCAGCATTCAAAAAAAGGACAGAAATTAGAAATAAAAGAAAACAATAATACATGTTTCATTTTCCATTTTTCTCTACAACACTTATTTTAGCAAACATCACACTTGGGCAGCCCAATCCTAAGAAGGGCACGGAAAGTGAACAGGAACCGAACTAAGGCTTGCGAGGGCGCATCTAGCCCGTACGCCCGCGTAAGTGGCCTTCCGCCCGCGCTGGGACGCGGCGCTGGCCCGCCGGCGGGCCAGCACCGGTGCAAGCCACAGGCGCCCGGGCGGCGGCGCAGAAGTGGCGTAGAGCCCTACGCCGACGCAGGGGGGGGCGGGGAGCAAGGCGGGGTCGGAGTTAGTCCGCTCCCTAAGCTCCTCCAGAAGCGGGAACGCCCACAGCGGCGCAAAAAAGCTACGCCACGGAAAAAGAAGGCGTAGCCCATAGGCGTCCATGGAACGGCGAAAAATCAGCCCCCTCTCTGAGCGCCTCGCCCCGCCCCTATGGCCCGAAGGAGCATAGGATGAGAACTATCCTGGGGACCAATCAGCGTGCGCGCCCGGCATGGACGAGCCCCCCTCTCTGCACCCAATCACCTGCGACCGCGTCCTACAAAACATCCGGCCAGCACCGCCCAAACCCCCAGGTAAGTGAGCACTCGGCCGGAGGCTCTGCCCGTCTGCTGAGTGGCATTGCCCCTTTGAAAACCGAAACGGGCTGAGGGCATTCACATTGGCAGGCGCAGAATGCACTCAGGGGACTTTGCGAAAAACTGGGGGAACTTCGCATAAAGGGGAAGAGGTGCCTAACTGCCTAACTCTCTTTCTACCGTGATAGAAAGAATGACTCCACAGCTAACTGATGCATGCTAGTTGCTTCTAACTAAGCACAAACAAACTAACCCTTCCGTGGCAGAAGGGAATGACACTTTGCAAATTAACCGCATGCTCTCCCGTTTCCTTGCAGGTGCCCTGACTCTTGCGCTCCCACCTGGTGATGACCGACAGAGCGCTGACAGGTAAGGAGGAGGTGGGGGGGCATTCCGCAGATTAGTGCAAACCGCCCATTCACCTGAACCCACCCGCTCACTTGCCGCTTTGGGTGAGGCCCAGCAGGGGTGGGGGGCAACCATGCCCGCCCCTGGCTGCCTCAGAGGCAGGCGCCTCGAAAACCACATGTGGCCAGGTGTTTGTTGTGACCAGCTCATTCTCTCCCTTAAAGGTAAAGGCTTGCCAAGGCCGAGTGCATCCTCACCAGACCGTCATGCATCAGCTGCTGCCCTCGACCATGTGCAACCCCCCCCCGGATGGCGGAGTGTGGGGCTTGCCTTGCCAGTGGAACGAGGCAAAGCCCACACGTGTCTTTTTCCCCCACAGGCACGTCCAGGGCATGGCTGCTCCCCCGCGCCCCGCCCTCCCCAAACATCTCTGACGGACGGTTGGCTGCAGCCCAGGAAGCACCGTCGCGCCGCGGCCTGCATCCCAGCCCCGCCCCTCCGAGCGGGAAGGAGGGCTGTGTGGAATGCTCCGGCTCCCTCGCCAGCCTAAACGCAAGCCCGCTCTTTCCAGTGCAATAAAACGAGATGTACAACAACTGTTTTCTGTGTCTGCGAGTCTGACTTCGTCCTCCGCCCCTCCCCCAACACTCCCGTCACATCTCCCCACCTGCACATTGCCACAAATGTATCCGACACACCCCGTCTTGCCTCCCCGCCCCCTCCCTCCTCCTCCCCCCCTCCTCCTCTGTATTTGACCAGTGTCTGTACCACCCATCTGCTGAAGAGAACTTGATTCTCAGAAGCCTATGCCACAATAAAATTGGATAGTTTTAAAGGTGCTATGGGACCCTTTTTGAATTCGCTACCACAGGCTAACACGGCTAACTCCCCTGCATCTATGGCCAGGTAGAGGGTTGGGGCGGGGCATGTGAGCGGGGAGGGGGATCAATCCCCGGTGGGGAGAATAGCTGGCACCCGATAAGCAAGGGAGAGGGTGGTGCGAGCTGCCGCTGCAAGGGAGCGGGAGATGGCAGGGGAAACGGTCCACTCGCGGGAATCCTAGCCCCCACCAATGGAGAATCCAGGGTGGTGGCAGGCGGATGCCATATCCCGGGCAGGAGGTCTCGCGCGCCTGGGGAGGGTCGCCCCCATCGCAGCCGCAGCCCCAGCAACACAGTCCCATGAGCGGCCGCCTCCCAGAGTGGGTCCAGCCCCTCGGGCGTCTGCAGCAGCCCCATTGGTCATTCCACCCCAGGGCGTCCTGCCTCGCATCCAATCCCGTGGAGCAGTTGCCAGCCTCCCACGCCAACAGGCCATGGTTGTTGGGAGGGGTGGGGTGTGTCCGAGGCTGCGCGTGGCTCCGCCCTGGCTCGGCGCCGTCTCCTGCGTTCAGCAATTGTGGCCACTCGCGTTGCCCTGCCGGGGGGGGGAACCACTCCGAGGCTGCCAGCCCCGCCAATCCTGCAGGGAAGGCCGCTGGCCCCGCCCACAGGGGCAGTGGAAGAGCGCATCAGCTGCGCAAAGTGGCTAAAATGCGGGAGCCCGAGGCCTCCCGGCTGGCTGCCACAGCGTGCCCCTTCCCCGGCCGGGCCATGCAGGCTGGGTGGCCACCCCAGGCCCGGGAGGGCCCCCTGATGGCAGGTTGCGTGACTGCCCCAGCTCAGGGCGGCATGCCAGGCAGGGCAGGTGCGTTAGGGCAATATGGAAGACATGCCAGAGCGGCCCCTGGCCAGTCCTTGTGCATCCTAAGCCCCCCCCCCTTGGAAGGGATGCGCTGTCACCGCGGGCCTGGTCATGCACTCATGGTGCCAGGGCAGGATATGGCTGGCAGTTCACCAAACTATCGCAGGCAGACACGGGTCCATGTGTAGATGAGCTTTATTCCCAGTCCCACGGCGCAACGTACAGCCAGGCCCAAGGGTTCACGTCCCGCAAGGATGCACTTGAGCAGCACAGCATCCCCGCAAGGGAAGAGGGCCCTGGGGCCATAGGAAGCCAACCACCACGGCCCCCTCCCCTCCAACCCACAGGTCTGAGACGGGGGGGGGGGGGCCTGTGCTGAACCTATCCATGAACTATGCAGCTGCCAGACAGAAGATAGGGAATTGTTACATCTCAGACCCTCCAAGGTCATGCCGGCGGGCGGTGTAGTTCGGTGGGCAGCACAGAAACACTATACCCACAGCGGTCCCGGCTGCATGGAGGGCGACGGGTGGCGGGAGCAGTGGGCGGCCAGGCTCGGGGCCCAGCTCATTGCCAAGGCTGCCGGGAATGACCTCCTGGCAGATGAGGGTGCAATGACTGCACGGCCAGTTTACCTGGAGGAGCTCTTCCCTGGCCGTGCGGAGGAGGCCCACCTCATACGAGCGTGGCTAGACACGGCGCTGTGCGAGGTGGAGCATGACCTCCTGGAAGAGGAGGTGGCTGCGGGCCCCGCGCGCAGTAAGTCAGGGTCCTCGGCGCCATCCAGGGAGCCTCCTCCGCTGCCACAGAGGGCAGGCCATAAGGGCCCGGAGGCGTCCCAGCCACTTCCGTCGAGGCGCAGGTTGCAGGTGCTTGCAGCAGATGCCGGGCTGCCACCAACGGGTGCCCCCCCTCCCTCTCTCCCCCCTCTGCAGGGACCATCAATGACAGGTGGATGGCTGCCATGGACCGGGTTCACGGGGCATTCCAGCAGGCGCGGGCAGCGGCACCATGTGAGTCTCGCCAACAGGAGGGGCACGGGCATGTGGGGTGGGGCGGCCTGCGGCCGCGACAACAACCCCAGAGCCCACAGGGGCCCTGACGCTCCCATCCCCCACCTCTTGCCCCCACAGCGGCGCCCGCCCGGAGCCCCTCGCCAGATGAGGAGGAACTTGGGAGGGGCTTCACCGCCTGGTCTCCACCCCGCTACCCGCCACCCGCTGAAGACCCAGAGGGTGACCCAGTGGAGGGGCCTGGCAGGAAGCGGCCGAAGCTGGAGCCCGTCCCCGCAGACGGCCGGGCAGCTGCCGATATGCCATCCCAGGCACAGGCATCTTGGACCCCAGCCGGGCCCCTGCTCTGTAACGGGGATGCCGTGGCGGGGTCGCTGGCCTCCCCCTGCTCCGACGCGCTACCTAGCCCTCACCCTCCTGGCTGCTGAGGCCGGGGTTCTGGGTTGGCAAGCTGCTCTCTGGGCGCCTGATGCGGCCCTGGAATCGATTGGGAATAAAGCCAAGTTCATTAACCGCTTTTCCCGTGCAGCCCGTCCATGGGGGGCGGTGGCTGCTGGCCGGGGCGGCTTTCCCATGCTCTCTACATGCAGGGGTTGAGGGAGCGGGGACTCGGAGGGGCCGCCTGGGACACCATAGGGGCGTAAAGGGCGAGTGTTTGGCCGGCCGAGCCCCCCATGGCCAGGCATGGCCCTCAGCGCGCAGCATGCCACAGGTGCTCCGCGACCCTGTCTCGCACAGCTCGGTCATGCTCCTGGGGCTCTGCCGGGGCGTCAGGAGAAAGGCGACCGGCGGGCGGCAGCCAGGGGTCCTCGCCTGGGCCCTCTGTGGCTGGCAAGGGGAGCTGCTGGCGCACGGCAATATTGTGCAGCATGACACAGGCAGCCACGAGCTTGGCGACGGTGAACGGCTGCATGGCCAGGCGGCCGCCCGTGTGATGGAGGCATCTGAAGCGCATTTTCAGCTGACCGAAAGCACGTTCGATCACCATCCTCGTGCGCCGGTGGGCCTGGTTGTAGTTGGCTCTGTCGGCGGGCTCATCCGCAGGGTATGGCGTCAGGAGGTAAGGCAGCAATGGATAGCCACGGTCACCTGCAAGGGGAGGCGGAGTTAGGATCTCCCTTCCCATCCCCGTCCCCTCACAGCTCCCCCACCAACTCCTGACCTAGGAGCCAGCCTCTCCCCTCAGGCCATGATGACAGGAGCCTGTTCAGGCCGGAGGTGGTGAAGATCTGTGCGTCGTGGACGCTTCCCGGGAACTTGGCAACGAGGTCCGTGAAGATCCCCTGGTGGTCACAGGCTGCCTGGACATTGATACTGTAGAACCGGTGCCGATTCCTGTAGACCTGCGGCTCCTCTCTGGGAGCGCATATGGCCACATGCGTGCAGTCGACTGCTCCAATCACATTGGGGAAGCCTGCAAAGGAGGAGAAGCCAGCCCGGATGGGTGCCAACTCTGCCTCCGAGGTGGGAAAGTGGATGTGCTCGCGGATCCGACCAACTAGGGCGTCCAGGAAGGCATGCAGGCAGCGGCTGGCGGATGACTGGGAGACCTCCAAGGCCTCAGCCATGACTCCCTGGAAGGAGCCGGTCGCAAGGTAGCGGAGGGACAGCAGGACCCTCTGGAGGACGGGGATGCCCCGGGGAGCCGCAGCTTGCCCCTGAAGGGCGGGCGCGAGCTCCTCGCACAGAGCCTGTATGGCTGCCCTGTCCAGGCGGAAGCGGTCCAGGCAAGTCATGTCGCCCAGGAGCAGGGATGGCACCCTGGCCTGGAACCGGCGGCGGCGTCTGAGGCGGCGCCGCCTGAGGGCCGCTCGGACAAACACGGCTGGCAGGAGGTGGCTGGTCCGGATGGCTGGGAGCCGCGGCGGCAGTGGCGGGCACCAGGCGGGGATGATCAAGGTCCTGCCTGGAAGGAACGCAGGTTGAGTTTCAGCACCCTGAACCCCCCCCCCCACGCACAGCAGCAGGCCTACCGGTCTCAGCGGCCCGTTGCAAGTGGTGCTCAGGAGCAGGTCCTCTGTCCGCTGCATGGGCCGTCCCAGCCACCCTTCCCGGTCCTGCACCCCCTGTGCCCTCCTCCATCTTGCCGAGGGGATGGGTGAGCACATGACTAGGTGGCTGGTTCCCACCACTTATCTCGGGGACCGGACATTCCAGCGGGCACTACCCCCATGTCTGCTGAGAGCACTAGTGGCGGCGGAAGCCAGCGCCAGGCAAACTGGACAGAGGCCGAGAGAGTGCTGCTTTTTGGGCTCGTGGTGGAGAATGCGGAGGTCGCCCTGAGCACGCACAGGGGCGCCTCGTCCCGGTCTCGACGACGGGCATTCTGGCAGATGGCAGCTGACAGGGTCTCGGCTGTGGGCAACGCGCCCCGCACTGCTCACTCGGCAATGAAGCGCTGGAATGATTCTTTCGGGCCCGCGCGCAAACGAGTGCGCCTCCTCATGTCTCAGGGGGTTCCTTATGAGCGGGCCCTTGACGAGGGGCTCCCAGGCCCAGAGGCGGTCATGCGAGCGGTCATCCCGGAGGCGGTGGTGGGCGGCCTGGGCGTTGAGGTCCTGCCCGGTTAGTATTTGTGGATTCAGGGAGGCGAGGGGGGGGACGTATGGATCGTGGCACATGTGTGACAGGGCCTCTCCCGTGAGTAGGCACGGCCCCTGAGGGTCCAGACCCAAGCCAGGCGGAGGCAGAGGCAGCGGAGTCTGTGCCCCCCCTGGCAGAGAGCGGGGCCCAGGAACAGACAGCCCTTCCACCGCCACAGCAAGCCCCTGCTGCCAGCGACGAGGAGCCTCAACCGGGCCCGTCGGGGGGCATGGATCCGGAGCACGGTATGTATCTGTGGCCCTGCTGCTGGTGGGGCCAGGGACCGGCTCGGCCGCCGGCCTCGGCCACACATCCAAGGCCACTCATGGCGCCGACCGGTCTCAAGACGAGGGGTTGCGGCCGCAGTTGGAATGGGTGTGCTTGGCCTGGCTCGGTGGCCTGTGGCAGCCCATGTTGGGCCGCTGCTCTTCCCTCCCTGGGGCCTCTTCCCACCCATGTCTCGCTCCAGCAGGGACCATGCGCCTGGAGATAGGCGGGGAGGTGATTGCCCAGCTGCGTGAGCTGCCACCCTCCCGGAGGACCTCTGCTGCCGGAGCGGCTCTCCTGCAGTCGCTCGGCTTCCCTGTGTCGGTGGAGGGTGAAGGTGGCCCTGGGACTCCGCCGGTTCAGGACACCTCATCGACAGAGCCGCTCGAGGAGCTGTCCCAGCCTGCAGCACCATCCCCTCCAGCCCCCCCGCCCCCGGGTGCCATGGGCCGTGTGCGGGAAGGACCTGGCTCCGCCTCTGAGGGGGAGGGGCCCATGGAGGGGATCCTTCCAGGCGCACGGGCTCGCGGCCCCCGCCCTGCCCAGCGGCTTCCCCCGACACTAGCCGCAATGTGGGCGGCGATCGAGAGGGAGCGGCTAGAGGTGCACGCTGCATGGGAGGAGGCGAACAACCGCGGCCGGGAGTTCATGGCTGCGGTACTGGAAGTGGGGGAAGGGGTCCGTGCCTCTCAAGTCCGTGCCGAAGCCCTGCTCGGGCGGCTCGTCGCCATCCTCGACCCTCCGGCCCCACCCGCTGCAGCAGCTCCACCCGCCCCAGAGGCACCCCTCCCTCGGGCCCAGTTGCGTGCGAGAGGCCGGGCCCGTGGACGGCCAAGGGGGTCCGGCCGCCGGCCTCGCCGGTGACCGCCGCTGCCGCCTTGGGGGTGGGGTGGGGTGTTTTGCTGCACAGACGGCTCTCCTACACGCCTCCCCTTCCTCACGTCTGCTGGGGGAGGTGGGATGATATAATAATAAAGGCTGATTTCTGTGCAATGGGTGTCTGTGTTCTTTGCCTTGGGATGGGGACGAGGGGGCAGGCCCGCTGTGTCTGCCTCTTGGTGGCGGCCTCAGGCCAGCCCTCCCCTTCGGCGCCACTGGGGGGCTGTCCCCTGCTGCCAGAGACTGGCTGCTGCCCTGGATTCCTCATGGCAGGGCGCCTGCCAGTCCCATGCCAACCTCTCTGGACGCGGCCGCCAGGGACTTGGTGCTACATTGGGCAAACGGGGGAAAGGCTTCTCAGACTACGCCCACCCCTCTCCTTCCCGACTGCGAGCCCCGCCCGACACACGAGCCGAGGCAGTCTGCCAGCATGGGCGCGGTTTGCCTGCTGCTCTGGGGCCTGGCCGGGATCGCGTGCTGCCCATAGGCTGCGCCTTTCCTGGCCCCTCCCCCTGACGCTTGTCAGGAACAGCGCCCTTTGGCTGCGCCTGGCGGCGGCCGTAGATCAGACCCGCCCACAACACTTTCTGGTTCTCCAAAATTGCATCTCTGCGCCGCTGCAGGCGCCGCTGCGGCCACACTTTGCTGGCACAGGATCCGGCCCGGCGGCGCCGCCACACCACCAGTGCAGCCGCGTCGGCGTTGGGGCCGGCCATAGGATTGCGCTGTAAATTTTAATCTCTCCAAAATTTCCTTTTCCACTACTACTATCTTCTATTTATTTTTCCCAGATTTATCTTCTTAGAAATCAAAACCACAAATCTTCAAATCGTTTTTCCTCGTTTCACATAGAAAGTCAATAAGGGGATTCCAATTAGCCAAAAAAGTAGACAAAGGTTTATCTCTGATCAAGGCTGTAAATTTAGCCATCTCCGCTAACTCCGTCATTTTCATAATCCAGTCCTCGATTGAAAGCAATTCTGTACTTTTCCATTTTTGCATGTACAAAAGCCTAGCTGCTATAATCATATATAAAAATAAAATACCATGCTGTTTTTCCACCTGTTTGTCCATTAATCCCATCAAAAAGGCTTCTGGTTTAATACAAACATTTTTTGTATTATCATATGAATTTGAGTTCAATTTTTTTTAGCTTTACAGCAAGTCCACCAAAGATGATAAAATGTTCCTTCTTGTTTCTCACATTTCCAACATTTGTTTGACATACCTTTACTCATGTTTGCTAGTTTATCAGGAGACATATACCACCAATACATCATTTTATAGAAATTTTAAGTGTGGAACTCAAAGTGAATTTAAGCCCCTTTATCCACATGTTTTCCCACTGAGCCATCATTATGGTATACCCAAAATTTTTAGCCCTTTTTGCCATACAATCTTTCACATATGCTTCTTCTGTTTCAAATTTCAATAACATCTTATACATTTTGGAAACAACATGTACATCATTTGAACAAAGCTCTTTTTCAAATTCAGTCTTTTCATGTTCAAAGCCCCATAGTTTTGTGTCTAATTTTTAAAAAGTGCATACTTCTACACTAGATCTGGGGGTAGGAACCTGTGTTCCTTTTCCTGTTTCGCTGCACCTGGAGAAGGGAGAAAGTTAGAGACAGAAAAGAGAATTGAACATTGGAGTAATGTCGCCGAACAGGCCAGTCCTTGGTCTGCAAAGATTAAGGAACACCAGTGTAGCCTAAGTAGTGTGTTATAAAATAGTCCATAACCAGGTTTACTACAGAACTTTTTTTATAACTTTCAGAAGTGAAACACTCTCATACCTTTGCAATGACAGAATGTCAGCACGTGGTTTTTTATTACAGATAGACAAGCTTCAACAACTTGGCTGAGAAACCCATTTTTCTTCCTGCTGTTCATGCAAAGTCCAGACCAGCTCCCTGAGAAGAAAAAAACACAAAATTGGAGCTCTCCTTCTGCCCCCTTCACACTTGCCTCACACATTTTGGCCAAACATCACAAGGGCTGCTATTACAATTGGCAGCCCTGTGTGGGACACACGTCAGCCCCTGTGGTGCTCTGGAAGTACATTTCTAGTGCCACACTGTCCTCATGTGGGGCTTTACCTTCTCAAGCTGAGTCTTTGCGACAAAATAAACCCATCTACTGACTCCACAAACTCAGCCTAGATATCACCCCTCCCCAACATGGTGATTCTCTGGATGTAGTGAAAATGTCATGAGGGACGTGGCTGTTAGTGAACATACAAACAAGTTTACATGTGAAACTCTCTTATACTGAGCCAGACCATTGGTCCATCAAAGTCAGTATTGTCTACTCAGATTGGCAGTGGGTCTCCAAGGTCTCAGATAGAGATCTTTCACAACACCTACAACCTGATTCTTTTAACTGGATTTGCCAGGGATTGAACTCGGGACCTTCAACATGTCAAGCAAATCCTCTACCACTAAGCCACGGGCCCTCCCCATGATGGAGGAGGTTGTTGTCTGGATGAGAGGCAGTGTGGTTAGATTGTTCCTCTGGGATGTGGAAGACCCAAGTTCAATATCCTCAATCTGTTGTGGATCTAGCCGGGTGACCTTGGGCCAGTTATTCTCTCTCAGCCTAACCCACCTCACAGGATCGTTGTGATGGTAAGGAGCCCTGCCTTACTCAGATATGGTGGGATAAAAATGTACTAGACAGAGAATACAGTGTGTGGGGTGTGTCTCAGAGGCAGAGCATTTGGTTTGTGTGCAGAAGACTGCCGCTTCAACCCCATTCCCTGGAACCTCCAGTTAATGGGGTCAGAGAGCAGAACCACAAGTGACAAAAGGCACAGATTGGACACTTGTCAGCTTCCCTCAAGTTTTGATGGGAAATGTAGGCAGCTTGGCGGAATGTTGGACAAGTGACAGTTGAAAAGTCCATTGGACAGCAGTCAGAGAGCCAAGCTGCAAGACTAGGATGCCTACATTTCCCATCAAAACTTGAGGGAAGCAGACAAGTGTCCAATCTGTGCCTTTTGTCACTTGTGGTTCTGCTCAGAGAGTAGATGATGTGAAAGAATCCTGTCACATTCTGCCAACGTGCCTCAGCATAAGGCAGCTCCATGTAATCCTGTGGCCTCTTGATCATATCTCACGAGAAAGTCCACTGCTGACCAGTGCTTGGAGACTGCAGAGGAATGGAAGTGCAAGATAGCCATGCTATGCTGTCATTGAAAAAGAGATTGCTGCAGAGGCCTGGGCGTCATTGCAGTCAATCTCCCATTTCTTGCTAGGAGAAATACTCGGAGGTAGCAGCCACGCTGTCTAGTTGCTTTGACATCTACAGGCACCTTCGGTGGTGGCTGTGAGGCTAAAATGGAGAAGAAGAGAACAGTGCGAGCCACTTGGGGCCCCCATTGGGAAGAAAAGTGGGGTACAAACCTCTAAATAAAATAAATACATAAATCTTAAAGGACAAGAGAACCACATTATTTATTTATTTATTTTATTCAATTTATATTCCGCCTTTCCCGCATCAGCAGGCTCAGGGTGGATCCTACTCCTTCCAATGTCTCACTTATAGGGAAATGGGAGGCCCCCAAGACCCACTCCAGAGATCTTTGGGGCAATTAGAGAGCTATCTTCCCCTAAATTCGCCAAACCCTGCACCTCCAGTTAGAGTTGCCAACTTCCAGGTTGTGGCTGGAGATCTCCCGGAATTACAATTGATCTCCAGGTCACAGAGATTAGTTCTCGTGGGAAAAATGACTGCTGTGGAGGGTGGACTGTATGGAATTATACCCCGCTGATGTCCCTCCTCTCCTCAAATGCTGCCCTCTCCAAGCTCCACCCCTCCCCAAATCTCCAGGAATTTCCCATCTTGGAGCTGGCAACCTTACTTGCAGTTGATCAAAAGTGTCCCAGGCTTCATTGGCATTCCAAGTGTGACTTAATACTCATCCAGCGTGATGTGCCAAATCCACTTGAAAAGACAGAGACAGAGACAGAGACAGAGACAGAGACAGAGACAGAGACAGAGACAGAGACAGAGAGACAGAGAGTTAGAACTATTGAAGTTGGGTTGGCTTTGATACTCCCCTCAGTTAATGAAGGCAGCGCAGCGTTCACAAATGCTGAGTTTATCATTAAATAAGGCCAGTTGGAGCCTCAAGAGGGAAGTGTGCGGGAACTATGAGCAATTAAGACAGTTTCCCTCCCATTAGAATAAGGCGATGCTGCCGAGATGCAGCAGGGCTAAAGAATAACTCCTTCTTCCACCTAGCCGCGGAGCTCAGGAATCTGGTCTTATAGTTCAGGTCTAGGCAAGCAGGAAGCAACATGATGCAGGAAAGGAATATTTTTATTTTTCCTTCTGTGTGCTGGGAGAATTAGAGATCGAAATAATACCCAATTTCAGTCTTCTATTTGTTTCTAAATTATCCGGTGCAAACTACCTTGTTGGAGCTTGTTTCTGCGAATAACAACAACAACAACAACTGTGCTTATATACCGCTTTTCTAGACACATTAGCGCCTCACCCAGAGTGGTGAACAAGTTAGTGTTATTATTATCCCCACAATACAGCTGGGGCTGAAGAGTGGCTGATCCAAGGCCGTCTACAGAGCTCATGGCAGTAGTGGGATTCGAACCAGTAGAGTGCTGTGCTGATTTGCAGCTGAACCACTTAACCACTGTGCTACAGCAGCTAGATGCAGAATAGCTTTTACACACTAGTGACTAATAGTTGCCAACCTCCAGGTGGGTGCTGGAAACATCCCAGAATTACAACTGCTGTCCAGATTACAGAGACCAGTTCCTTGGAGGAAATGGCTGCTTTGGAGGGTGGACGCTACTCCACTGAAGGTACTCCCCTCCCCAAACCCTGTCTTCCCCAGCTCCACGCCCCCCCCCCCGCCCCAAATCTCCATGTATTTCCCAACCAGGAGTTGACAACCCTATCCCTATTAAATCCATGAACCGGGATTCTCGGGATCAAACTATCTGAAGCACTGAAAGATACATAGATAGATCTCCAGCCACATGTTTTATTACTAATAAGAGTCACAGTGTTCTCCAGTACGGGCCATGGCTGTGGTCTGTGTGGGAAGTTTAAAAAATATATTTATTATATTGCGGGAAACATACAGGCAAAATGCCAACAAACTGTATGCTTCTTCTAATGGCATAGACAGCTGGTCTCTGGAACCTTTTGAGGTCAGAGAAATGGCACAGGGGGGTGGAGAGAATCCCTTCCTCCCAAGTTCAGGCTCCCATCCATCAAGACTGCTACTTAGCATTATAGACATGCTGGAAATTTGTTTTTCTAGCATTTTATTTTGTCTCACTCTCTGTAATCTGTTTTGCACATCACAGATTCATGAAGGAGCTGCATATAATACCCACTTTCACCAAACATTTATGAGTTTATCAAACCCCTTGAGAAAGATAGTAGAGAGTCCAGTAGCAACTTTAAGACTAACCAACTTTATTGTCGCATAAGCTTTCGAGAACCACCGCATATCTGACGAATCTGACGAAGAGAGCTGTGGTTCTCGAAAGCTTATGCGACAATAAAGTTGGTCAGTCTTAAAGGTGCTACTGGACTCTACTATTTTGCAACTACAGACTAAGATGGCTAACTCCTCTGGACCATTGAGAAAGGTAATTTATGCATTTCTGCAATCTTCGAGAACCACCGCATATCTGACGAATCTGACGAAGAGAGCTGTGGTTCTCGAAAGCTTATGCCACAATAAAGTTGGTTAGTCTTAAAGGTGCTACTGGACTCTTTACTATTTTGCAACTACAGACTAAGACGGCTAACTCCTCTGGACCATTGAGAAAGGTAATTTATGCATTTCTGCAATCTTTCAAGATCATCATGAATGATAAATGTATGTCTGTACTTTCCAAGCTTATCAAAGAATAACCCATTCAACCAAGTTAGTTCCAACTTTTCCTCGATTCCTGCTCTTTCTGCTCCCTACCCCCCACAAATAGGAAGAGATCACAGAGGAAGGGTCCCAAAGTCCTGGTCCCAACAAGCCCCATCTCTGCCTGCCCTCCAGATTCAACAAAGGAACCTTTCAGAGCTCCAGTGGAGCGGACAGTTAGTGCTATTGTAAGGTCATTTATGCATCGTGTCTGACAAGCACAGCTATCTTCCCAGTTCTGTCCCCACAATATCTCCATTCATGGCACACTTAGGAAAGGGACTGACAGGCAGGTTAGCCACTATAAGGCCTCTAAGGGGAGGACGGTTGTTGTTGCTGTTTCTAAATCCATTTAAAAAGAACAGACTGATTATTTTTCTTCAGATTCGTTTAAAATAATTATATACCTCTTTTCTTAAAAAACCAGACTCAAAGAGGCCGGCCTTTTGTGTAGGGTTGTCAGCTATGGATTGGGAAATTCCTGGGAGATTGGGGGGGGGGGAGAGATCTGCTGTAATTCTGGGAGATCTCCAGCCACCACCTGGAGGCTGGCAATCCTACTTTCGTGATCTACATGTAAGGCAAGGGAAATGGAAAGACTAAAAATGTATTCCATGTTCAACAACAGGGAACAGTAAGGCTTTCATTTTTCAAAACAGTGGACTGCTACTAAAACCCATGATCCTGTAAGACTGGTGTGGAATGTCTCAGCATATATCCATTCTAGTCCTTTTTCAGTTCTTGTCTGTCTTTCAGCCATTGATCCATTATAATGACCTGTAGAAATAAATGATGTAGTTTGGTATGTATATATTGTCTTGGGGCTGAGGTAGCAAACCCTTTGCCACAGATTGATGGAGCAGATGTGGTTGCATTAATGGTCTTTATGAAACAGTTTGTAGCCCAGTTTCAGGACTGAAACCTCATAAAGGGCCTAAATCTGGAGAACAAAAAGGGCATGGGACATAGTGAAACTGAGTAATAATATTCGATTTATATACCGCCCTTCAGGACAACTTAATGCCACACTCAGAGCGGTTTACAAAGTGTGTCATTATTATCCTCATGACAATCACTCTGTGAGGTGGGTAGGGATGAGAGAGCTCTGAGGGAGCTGTGAGTGACCCAAGGTCACCCAGCTGGCTTCAAACGGAGGAATCAAACCCGGTTCTCCAGATTAGAGTCCTGCCGCTCTTAACCACGATATCAGACTAGGAGGCTTGAGGAAGGAGATTGAATGATGGAGAAAAGATGGCGGCCTGAAACACAGGAGGACAGGTTGATGGAGAATGAGGTATAAGTAAGAACAGCCAGAGGAGGACTGGGACAGAAACATCAAGGGGCTAATCAGAAAATGCCTTTGAAGAAGTACTTAAGAGGGGAAGGGAGGCATTTTTATCACAAACACCCGGCCTATAATCTTAAAAAAAAATGTACTCACATGAAAACGTGAAGCTGCTGTATACAGAGTCAGGCCACTGGACCATCCCTGTCACTGTACTTGTGCTGGCAGAGGTTCGCCTGAGTCAAAGTCTTCCACGTCATTTGCTACCTGATCCTTCTAATTGGAGATGGCAGGGATTGAACCTGGGACTTCCTGCATGCAAAGCAGATGCCCCACCACTGAGCCACTGCCCCTTCCTGTTCTTCTTCCTTCTCCTGTTTGGACCAGTGCCATTGGAGAACCCCAAGGAGACACAGAAGGTTGAATGAGCCAGTTTGGAATAGTGGTTAAGAGTGGCTGGACTCTAATCTGGAGAGCCGGGTTTGATTCCCCACTCCTTCGCTTGAAGCCAGCTGGGTGACCTTGGGTCAGTCACAGCTCTTTCAGAGCTCTCTCAGCCCCACCCACCTCACAGGGTGATTGTTGTGGGGATAATAATAACATATTTTGTAAAACGCTCTGAGTGGGCATTAAGTTGTCCTGAAGGGCAGTATATAAATCAAATGTCGTTGTTCTTGTTGTTATTCTATTTCCTGCAGCTGCTGCTCAAACACCTGAAAATAACCAGGGATACCTGAAGGCCTTTGTTTGACTCACTTGGCACCCCCAAAGTGTTCTATTAACTTGATGCAGTCTAGCAATGGAACCGTTTAAGCCTATTTGCTCCTGTTTCAAGCCACATTGATCAACTGGAACAAAAGTTCTAGTTTGAGTGCCTCGCAAAGACTGTCAGTTCCCACATTATCACTGATCAATTTGAACATTCTTGCATTAGGGAAGTTCCTCTGGCTAGGATTTCTGGTAGAATAGAGACCAAAATCTCAAACATTCCTCAGATGGAATCTGTGGCTCTGTTGATGTGTTTGTAATTGTTACAGGTACCTGAATTGCATCCCTTGATTCCAGCTCGTCTCAGGGCCAAGCTACAAGTGATGAATGACACTTGAACAGCAAGTGTATTTCTCGTTGTAGATTTTACTTTTCCTTTGACTTGGTAACTCTGTCAGGTGGAGAAGCTGTGGTACTAGCGTAGGTGTAGCTGAACTTCACAAATTGATTTGAATAGTTAATTTTTTTTACTATGCAAGCTTCTAGTTTTACTTGACATTGCCATAGTTATAACATCAGAGTATAAGAAATAATTCATGACAGTGAATAATACACATTTGGTGACTATCAATGACATTTATGAATGAGGACTAGATAAATGTTTGCTTCTCTGGTTTTTTTATTTAAAATATTTATATGCTGCCTTTCCACCAAAAATAGGGTCCCACAGTGGTGAACAACAGATAATTAAAACATTAAAATAACATTTAAAATGCATATAAAAATAAACAATAAAAACATATCAAACTAAACAAACACACACACTACCAGGGAGGAAGACCATTAGAGTTTATGGGGAGGGTGTGTGTGCCAAACAAAACAAAAAAGACTTTGTGTTCTGGGGAAGGCAATGACAAAAGGAGGCAGGCAGATCTCCCTGGAGAGGGAATTATATAACTCAACCTGAGCCTGCTGGATAGGGAAGGATGCAGAGCTAAATAAATAAACCCAGACCTACAGCCCATTCAGAGGTGGTGAATTTTCCATCTCATCACAAGCTTAGCTAAACTCTTGGGCTCAGATGGAACCATCTCAGCTTTTCCTGTTAAATTTTTCAGGCTCCGAAGAGCTGGAGTAATTGGTTAACCCTCCCAAGGGAGAAGAAATCTCCCCCTAGGAGATGGCAACTTTGCATGTTAACAAGCAGCCTGTTCGTTGCATGAAGAAACTGTAAACACAGTGGTCACAGTTTTGTAACCTCTGTGCCACCCTTTTCCGTTTGCTGGTTTTTCTATACTGAGGCTGCAATTAGGACTGATAATGATAGGGGTATTGGTAAGCTATTTTTGTATTTAATACTGATTATTTTAATATGGGTTTGTTTAGTGTAAGCAGATTTGTACCAATTACATACACTTCAATGGTCCGTTTCCCAGGGACATTCCCTCTTTTCTAATCGCAGCGCCTGTTAATTCCCTGCCATAATTTTTATCTTGAGGAGATGTCTTGTGAAAATTATGTTGCTGTGACTGGCTGGTATTTGTCGTTCCTCGGGATTCAAATCCCCCCTCCCCCTTATGTCAGTCTCTTGCCATCAGTTTGTGGTGTGTGTACAAATCTTGTCTTTGTTCAAACGCCGATAAACATGCACACGAACAATACCACAGTCTGATTTTTTTGAACACACATACGCTGGTGTTGCTGAAGTACATTTGAAACTGCTGATAATTATGGTAGGACCCTTGAGTGGTGGCTGGTATTTACAATTTTTTTTTTACCCACAGAACAAAGATTTCCTTAGCTTTTAAATTGGTGGAAGATAGCTTTTCTACAATTGATGATCTGCCAATGAGGCCCTCTTCTGAATTCCATGTCAGGTGGAATCAAAGTTGCCATCAATCAGCATCAGGGTCTTTTTAAGCATTGCCCCAACCCTCTGGAATTCCCTCTCCCGCGATGCTTGCGTGACCCTTTCTTAGCTTTTTTGGGAGGTATGTTAAAATTGAACTTCCCCGTTAAGCATTTCTAACGCAAGCTTGTGCGACTTAGGGTATCTGTATGCTATTTTACCTTTGCCTGCTTTTGCTTTTATGAGGTTTTATGGTGATTGTATTGGTCTGATGTAAATATTTTTAATGCGTATTGTGAGTTGCTATAAACACATAAATCTATAGCAGTACATACATTTTGCAAAATAAGTAAATAAATAACAGAAAGCTATTTTCAAATGCTATTTTTGATCTCCGGCTTGTTCCACTTGCATTTATTATTGGAATATACTCACACTAGCTCTGCTTCTCCATTAACTCTTTCAGTATAAAGACCAGTAGACAGTTATGTAGATTACATGGTTACTAAAGACTGGCACAGATCCGTGAGTTCCCAATGCATCTGGATTTGTGTATGCTGAAAATCCATTTGCATTTTTGCTTGGCTGGCTGCACATCAGGAGACAGCACAATATGCTCCCACCAAAACAAGAAGCGCAAGAACAACAACAAAAAAACCTATTTGTGTTTTCAACTGCCTCTTTTGTTGTCAAACAACACAGGCATGATATCTGCATAATTATCTCCAAGAATAATGAATCAGCCTTCACTCCAGAAACCAAAGCTTCACTTTTCCTTCCTTCCTTCCTTTCCTTCCTTCCTTCCTTCCTTCCTTCCTTCCTTCCTTCCTTCCTTCCTTCCTTCCTTCCTTCCTTCCTTCCTTCCTTCCTACCTTCCTTGCTTGTAACCTGCCAAAACCAGAAAAGGAAATTATGGACAGCCTTCCATGTGCAGGACAATTATCCTAATAAATAAAGAAAGAGACAGGACTAGTATGTTGTATGTGAAGCCTACGGATGGTCTTCAGGTAGCCAAGCCAGTGGAGAAGCTGGAAAAGCATCTAGCAGGGCAATCCCCATAGGATTGCATTGTAGGTAGGGTCCAGGGCTTTTTTTCAGCAGGAACGCGGTGGAACGGAGTTCCAGAATCTCTTGAAAATGGTCACACTCAGCGGCGCGGAGGGCAATCTCAACTCCCCTCTGTCTGGAGATCAGGGGGCGGGGCCACCAGCCATGTGACCATTTTCTCCAAGGGCAACCCACTGAGTTCCACCACCTGTTTTTCCAGAAAAAAAGCCCTGGTAGGGTCGTTAACCTTCCAATGAGGCCTGGAGATTTCCCAGATTTCCAACTGATCTCCAGATGACCAAGATCAGTTCCCCTGGAGAAAATGGCTACGTTGGAGGGTGAACTCTATGGCATCATACCTCTCTGAACTCCCTCCCCTTCTCCAAGCCCTGCCCTTCCCAGGCTCCACCCCCAAATCTCCAGGAATTTCCCATCACAGAGACGGCAACTCTAAACGTCGGTCTGCTCGAGAATAACAGGTTGCTCAGATGGTAGAGCCAGCCGAAAGAGGAAGGCCCTTTTGACTGCTTGTGCCACCTGACCTTCATACCATAGTATCATTCTCCTTGTCATCAGTGGCGATGTTGCTGCAAAGCAGACGAAATCAGGCCAGCAATTCCAGCGGCTTGCAAGCTGTCGCCATGGCGCACGAAAGGAAACTTTTTGGCTTCACTGCTCGAATTCCCCACTGGAACTCGTGGCAGTGCCAGGGCAGGAAGCGATGCTACACCTTTGCCTGGCTTCTGCCTCCCACGCTGAGGTGTCAGGGAGATGATGGAGGAAATGGACCAGAAACTTCAAGGTAGAAGTTGGCACAAATGTTACCAGTTTTCATGGAGACTTCCAGTTTTCCAGAAGGGAGGCTGAGATCGTCTTGACTCTTTCTGTTGTGTTTCCTCTTCTAAGGATGAACTTGGACATAATATTTAAAATCTGTCATCCATGCGTGAGTCCAGCTTCCTCCTGGTTTTGCACGAGGGATGCACACTCAGTGCATGCTGAGAGCCTGTCTGGTGTAGAGGTGTCAGACTAGGATCTGGGAGACCCACATTCGAATCCCCACGCTGCCCTGGAATCTTGCTGGGTACCTTGGGCCAGTTGCACACTCAAAGCCTGACCTACCTCACAGAGTTGTTGTGAGGATAAAATACAGGGCCGTTTCCAGATGACTTACCTTCTGCCGCTCCATGCCGCAACGTCGCGGCTCGTGCCGGGGAAAACGCGAAATATCGCGTTTTCTCGCGCGAGTTTTGCGCAACGTCGCACAAAACTCGCACGATATTTCGTGTTCGCCCCAGGACAAGCCACGACATTGTGGCATGGAGCGGCAGAAGGTAAGCCATCTGGAAATGGCCCAGGAGAGAAGAACTATGTAAACTGTTTTGTGTCCCCACTGGGGGGAAAAGAATATAAACAAAGAATAAATAAATAAATCCTGCTCTTCTTTCCAAGTTTTTAGTGAGTTGTCTACCTTTTATAAAGTTTTTTTAAAATCATAACATCTATCCATTTTACTGAAGTATTTTAAACAGTTGCAAAACTGGCCTGGGGACTGAGGGTCGTGATCATGGTGACTCATAGGTGACAACCAATCGGTGCTGCCAATATTCATGCAAACTCGCAGGAAGGGTTTTTTTAAACCGCAGAGCCTGACCATGTGGAAGAAAGTACGTTGTTTACAGCATCTGAATGTACAGATGCTGCGTCTGAAGTGACATCACTATTTTAAAAATGACATTTTTGCCTTCATGCTAAGTGAACATGGGGTGTATTTGTACACTTCTGGCAATTTTTCACCGATTTTAACTCACCAGCTACCATTTTGAGGTGGCACAGCCAAATGACACTATGAGCTGGCTCATATGGTGATTAAAATGGGGATTCCATTTGTCTCCAGGGACAACTGGTGAATGCTATCAGTGATTTATTTATTACTTAATATCTGCATCTGGTTTTCTTCTCTTAACATAAAAAATGAAATCCTGCCCTCAAGTCATAGTTGATTTATGGCGACCCCGGGTGGGGTTTTCATGGCAAGAGACTAGAAACATCACAAAATAGCAATCAGTAAAATCAAAACACAGTGCAGCATGCTTAACTCTCCCCATTTTTATCCTCATAACAACCCTGCATGGTAGCCTTGGATGAGGAGAGCATGACTGCCCAGGGGTTGCCAACTCCAGCTTGGGAAATTCCTGGTGATCTGGGGGCAGTGCCCAGGAAGGGTGGAGTTTGGGGAGGAGGCAGAGGTCAGTAGGGATGTGATGTCGTAGATGCCACCCTCTGAAGCGGCAATTTCCTCCTGGGGAATTGATCGCTGTCATATGGAGATCTGTTGTAATTCCAGCAGAAGTCCAGCCCCCACCTGGAAGTTGGTAATCATCTCTAGCATCTCAGGTAGAGAGGTCTTTCACATCACCTGTTCCCTGATCCTTTTAAAGAGAAGAGCTCAAGCCTGGGACATTCTGCATGCAAAGCAGACCTACCACTGACCCAGACTCTTGGATAAGACGAAAACATAGTCTGGAGAACACTCATGTTTAGGGAGAATGCCCAGTCCCTCCTGGAAGTTGGTGTTGGAGGAGGAGGATTCAGCACTGACCCATTCCTCGGATTTCAGAGAGGGACAAACCAAAGAGTTTGAAAAATAGAGAGGTCAGGGCACTCTGTTTACTGCTCTGACTATCCTTCGATATGTAGATTGCTACGCTCAGGACTTCCTCCTCCTGACTTCCTTCTTCTCACTCTTCTCTTCCTGTCTTTGTTCCAGACAGGATCTCCTTCTCCTCCCTCCATCTTGCAACCATGGATGCAGGACTTGTCCTAGCACCCATGCCCATCCTTAGACTAGATAGGTAGATAGGATCTATGTCTCCTCCTTTCCTGAGTATGGAGTTCCTACAATAAAGAACTCTTATTACTTTTATAAATATAAGAAAATGTATGCTTTGTTATTTTCTCTCCTGCACACATACCAGCCAGCAGAACCAGTACACAACCACCTATAATCACGTTTCTACTGCTAAATGATAAACTCTGCTAACAGCCCAAACATGGGCCGATTCCAGATGGCCCTCTGCATGCCAAAACGTCGTGCGTCGTCGTGCAGAAAACGCGATATTTCGCGTTTTCCGCGCGACGACGCGTGACGTTTCGGCATGCAGAGGGCCGTCTGGAATCGGCCGTGGAATCCCTTAATTAGGTTTCTGGGGCCAACATACAATTTATTTATCAGTTGGTAACTCTAGCCTACCCAAAGGTCACCCAGCAAGCTTCATGGCAGGTGGGATTTTACACCCAAGTCTCCCTGCTCCAAGGCCCATTATCTAACCACTATACCATAATTACCATAATGCCAATATTTTAGCACTGGAGTAATTTGCTGTAGGCAGATTACTCTTACCTGGAATCTGCCTCGAGTCTTTTTTAGTTGCAGGAGGAGAAGGCAGTATCTCCCTAGTGGCGGTTTCCACACCTCGCTGCCTGGCACAAGTCAGCCGTATTGATATCCCTCCTTTTTTCCATCACAGTTTCTCAGGAAGTCTCCTGTTCAAGCACGGAATCAACTCAGATCTTCTTTAGCTTTGGCATCATCGCTCTATAGGATATCTTCTGATTTCTTAGCCCTGGACCTGATAGTTAGTTGGAGTCTAAGTCTGAAAAAAAAAGTTCTGAAATATTATCTTGGAAGACCAGAGTGCCAAACACCTTCTAAAACCAAGTCCCTGCAGTTTTACAGACGTGCATGAAATGCAGCTCCACCCTCCTCGTCCTAAACGCTCCTGCCCCCTTACCTTTTCCATCTAGATAGCTGGCATCAGAGATGCATTTAGGCACAAGCTACGGGTCACTCTAAATGTTACTTCCTTCATGAGTTCGCCACAGAGCCAACCTGGTCTCACGCAGACACACAGCAGCTCTGGGGAATGGTTTGCACAAAAAAGAGTGCCCAAATGACTCCATAGGCAGCAGCAGAAATGGGAAAACTCTCCCCCCACTGCACTGTTTTTGCATGGGGAAAAATGCTTTGGAGAAAGCCAGGAGCATCCCCTCCTTCAGTGGCAGCTTTCTGAGCCCATTTGGGCTCTCTCTTTTTTTTAAATACAACCCATTCCCCAAACCTGCTGTGAATCTTCACTAGCCCGGGTTGACTCTGTGGCAAAATCATGAAGGAAATAACGTTTAGAGTGACCATAAGTAAGCTATAGTTTAGGGTTGGGTTGCCAGCTCCAAGTTGGGAAATTCCTGGAGATTTAGGAGGTAGACCTTGGAGAGGGTGGAGTTTGGGGAGGGGAGGGACCTCAGCAGGTTATAACTCCATAGAGTCCACACGCTGAAGCAACCGTCTTCTCCAGGAGAACTGCTGTCTGTGGCCTGGAGATCAGTTGTAATTCCTGGAGATCTCCAGCCACCACCTGGAGGCTGGCAACCCTAGTTTAGGGCCTTAGATTATGAAGGGCCTCTAAATACAAAAACTTTGCTAAATTCCAGGTTTAATGTAATATATATATATATATATATATATATATATATATATATATATATATATATATATATATATATATATATATATATAGTCACACTATCGGTCCCCTTAAACTTTTCATGATTTAAGGTCTCAGCATGTCTTAACTGAGCCCTAGCAGGCATAGCTATCAGAGAGCAAGATGAATTTGTGTCTTGGCTGTACCATATTACATGGCTGATAGGATTAAATACTCTGCCATATAGAATTTCTCTGCACACAGAGAGCTAGCATGTCAAGGGAAAAGACTAAGCTGAATTCTATATCTGCATTAACCCCAACTGACCTGTTAAAAATATTTTTTTTTAAAAAAGTCCCAACTGACCTGCATTAGGAACCTTTGTGCAAATCATATTTAGCATTGCCTCCTCATATATTCAAGCAAGATACCATCATTTTTTTGTGTCTCTATATGTATTTATTAATGAAAGGACAATGTCAAGGCTGCCGTGTGTTTTATCCTTTGGAAATGTCTGTTAAGCACCTAGGATACGGCACAACGCTTTCAGTTTGCCACAGAATTAGACAGTAGGTCACAAGTTGCATACCTTGGTAATTGCGTGCTTTTGTCTGGAAGATTTTTATATAAAGACAGAAAGCAAGAGGAATAAGGGCTTTGTATTGTCGAAGGCTTTCACAGCCAGAGAACGATGGTGGTTGTGGGTTTTCCGGGCTGTATTGCCGTGGTCTTGGCATTGTAGTTCCTGACGTTTCACCAGCAGCTGTGGCTGGCATCTTCAGAGGTGTAGCACCAAAAGACAGAGATCTGGGGAGGAAGAATTGATGGGGTTTTTGAATCATCTCAACAACATCCACCTGAACATACAATTCACAATGGAGAAAGAAATCGAGGGAAAACTCCCATTCCTGGATACCTTGGTCATCCGCAAAGCAAACTTTCAGTTAGGTCACAAGGTCTACAGGAAACCAACTCACACTGATCGGTACTTACACAAAAACTCCAATCACCACCCCTGACAGAAAAGAGGCATAATGAAAACATTAGTGGATCGTGCAAGACGGATATGTGAGCCGCACTTTCTCAATGAGGAAATTAATCATCTAAACCACGCACTTCAGGCAAATGGCTACTCCAGAAATGAAATCCGAAGAGCAATCAAACCCAGGATGAATCAAACAACCAAGGAAAAACAGTCTCCTACAGGAAAAATGTTTTTGCCATATATCAAAGGAATTACTGATCAGATGGGAAAGCTTATGAAAAAGCATAACCTTCAAGCAGTATTCAGACCCACTCGAAAAATACAACAAATGCTACGATCAGCAAAAGACAGTAGAGACCCCCTCACCTCTGCAGGAGTATACCGTATACCCTGCAGCTGTGGACAAGTTTACATCGGGACCACAAAGCGTAGCATCCAGACAAGAATAAAAGAACATGAAAGACACTGCAGACTTGGACAACCTGAAAAATCAGCAGTGGCTGAACATAGCCTAACTCAAACAGGGCACAGTATCTTATTCCAGGACACCAAAATACTGGACAACACTTCCAACTACTTTGTCAGACTGCACAGGGAAGCCATTGAAATTCACAAGCATAAGCAAAACTTCAACAGGAAAGAAGAAACCTTAAGAATGAACAGAGCATGGTTTCCAGTTCTGAAAAACACCAGGCTAACAAAACACTCCACACCCGACAATAGCCCTGCAGAGAAGATTAGCACATCAAGCACCAATCCATATGCAAAAGAACCTCCTCAGGACACAGTGAAGCCTCCCGCCATTAGCATTCCACACCCTGGGAAACTCTTACAGGATGACTCAGCTCAACCCCACCCCTCCTGAGTAGATACAAATGACCTACATCTTTTCCACACTGTGACACTGAGAGATCTCTGTCTTTTGGTGCTACAGCTCTGAAGATGCCAGCCACAGCTGCTGGTGAAACGGCAGGAACTACAATGCCAAGACCACGGCAATACAGCCCGGAAAACCCACAACAGCCATCAATAAGGCCTTTGTTTGCAAACTCACACATCTTAGTTCTACATTCATCTCCTACACTGTTTAAAAGACTGGATCAAGGAAGAAAACTAGTTTGTTAAGCATGTGATTTGTGCGAGTAGTTCAAATCTACCTCCTGGACTATTCAAGATGACGAATTAAAAATAAGCATGCTATTCCTAGTCCATGTGCGGTGGAGTGGGCATGGAAATGGATACTTAGCAATAGGTTGCCACATTAAGGCGATTGTGTTGGAGTATCAAACAGCAGTAAACGTTGTTACTCTTAGCTTAAGAAAGTAGTTTGTGGTTCTAAGGAACAGAATTCTTGGCACAAAATTAGGATTCTTGTAAGGACTGATCTAGACATCAAAAAGCCTATAGAAGCCATAGCTTGCTGATAAAATGCATACTTTGAATGCACAAGCTTCCACAGTCCATCCTTGGCAGCTCCAATTAAAAGGTCTCGGGAAGCAAGTACGGGCAATAAATACTTTTCTGAGCATGAGGCCCTGCAGCAGTGGTTCTTAACCTTTCATCCTGTGCAGCCACCAAGTATACAATGTTATCACGGAATGCCTCCCAAGACATAAGTAAAAAAATTAGGACATAAAAGCAGGACTCCAGATTAGGGACCTTTATTTCGAGAAGTATATTTACAAGTGAATATACCTAATACCCCAGACTAGCTGATCTTATCAGCTTTTGTAAAGGTAAGCAGGGTTGGTTCTTGGATAGGAGATCACCAAGGAAGACAGGGGATACTATGCAGAGAAAGGCAATGACAGACCACCTCTGCCCATCGCTTGCTTTGAACGCCCTATGAAGTTGAACGTCATGGGTTCTTCATGTGTCCCCCGCCACCCACTTGTTGTTTTTCTACAGGAGACTCTTCCCTAAAGCAAAGAGTTAGTCATGGTGTTCCTTTATTCTTCTCGTTTAATAACTTATAGTGGGCAAGCTCCCATTGATCTGATGCATTCCTTGCCACCACTCAGAGAGGTGGCGTGAGAAAAATAATTTTTTTAGAAAGACTCCACCAGCAATTGACAATGGTAGCTCTAGGAATTGCTGGAAATGGTAGCTCTGGAAATCATTGGGACTATTACCATAGAGTTGCAGTGATTCCTTGAGCTACCACTGCCACTTTCGAGTTGAACCCAGAAGTGATGTAGTGACATTGGTGACATCATATCCCCTCCACATTTCCATTCCTCCAACTCTCCCGCTGAATGTCAGGCTCCTCCTGGCAACACTATTTTCCTCCACTGCGCTGGATTAGGAAGTGCTTCTGAGAAGCCCACCAGACAGAGATCATCCATTTTGAAACACCTACTTCCATCATAGGAAGGTGCTAGAATTGGAACCTCTTAACATGTTGAATCTCTGCCACCAATATTTTATGATTGGACCTAGTCTCAGTGGCAGCCATTTTGTGATTGGTCCCATCAAGAGATGCTAAGCCAGCAGGAGGGTTGGGGATAGGGACACATGAATGAGTCATGTCAGTGATAGCTGGAAGTGACAGTGGATAGCTCTAGAAATTGCAGTAACTCTATATCAAGATGCTATAGAGTTTAACCATAGAGTTTCTGGTGATTCCTAGAGCTACCTATTGTCACTTCTAGGTTGTACCCGGAAGTGATGTATTGGCACTGCTGCTCCAAGAAGTGGTGAGCAACAGAGACAATGAGTCGGAGATATCTCAACAAGCAAGAGGCCTGGTAAGTCTAGTTCCAACCCACTTCCCTGTGGCACCCATTTTGTTGTGGCGTCCACTACCTGTTCTCAAAATTCCAGAAGTGACCACAGTTCAACAAGGTGAGGGACTCCAGGCCTATGCTAGCAGCAAATGACTGGCCCAAGGTCACCTACAGAGCTTTTCAGCAAATGTGTGCAATCTTGGGGAGTATTAACAATCCTGGGGTGTATTAACAAAGGCATAACATCCAAATCACAGGATGTCATTATCCTACTATATACCACATTGGTCAGACCCCACCTGGAGTATTGTGTGCAGTTCTGGAGGCCTCACTTCAGAAAGGATGTGGACAAATTGGAACGGGTGCAGAGGAGAGCAACCAGGATGATCAGGGGCCTGGAGACCGAGCCCTACGAAGAAAGGCCGAGGGACCTGGGAATTTTCAGTTTGGAGAAGAGGAGGTGGAGGGGAGACATGATTGCTCTCTAAGTATTTAAAAGGGAGGGAAGGCAGCTGTTCCTGTTGGCAGCGGAGGACAGGACTCGAAACAATGAGCTTAAACTCGAAGAGGGAAAGTACCAGCTGGACATTAGGAAAAACTTCTTTGCGATAAGAGTAATCCAGCAATGGAATCAGCCGCTTAGGGATGTGGGGGGGTTCCCCTTCACTGGCAGTCTTCAAGGAATGGCTGGATGAATCCTTGTCAGGGATGCTTTAGGCTGTTCCTGCACCGGGGAAGGGGTTGGACTAGATGGTCTGTAAGGCTCCTTCCAACTCTAGGCTTCCAGGCTTCTATGAACCTAGACCTCAATGCTTTTAGTCTAACTGTAACCACTAGACCACATTGACTCCTACTGTATTCAAAGAACACCCCCCAATACCATGTGAATTCTATGAGGAAAGAGCGATGGGTTGCTAGTATTGTGAATGCGATAAGGTCCTACAGCGCCTGGTATCTCCAATTAAAGAATCTCACGGGTTAGATGTGCCTGCGCGGGGTAACCTTTCTCTGCCTGAAGACCATAGAGGTCTGCTGCCTATCAGAGGAGACTGTACCGTGCTAGATGGACCAATGAACTGACATATACAGCAGCTTTGTTTATTCCTGTATTATGTTATAAGACCAAGCGTTAAGCTGTTGCATTGAAGTCGAATCTCCCAGTTTTCATTAACAACCTTGTGGGATGCCTGGGGGAGGGGTGTGCGCGCAAAATAAAGCAGGACTTCAGCTGCTCCATTTACATATGAAAAATCGGTTCCTGGCTTTTGGGATCCCTCCCAATGCTTTGCCTGTTACAAAGGCGATATATTGATGCCAGTCTGGACCTATTGCTCTTCTCTATCTATTGTAGTCAGGCTCCCAATAGCCATTTTATCTGCCAGCCGGATTACAAATGGTAATTCAGTCAGGTATTGCTAAATGTCAATTGTTTTTCTTTAAAAGCGGTGTAATTAAAATCACATTTGCTTTGTCTGCTTGTCTGTCTCTGCTTAATGGACACTGGACACTGCAGTCAATCTAATTCTGTTCTACCCAAGGTTAAAAAAAAAAAAGACGATTCTTTCCTGTTACTCAAAGACATTATTGTGTAACTCTGAAGCTGTAATGATAATGGTGCTAACTTAATCTTACTTAAAATGCATTAAGAGCTCATTTGCATTGTAAATATTAAAAGCTAATTCAGAGTTACACACTGATTCACGCTTGTTGTGTAGTCATATAGGCTGGACCACCTTTGAAAGGGTCTCTGCATTTGTGCCTTGGCTGTGTGCAGACTGGCTGAACTCGTATGGTGGCATCTGCACCTCCATGTGGTGATGAGTTACGATTTGCACGACAGCACTAGGCTGTTTGGGTTGCTGCAATCATGCAAATTGTTCTGGCGACCAAGTATCGCATGTACAAGTGCCAGTTCTCATAAATAATACCTCTGGTGGAGTGCTGCGGCACAGCTACAAGCTTTGGGGCAGCTGGTGCATGCTCTACAGATGCTTGCATTAAGTTTCAACCCGCCCTTCGACTGGCTGGAACCTTGACCTGTCTTTTTTTGTGTGTGTGCTGTAAACGGTAGCATCATTTGGCAAAAGTATAATTTGCCATTGGGTGGCCACAGCTCTGCTCTCATGAAAAAGTTCAGACAATGGACTGGCAGTGTTTTTGATGATTACGTGCCTTGTGACTCCTGGACCAAGACTCGAGACAGAAGCTGGTTAGTCTTAAAGGTGCTACTGGACTCTTTGCTATTTGCTACTGCAGACTAACATGGCTAACTCCTCTGGATCTATGGGAAATAGGAGGGATTCTGATCTTTTGGGAAACAGAGGCAAAAGACGGACCATCAAGGGCAATGATCTAGTTAGATTTTGGAAACCCTCCTGATTCTGCCTTGATAATGATGCTACCTTTTCCAGCTCTCTCTCTCTCTCCCTCTCTCTCCCTCTCCAATCTATAAATGTTATTGATGAACAGATTTTTTCACAAGCCACGATTCCTGAGCTCACTCTTCCCTGAAGAAAACTAAACCTGGATGTTCAATTTTGTAGAAAAGGAAGCCAAATAGTCATCAGCTTATTATTTCAATTTTTTAAAAAAAGAATTCAAAATGCCACTGATACCTATCAATGAAATATTTGTACTTATGTTAATTGATCACATATCTGATTTAAATTAAATATAGACACAATCATTCACACTCCTGGTAACAATTATGGTTACAGTTGCCTTGGCAACAGAACTTCCTCCTACTGTGAAGCTGTGTTATCGCTGCCTTTAGATAATGTCAGTTCTCCAGTAGGTCTACTTTTGTGTTCACATGCAAAATACTTCATTCTAAAATGAAGGTTGGTGTGTGGAACTATCTGATCTACCATCAATACTGGCTGCAAATATGTCAATGAAAAAGAACACGTTTCTCTTGTCCTGGTTTTTAACAGCACTTTCAACATCCCTTCCAACAGAAATTACAGCCAATCATACACAAGTAAAGCCTAGTAGGAGATCCTACTGGCTTTACCATCTAGTGTTGCCAGTGCTGGAATGGGGAATTCCTGGAGATTGAGGAGGGGGTGGAGCCTGGGGGGGGCAGGGTTTGGGAAGGGGAGGAATCTCAGCAAAGTATAATTCCATGGAGTCCAGCCACCAAAGCAGCCATTTTTTCCAGGGGAACTGATCTCTGTTGTCTGGCGATCGATTGTAAATCCAGAAGATCTCCAGACCCCATTTGGAGGTGGGCAAACCTATTACAACCTCATTCTCCTGCTTGTGTGAAATGTATAATGAACAAGACACTATAACCTGTATAGTTCATATGGTGGTGCAATGCACACAAATAATGTAGCAGAGCTGAATTGCAAAAATGATGGAAAATGCAATAAAGAGTTATATATTAAAGGAACAAAGCGATGAAAATGGTCTAAACTTCACAGAAACAACCTTCTTCCCTATTACAAAAATGCCCTCCTTAAAGAGTTCTGTTTTACACGATCTCCATGACACCTCCACGTCAGAACTGGACCTGGAGATCAATTTGTTCTTTATTTTGAAGTACTTACAGGTGAGGACCTGACCTGACCCAGGTGAGTCTGATCTCGTCAGATCTCAGAAGCTAAGCAGGGTCAGCCTTGGTTAGTAATTGGATGGGAGACCTCCAATGAAGATCAGAGGGGCAGAGGCAGGCAATGACAAACCACCTCTGTTAGTCTCTTGCAATGAAAAATCCATCAGGGGGGTGCCATAAGTCAGCTATGACTTGAGGGCACCACCACCGCACAGGTGAGGGCTTCCAATTAACTCCATTGGCATGTTTTAGGGGATCACTTCCATTAATGGCCAAGAGGAACAACAGAGCTACTAATGCTCAGAAGGTCTCCCACCTCCTCCTCTTCTTTCTCCGATTCCCCTCTTGTCCTCTACGTCTTGGAATTTTCAAGGGCACCTCATCCAACTAGTGCCCCCCTCCACTGAGTCCCACTGCAGGATCCACCTATGGCACCCTATGGTGTGGTCTTAAAGGTGCAGAATCCCAAAGAGGGATTTCTTGGGATATCAAGAGAAGGGGCAGTAGCCATGGTTGCCAAGATGGAGGTTGTATCATGGCCGGAATATGGGAACATAAGAGATAACACCACTCATGTGGTAGAACTGGTTTCACCTGAGGCTCAGTCCAAAGTAAATGCAGCCCAATGGCCATGTGTTAGAAGATTTGAGAGTGCTTGGGCTAAAAGTGCCAACGTAAAAGTGCCAACAGTAAAAGTGCCCTTTTCATTCTATCACATCATTTCTCTGTTGTATATCCCAGATTCAAAACAACTGTGGACATTTTGTTCAGCAATTGCTTGACGCCATTGAGAGCTTGAAGGGACATTAAATTGATGAATGGAAGACTGGCTATTAGAAAATTCTAAAACGTTTAGCTATTCCATACAATGTTCTTTAGGATGCCATTTCCGTGACAAAATGCTGTTCAGAATATCATCACATTGTGCTTCATTGAATTTTGTTAATGACTTAGGCTTGTAATTATTTTGTAGTTTGCAATTTGCCTTTCAGAACTATCACTCAGCCCGTTTATTAGGATATGATTTATAAGAGAAAGTTCATTAGAAGTGTTAATCATTGTGCCTGGATTGGAAATTAAAACACACTCATCAAGATTACAAATGGCGGGATTTCCATTTTCCTTCTACATAAAGGTGCAAATTAGCATGATGCTTAAAATTGGTCCTTTGGATTCAGTATCACCAAACATAGTAAAATAAAAGTCAGAGGATACCATCTGTTCAGTACATTCTGACTTTAGAACTTGTAGGTTTCGAGGTGGATTTGAATGGGACTCAGGTGCGGCAGGCGTGATCTAGCACCAGGTACCCAGTATCATGTAATTAATAAATCTGATGGGGACATGCTCTGCAAGTCTCTGTACACAAGACATCTTACATGAGAACACTCAAGTGTAGGGAGATGCTATATTAGCCAGGAAGCATAGCTCTTTACAAGAAGGCTCTGTTAATTTCACCTTTCTCCAGGAGGGTAGTTTAAAAAGACAGAGCCAGCGGAGAGTGCTCCTCAGAGGATTTGTTAATTTCATCTTTGCCTCCCAAAAGGGGAGGTGAAATTGACAGAGCCTTCCAGGAGCCGGAGATGAAATTAACAAACTCTCTGAGGAGCAATTTCCAGGGCTCTGTCTCTTTAAATTACTCCAGTGTAGAGAGGAGAAATTGACAGAGCCTTCGGTTCTATCATTTTAAACAATGCTTCCTGGCTAACATTCAGTCTCCCTACACTTGAGCATTCTCACGTAAGATGTCTCAGGTAGAAAGACTCTTAGTTGTAGAGCACATATTTGCATACAGATAGTCTTGGGTTCAATTCCTAGCATCTCCCATTAAAAGGATTAGGTAGCAAGTGATGTGAGAGATCTCCATTGGAGACTCTGGGACCCCTTTACCAGTAGATGACTGATAAACCAATAGCCTACGGTTGAAGGCAGATTCGTGTGTAGCAGGTAGGTGAGAATCCTTCAAGTTAAGTTGTTTACAGCCAGGGCTCATTTTGAGGGGGAACACGCAGGGATGCAGTTCCAGCAGTTCCCCAAAGAGGTCACATGACTGGTGGCCCCGCCCACCTGACTTTGCCATTTTGGGCCTGTTTCAGCCTGGATTGGGGCTGAAATCGCCTGGATCGGGCCTCTGATGGGTGGTGGGTCACTCTCCCGATCAGCAGTGGCCCGATCCTGACCATTTTGGGCCCCTTTTTGGCCATCTTCAGCCCCTTTTTGCCATTTTGGGCCCAATTTCGGCCCTGAATGGCCAGGATTGGGTCCAAAACAGCCAGGATAGGTGATGTCAGGGGGTGCAGCATACGCAAATCAGTTATGCTAATGACACACTTCTGGCGATGCCAAGGGGCATGGCATATGCTAATGAGGTATGCTAATGAGTTCCCTCCAGCTCTTTTTCTACGAAATGGCC
Organism: Eublepharis macularius; assembly: GCF_028583425.1. Taxonomy (NCBI): domain Eukaryota; kingdom Metazoa; phylum Chordata; class Lepidosauria; order Squamata; family Eublepharidae; genus Eublepharis; species Eublepharis macularius. Next base: position 16,503,909 of record NC_072798.1, read on the forward strand.
CCTGTACCCTACCACAAATTTTGTTAGTTTTATAGGTGCTACTGGACCTATAGGTTCTTTTCTACAGCTACGGACAGACAAACATAGCGACCCATCTTTATCTATCTGGCACAAGAGGGTTTTAAGATCATGATGACCTGAGGAATCTGCTTTCCCTTCTTGCGGTTTTTATTTTGTAACATTTGGCCTGATGAAGAGTTCTGGGGAACCTGAAAGCTTGCACAATGTTATCTGTCATTGGGTTGGTCCTAATAAAAGGTATTGCATGAATCCTGTTCTTGGCTTTCTCCTTGACATTTCTATGTAGAAGGATTTCTTTTTAATGAAGCAGAGTTCGTGACCTCCCTCCTCAGCCTGAAGTGGTGCTAAGGACTCTGAGAAGACAAAAACCATGCATCCTTTTCTGTCCATAAAATACAAATGAGAGGAGATGATTCTGCATAATGAAACTAAGTGGCAATTGAAGGGTTAAGCTCTTTCTTGCTTTCTGGCATAACCTTGGGACAAATCGAGGGCACACAAGCCTGCAACTTGTATTTTGTGGAGGGGCCAAGATACGTGATCTTTTTCTCCTCTGTGTGAGCTCTTGGCTACAAACAATTCTTTGAACCAAGCTATGTATTACTAGTAGAGTTGCCAGCAGGAGTGGAAGAAAAATAAAAATTAGAATCTGGCTTCATTTTGGGGGTTCAACGCAGAAGTCATAATGGGTAGCTCTAGGAATTGCCAGACTCTATGATAAAATTCTATTTTTACCATAGAGTTTCTGGCTATTCCTAGAGCTTCCATTATTACTTTTGCATTGTATCCTGGAACTGACATGTTGGCAATTAAGATGGATCCTTATTTTTACTTATTTTTCTTCCACCACTGCTCAAAGCAGTGGAAGGCAACAGAGAAAATTATCTGGAGATTGTCCACCATAAATAGGCAAACGATAAGCCTGTTCTATAAAGGCAGGCATGGATGCCTCTGTATTGGTGCAAGGAGAGGGAAAGAGGTAGCAAGTGATTAATTCCAATTCTGATCAGCTTTCTATAACTGTTACTGGATATGGAAGGGAGGAAAAACATGTTTCTCCCACCCTTTCCCCTCCCCACTATTTCCAGATTTGAGATGGTGATTTTCACTTAGGAAACCAAGCTGGACAGGAAGGGCTTTCTCCCCCCACTCATGGGGTTCAGTTCAAATCCAGTTCAATCCTGTCTTCCAGGGCTGTTTAGAAGCCTTAAAAAGAATTGGGAGATCGAGATCTGTCACAGATTGGCCACGCAACGTTCAGTTTAACCCTTTATTGATACTCTGTGTTCTGCTGAGTGTCTAAATAATGAAGCAGGCCTGCTACGTATCAGTACTATACTTGAATGTAAAGAAAAAGAGTTACAGTTTGTGCTCTGGCTTATGTCCAGATGTGGACATAAACCATCGCCCTACTAAGATAACAGTAGCTGCTCTCAGTTTATGGAACGCACTGTGAATTTTTAAGCTTGTGAGGTCAGAAATTTCCCACAACATTTTCTGCTCCGTTAAAGCCCAATCGTTTAGATTGAAGCAACTGCTCCACAACGCTTTCATTTTGCTTATTGTCTGTTGGAAATAAATGCAGGAACCTAGGCAAGGCACTTTCAACCTAAGACCATACTTATTGCTTCTGAACTTAGTTGTCTGGATTGATCTACACTGTGATTAAAAAGGTTATGATTGCATGAGGTGATAAATTAAGGTATTTTAGTGTGTGCATTGCCCTCATCAGATACAGCCAAGTGTTAAACCTCTTGTAGTGCGTATGTGTCAGAAGTCTCTTTTGGTTCCACAGATCAACAGGAGAGAGAGTAGAGGTTTCCATCACACCTCTTCAAAAACCTCCTTTCTCCTAGGGGTGACTGCATGGTTTTTCTGGAGTTGCTGACAAATGTCTAGTCTCTGCGAGCTCTAAGGCACTATTTGTGCCAAATTCTCATGAATGAAAGATATTACAGTAAATGGTCTGGTCTGAACTAGTTCAAGTGGCAGATGTAGAATCACATGCATGAATGCTCCTCCATTGAAAAAATTCCCCTGCATGCAGAAAACTAGTACATCAGGAATAAAGCTAGGCTAGAATTGACACATCAGCTTTTTTCATGTAAAGGACTTCTTCTTCCTCCTCTTCCTCCTCCCGCTGAAGGGAGGAGCATTTAATTATGAGAAGATCCTGAAGTGGTACCCACTGCAAACAGTCCTCATCTTCTTTTTGTGCTCAACTGAACCTCTTGTGCAATCAAGGCACACGTGTCTCCTAGCATACAACTATACTAGTTTGAAAGTACTGGAGCTAGGGTTGTCTTGTCACTTCTGGACTGGGAAATTCCTGGTGATCTGGGGCGGTGCCTGCACAGGGTCAAAAAGCTCAGCGGAAATGTGATGCCCTCGAGCTTACCGCCAAAGTTGCCATTTCCTTCAGGGGACCTGATCTCTGGAGGGTCTGTTGTAATTCCAGAATGCCAGCCCCAAGCTAGAGGTTGATAACCCGAATTAGAGCATGGTTGAGTGGTAGCATCAAAACTTGATTATTGTAATGCATTAAACATTGGTCTCCCATCTACGTTAACTAGGAGGCTCCAATTGGTGCAAAATGCTGTGGCTCGACTGTTATCAGGAGCAAGCAGGAGCAGGAACACTACCCCTATTCTGCAGTCACTTCATTGGTTATCTATCAGTTACCGTGCTCAGTTCAAGGTATTGGTTATCACATACAAAGCTCTTCACAGTCCTGGCCCAGCATACCTATGGGACTGCCTCCTTCCCTATGTTCCTCCACGGCAGCTTCACTCATCTGAACAGGGTCTCCTGCAGGTGCCAGGCTGCACATGGGTGAACAAGCAATGGAATTTTCCATTTGATTTGCGACATGCAATGGTATTTAGAATCTGAAAGCATTTTTACAAATAATATGCAAAGGCATTTGATGGTTTATGACTGCCTGGTATTTGATGCCTGCTGAAATCAGATCACGAGATTTCAACCAGTCTAAAGTTTTGCATCCAAAATATACGTCTGATTTTTCTGCTTTTGAAACATTGAAAGGCAAAGCTGGACATTTTGGCATTGGCAACTTTAGAATATTTGGACAGTTTATTCGTGCTGACTTCAGAGTGTGGCTCAGGCATACGTTCAGCCACCTCAGAAACCTGCAGTGCCTTGCACAGAAAGCAAGATAGTATTTTAACATAATTAAATAAAACTGTAAATTAGGACAGGCTAAAGAGCTCCTCTCAAATACGGAAAGATTTAAATTAAAACCTTTCCTCATCTACCCTCACCTTTCATTTAAAATATTGATTTCTTTGACTTATGCATAGCAAAAGAAAATAATGAACTAACGTTAATTGCACCTTGAGCTTTTCAGCAGATAGCCCGGTTCTAAATGCTAGGGTTAAAATGGGTGCTTAAGGGTAATAAATGCAGGTAATGAATGAAAATTAACAATTTTATGTCCTGAAATTGATAGTCTGGAGGAAGATACTAAAATTTATTGATTCTGTGGAATTTACTGTAATTCCATCTCTGTGTCAGACTGTTTCACATACGGAAATTTTAATTACATTGTGTAGGAATGCTAGATATTAGACTGATTCATAGGGCTTTCTTTAGTTGTGAGTGATGGTTACAAACTCTGGGAACTGGCAGTGTAGAAACAACCTTTGCAGCAGATTTCTTTCTTCACAGCATTATTTTGTGAAGCCACAACATTACAGCTAAGTATTTATTTACTTCATTTATACCCTCCCTTTCCCTCCAAAGTAACTTACATTGTTCTCCTGTCCTCTATTTTGTACTCACAACCAAGCTGTGAAGTAGGTTAGGCTGAGTGTGTATGACTGGCCCACTAAGTTTCCATGGTAGAGGAAGGATAAAGTATGTTTCTCCATGTAATTGTACCCTGTGAATGTTTGTAGAACCAGAGTGGTGAAGTAGTTAATGTTGGTGCTGGAGGGTCCTGTATTCAAATCCCCACAGTTCTGTGAGGCTTTCTGTGGGATTATGGACCAGCTGTACTCTTTGAGCCTATCCTACCTCACAGGATTGTTGTGCAGATAAAATACAAAAAGGAGGACCATCGTCTAAACTCCCTGAAGGAAGAGTAGGATGAAAATGTCCTAAGTCACGTGAAGAAAACAAGGCTCAAAATGCAGAATTTTAAGTAGGACTTCTGAGAGTTCGAAGCCCCTCTCACACATTCGCTTGTTGTGATTCTTACAAAAACCTTGCATTGTTATTGCCTATCTCACACTAGGTGGTGAGGTATTAATTGCATTAGTATTAGGGCCACCAGGTGGCACTATTCAAAGAGGCGAGGCACAGGAGGAGGGAAAGTACATTTTGTTTCACCTTTTACCTCAACATGATATCCAGACTCTAAAGTGGGTGAGGCAGATAGAAAGAAGCTTACCTCAGGTCATCTGAGAGTTTTTCTCTCTGCAGGAAAAAAAAAGGGGGAATCTTTTCTCTCAGTAATTGTAGGTCGGTAGCTGTGTTGGTCTGCAGTAGAACAGCAGGATTTGAGTCCAGTGACACCATAGAGACCAACAAGATTTTCAGAGTGTAAGCTTTCGAGAGTCAGAGCACCCTTCTTTAGACACCCAGCGGCTAGCAAATGAAGATTTTGCCTGGTTCATCGGCAGGAAGATAAAGGGTTAAGCAACTCCCCCCTCTGCTGACCTTCTGATCCCAATCGCCGCCTGCAAGGTTGCTTTTTAGGGTAAAGATAGCCTGTCAGGAGAGCGCTGTCAGATCTCTGGTGAACGTAGCAGTTTGGCCCTCAGGCAAGAGTTGAACTCGACTTTCTGTTCCTGACTTGGCCTCTTAGTCATCAGGTTCTGCTATCACATCTGTCAGCAGAATATTTGAGTTATTCTATACCATACAAAAAGACTTAAAGGTCAAGCCACCCAACTGTCTGTCCGTCCGTCCCTCCCTCCCTCACATAGACATGGATAAACAGCTATTTTGAACCTAACCAGCTATGCACGTTTCTGCAACTGTCTGCGTGTTCCACATTTATCAGGCATGTTGTGGCCTGATTCAGACTGGGAGCATGGCACGAGGAGAGGGAGTTTAAGCATAGTTCCCACCAGGAGTCATTTCATAGAAAAAGAGCTGGAGGGACTCCTTAGCATAACTCATTAGCATAGCCATTAGCATATGCCACACCCCCTGACATCACCTATCCTGGCTGTTTTGGACCCAATCCTGGCCATTCAGGGCCGAAATTGGGCCCAAAATGGCAAAAAGGGGCTAAAAATGGCCAAAAAGCCCAATATGGTCAGGATCGGGCCGCTGCTGAGCAGGAGAGTGATCCTCCGCCCATCAGAGGCCTGATCCGGGCTGTTTTGGCCCCAATGCAGGCCGAAACAGGCCCCAAATGGCTGAGAGTCAGGTGGGCGGGGCTACCTGTCCTGTGACCTCTTCGTTGAGGGGGAACTGCGTTCCTGCGCGTTCCCCCTCAAAATGAGCCCTGGTCCCCACTGTGTTTTCCTGATCTGATACACCCTCTCCCTGGAGAGTTGCCATGTGCTTCTTTGAGGAAATGAGTGTATCCCTTTCAGTACACTTAAGTTCCCCCACCAGGTCAAACACTGGCTTCCCTGGCCATTAGAAGTCGAAATAATAGCATTTCAGATCGGAGTAATAGCACAGGGTGGGGAAACTTAATTAGAGTTGCCAACTCTGGGTTAGGAAATTCCTGGAAATTCCTGGGGGTGGAGCCTAAGGAAGGTGGGCCTTGGGGAGGGAAGAGGAGGGATCCCATGTGGGTATAATGCCATAGAGTCCACCCTCCAAGCAGCCATTTTCTCTAGGGGAACTGATCTCTGTCACCTGGAGATCTGCTGTCATTCTGGGAGATTTTCAACCGATTGCAAACCATCTTAGCGACTGCCATTCTGAACCTCCTAAGGCAGAGCAGCACCTGGCAGCCCCCGCCCCCGATTGGCTCCCAGGACATTAAAGATCTCTAGATGTGTGAGGAAGGAGCTCTGATAGGGGATCGGGTGGAGGATGGCAGGAGGAGAAAATATTAGATTTTTTTTAAAAAATGGTGTAAGCCGCTTTGAGAACATTGAGCAAAAGTGGGTTATCAATCTAATTAAGCAATATTAAAGTTCTTGTTTGGGGCCTCCAATTTTCCTGTGTTCACCCCAACTTCTGCAGCATTGCCGCACTTTCTCCACACCTATAGATATATGTCACATCCAACACTTTCATAGTCCACTCATGCACCAGCTGAAGTTATATATACATAACTGAAGTCACACACACACACACACACACAAAATAAAATTGCAAAACATAAAACCTGATTTATGCATAAATTACAATATAAAATCCCCAGTAATGAATATTTAAAAATCAATTGCATTCCATACAATTTGCTTACAAATTTTACAAGCTGTTGCAAGGAACCTAGCACAGGGAGCCGTAATTACGGGGCTGATGCCTAAAGGCAATTTACTAGTAAGTTCCGTATCAGAACAGCCCACAAGCCTACCTAGGAAAGAAAAGATAAACTTTGCATGGATTTCCATGTAAAGTTGACAGTGGAGCAAAACATGCTCAGTTGTCTCCACCATGGCATCTCCACAAGGAGCTTTCTTGACCTCTTCAAGCAGGCCATTCCACAAGGTGGGAGCTACCACAGAGAAAGTGCATGTTGATTTAGCCCGATTGCAGGGTGGTATCTGCAGAAGGCCCTGCTCAGATGAATGAAGTTGCCATGGTGGAACATAGGTAGAGAGGCAGTTCCGCTGATACAAGTCCGGCCAGTACTTCTGCTTCCTGCCACCACTCAAGAGAGGGTGCTGGGAGAAAATGGATGGGGGTGATTCAATGGCTGTCGTCACACGGCCATAAATTTAGTGCCAAACTAGCGCCATCTCCCGCTGAATGCTCACCTTATTCCGGCTCTCTTGCGATTTCGCCATTCTCCCCAATTCACGCTTTGTGACTCTTTATGTCATCTTTATCCACTTCCATGTGAATGCCCTGGATCGACTATGAACGCTTTGCAACACCAAAACACTCACTCTCCCTGATCATCTGTCTCACCTAACACTGATTCTCCTGCCCTACACTCCCACAAGCCCCAGCGCAACCCGCAATTAAGCCTCAAAGTAATTTTTTTTTTAAAAAACATCAGCCTTATAGCACTATAGCACTATAGCGCTATTCTGCCATGGGTGGGAAACCTCTGCTACCTATCACGGATGGCTTGGGGGTTGGTCCAGCACAACATTGGTATAATAGAAGAGTAATATAGCGCAAATATGCAAAAAAAATTTTAAAGGGGGCGGGATTTTTAGGGCCCCGTTTCTGGAGGCACTTTGACTGACCATCGAATTGCATTTTTCCCTTTTAATGTGACTGACTGGAAGCGCAAGCAGTCGTCAAAAGATGGGAGATTCCGTTCTAATAACAATAACAGAAGCAACGATTTCTAGTGCAAAACTGACAAAATAAGGGCCCATGTGACGATGGCCAGTATCATGTCAACACACAATGTCTCTTCTGGCATGAAAGCGTAAATGACATCATTGTGTCGGAGCGATGCTCTAGAGTCATAGAAGGTTGGTTGTTGTGGGTTTTCCGGGCTGTATTGCCATGGTCTTGGCATTGTAGTTCCTGACGTTTCGCCAGCAGCTGTGGCTGGCATCTTCAGAGGTGTAGCACCAAAAGATAGAGATCTCTCAGTGTCACAGTGTGGAAAAGTCCCACCCCTCCTGAGTAGATATAAATGACCTGCCATATCTTTTCCACACTGTGACACTGAGAGATCTCTATCTTTTGGTGCTACACCTCTGAAGATGCCAGCCACAGCTGCTGGCGAAACGTCAGGAACTACAATGCCAAGACCACAGCAATACAGCCCGGAAAACCCACAACAACCATCGTTCTCCAGCCATGAAAGCCTTCGACAATACATAGAAGGTTGCTCCAGCGTGATGACATCACTTCTGGTTTTGCACTGGAATTGATGCTGCGCATTGGTGCATTGCTGGATCCCTTGTCCCTGCCTCCTGAAATTTTCTTGCTGGGGGATCAGATCAGTTGGCTACACTAATGGGACCTCTATATTTTGAGGCAGCATACTTCTGAATCTCTCTTACTGGGTGAGGAGTCAGAAGCAGGAGCAAGCTTTGTGCCCCCACTTATGGGCCTCTGTGGGTATCTTCTCGGCCGCTGTGGGAAACAGAATGCTGGATCAGACTGCCTAGACTGGATTGCATTCTTATGCACAGACCTCCATAGTGAGCCATGCTGCTCCGTATGTCTGCAGAATCCTGGACGGCAGCCACTGACAGTTGGTCCTTTCTCTCCTCGGCACTGAAGAGCAGTTATTTTTCACCACCTTTATAGCAAACATTTAAGTATCTGAAAGCTATTATAATAATCCTCCCTTAATCTTCTTTTTCTGCATGCTAAACATACAGCCTGATTCATAACTCGATGTTATGGTTCTACTGGGAGCGATAAAGATGAGCCTGGTGTCAGCTAGATACCTGGTATCCAAGTTAACCCAGCAATTCACTCCGCAGCATAGGTTACTATATTGTTTGCACATATTTTTGCCAATCGCCATAAATCGCACACACAGATACGGGTGGTTTTTCCTCTTCCAGTGTAAGAGATCCTGTGCTGGAAGGAGAAAGGCAGGGGTCAGCAGCAGGCAACTTTGGGGAGGCCCTAGATAAGACGTTTACCGGTAGCCCCCCAGTAAGCATTCTGCCATGCTTCCTTCTCCTCTGCTCTTCTCTCTCTTATTTATTTATTTATTTATTTATTTATTTATTTATTTATTTATAGGCTGCCTTTCTCACTGAGCCTCAAGGCCGATTACATAGTGAGAGATTAGCACACTCAGCATCAAGGACATTTCAATAAACCGTGCTATAGGTTAAATAAATGCGAGTTTACAAAGACATAATAGCAAAAATCCCATACAGAGCTGAAGAAATGCTAAAATAGGGCATAAGCAATTCTAGGATTGACATTAGACAACATAGAACTACCCAGTAGGGTCATACTTAAAGTAACAGGTAGTACATAGGAACACATACTTAAAGCAATAGATAGTGTGTAAGGCAACATAGTGGTGAAGTCTATGGTCCTTAATGAAGCGAAGTATCTCTTTGAGAACATCTCCCTACAAAACAGCCCTCGTATCTATGAAACGTTCTGATGCGACACCGCCCCCCCCCCCATGGGTCAGTAATGACTCAGTGCTTGCACAGGGGAGTACCTTTATCTTTTTTTAAAAAAAAAATCTATGTAAAAAGCTGGTACAGTGACCCATCCAAGGTCTCTCCAAGGTTTTTTCATGCTCTAGGCAAAGTATGACCTTAGCACCCATCTAATCAAGCATTCCATTTTCTGCAATGGTCAACCAGATGTTTTTGAGAAACTAACAAACATCACATCCTACTATGAACCCCAGACAAGTGGCATTTCAAAGTACAAAGCCCTTGTATGTCAGAGCTACGCTCCAGCTTTTGGCCACCCTCCACCTTTCTCTCTCTCTGATTTCCCCCCACCCCCCCAATGAGAGAGGGGGTGTTATGGAGAAACTTATTACAGCCAACAGTTGTAGTAACTCTTTGTTAAGATGCAACTAGAGTATATTGCTGGGGGGAATGGCCAGGTTAAGAAATACGTTTAGTTCCAAGAAACTCTTTGTACTTTTATTAAGAAGCACCTTGAAACTTGAATCTAACTTTGGCATTTACCTGAATGATTTCATATGCAAAAGCAAAAACAACTGGGCTTTCCATAGAAAAAAATCTATCTATCTATCTATCTATCTATCTATCTATCTATCTATCTATCTATCTATCTATCTATCTATCTATCTATCTATCTATCTATCTATCTATCTATCTATCTATCTATCTATCTATCTATCTATCTATCTATCTATCTATCTGCCATCCTTACCTAATTAAAGATTTGGGGGTTTCCGCCTGAACCTGTAAGTTGCACATCATAAGTTTTTAGTTCTTTAACTCTTTGGAATATTAACTACTCCTCGTAGAGGAGTTATTCGCATAAAAGCAAATGTTTTCCAGCGTATAATTTGCTATGCAGTCAGAGTAGCAAAAGATTACAAGTCTAACCAGGTTTACTATTATCCGCTCATTACTTTTGAGGTCAAAACGGCACACCAGTTTCTAGTTCCATTAAGGCCTGCTTATCTGCTGGGCTCAGCTGCTTTTAGAATTCTTAGAGTGTCGAGGAGGTTTTTTTCTTTCAAGAACTGCCCTTTCAAGGAGGCTCAAAATCAGCAACTGTCATTGGCGCACAATTGATTCCTAAGTTTAGCATACTATTAAAACTTAGTTTTCAGACTGACAAGCCAAGCAGTACGGCACCTATAAGAACACGTGAAGGACCGTGATGGCTCAAATGAATGGTCCATTTAGAATCCTGTTTCTCAGAGCAGCTCACCTGGGATGTCTTGAAAGGAGCAGGAACAGAGAGGGGGAGGCGTCCCCTAGTGGTTCCCCGGTGGTGTTCAGGTGTATATTTTTTTCTGAATAAACATCCATAGCATCAACTGTAAGTCCCAATAAAAACAATGGGACGGGGTTTATTTGCAGTTCAATCTCTTTGATGTCAACCGGATCTTAGCGGAGGGAAGGGGTAGCGGCTCAGTGGAAGAGCCTCTTCGTTGCATACAGAAGGTCCCAGGTTCAATCCCTGGTAGCATCTCCAGGGAAAAGGACCAGGCAGTAGGCCTGAGAACTCTGCCTGAGACTCTGGAGAGCTGCCACCAGTCTGAATAGATGACCCTGACTTTGATGAACTGATGGTCTGATACAGCGTAAGTAAGGTTGGCATCAGCACCTGGCAAGATGGCGCAGCTGCCAGGCTCTGTGGCTTCTGGTGGGGCACACTGCTGCTGACTCCTTGTTTGTGGATCTCTGCTGATGCCTGCACTCACACCCTTCCACTGCCTGCTTATGAGTGCTTTGTCACCTCTGCTCCCAGCTACTCATGCTGCCTAGAAGAGCATGTGGTGCACAAAGCATCAGCGTTCCTGGTGGCTACGGCAGCAGCACTGCTAGCTGTACTGACACCACCCAGCACCAGTAGGGAAAGGGCGTGCAGGCAGTGTGGGCAGCTGCACGACTGCAGGGGGTGGGAGAGCTTGTAAGGGGGCAAAGGAAGGATGCACAGGCATGTTGGGGCAGGAGGGTGGGGGGGCAACAAGAAGAGCCGAGTAGGGGGTATCCTGAGCACTTTATGCCCAGCCTCTGCTCCAAACCCTTGGAACCATCCCTAATATGGGATGGCTTCGTACGTGTGTGTTAGTGTTAACAATTTTGATGGATTGTGTTCATCCTCTTTTTAATGCAGTTTTGCCTTGAGAGGTTTTTATCATCATCATCATCATCATCATCATCACAATCATCATCAACAACATAAACGATGCAAAACCGAACTATTCAAAAAGGCTTTTTACTCAAATGGGAGGGCTGCATTGTAGGGATGGGATCTCAGGTGCTTCGCTAATGAGATAGAGACCCTAGACTTCATCACTATATTGCTACTCTGTATTGGATTCTTGCTAATACTGTGTCTTTTAAACTTGTAGCTATTTACCCTATGGCATTGTTTATGGAAATGTCCTTGATACTGTACTGAAATGTACTTGTTTCTGATTGTACTAATCTCATACTGTGTAATCCTCCTTGAGTCTCAGTGAGAAAGGCAGACTATAAATGACAGAAAGAAAGAAAGAAAGAAAGAAAGAAAGAAAGAAAGAAAGAAAGAAAGAAAGAAAGAAAGAAAGAAAGAAAGAAAGAAAGAAGAGCCCTGTGGCACAGAATGGTAAGCTGCAGCACTGCAGCCCGACCTGAGTTCGATCCTTGCAGAAGTCAGGTTCAGGTAGCCGGCTCAAGGTTGACTCAACCTTCCATCCTTTTGAGGTCAGTAAAATGAGTACCCAGTTTCCTGGGGGTAAAGTGTAGATGACTGGGGAAAGCAGTGGCAAACCACCCCATAACAAAAAGTCTGCCAAGAAAACATCGTGATGGGACATCTCCCTATGGGTCAGTAATTGCACAGGGGGACTACCTTTACCTTTTACCTAAATAAATAAATAAACAACATACTTCGTAAACCATTCTGTGTAGGCGTTAAGTTGTCCTGAAGGGCAGTATATAAATTGAATTTTGTTGTTGTTGTTGCAGTTTTTTTGGTTTGTTTTAGCTATTTAAAAATGGTTGAAACCTTCCATGGTCTGTTCTATTCTGAGAGCTTCAGGGACTAAGAAAAGCAAATCGCTTCTGAGCCAGGATTGCTCTGAACCATGAGTGATACGCCCAGGGGGAGTGGGGGAATCCTATGTTTTTATTTCCAGCCTATATCAGTCTTTAGAATTTGCATAAATATTGTAGAGGAATATTAACTTCCATTATTTATGATTCTGTTGAACTTTGCAAGGCTGTGCTGGCAGTTGAGGGATTACAGTTTTAAAGATAGTTCAGCTCCTATCATAAATAACCTAAAAAGGTCACTGCTTCCTTACAGTAGCCTCTGACGGAGAGTGTACTTAAAGACGGAATAATTTCCTGACACTGTATCATGGTTTTGCCACAATTAATAGTAAAAGAAATCAAAATACAAGTGCATGAAGCTGCAGCGATTCTGAGCTTTGGTTTTTAAAAAGCTGCGTTGCCAAAGGGCAAGGGTCCCGAGACTTTTTGAGCCTGTGGGCAGCTTTGGAGTTCTGACACAGGGTGGTGGACGCAACCACAAAATGGCTGCCACGAAAGGTGGAACCATACACACACCCAGAGAAAGTCCATGTGCTGGGGAGAAATTGTAAAAATACACCCGAAAAGAGACGTCTGAGAGAGAATAAAGCTAACACTGGTGGTAGCTGCTAACAAAGCAACTTTCTTTTCATCTGTGTAGTCAATCATCTCTGCAAAAGCCGGGCACCAGGATCCACCCACTTTCTGAAGATACTTGGTGGGCACCAGCTAAGGTATTGGCGGGCACCGTGGCACCCTTGGGCATCACGTTGGGGACCTATGCTGGAGCCGTGTTTCTGGCTTTATCTCAGTCATATTTTTCTTTGAGAAAAAGTGGAGGCTGCACCAGTTCTTGCAGTCTATGGGTTGCCTTCAACAAGTTTTCATGCCAGTCATAAAGGGCCCCCTTTGACCACCAAACAAGGCTAGGTGGTGGATCATGGAATGTACAGGGATAAATGCCATATTACTCTTTAAATATGATATAACTTCGGGGGTAAACTCTAGATGAAGAAGGAGACAAAGCCCCACGTATCACATGAGGCTACTGCCAACACTCCCCCATCATCTGCACTAGTAAAATGTATCAGAACAAGAACTAGAAATATGTCCATTTAATGATGTGTGTGAATAACAACAACAACAACAACAACAACAACAACAACAAAATTTGATTTATATACCGCCTTTCAGGATGATGTAACACCTACTCAGAGCACTTTACAAAGTATGTCATTATTATCCCCACAACAAAACACCCTGTGAGGTGGGCGGGGCTGAGAGAGCTAGAAGCTGTGACTGACCCAAGGTCACCCAGCTGGATTCAAGTGGAGGAGTAGTGAGGAATCAAACCTGATTCTCCAGATTAAAGTCCCGTGCTCTTAACCACTACACCAAACGGGCTCTCTTTTGATTATTCTTATTTTCTAAATATTTCTTTCATTTTCTGTGAATACACGTGAAAGGTCATATGAGACTCCAAGACAAGAATAATTATGTAGAATGGGCCCACCCTTTAAAATAACCCTTTAAAATAGAGTGGGAATGTCCTTGTGAGAGGACTCTACTAACCTAGTAACTGAAAAAATGAGGCTGGATCCTTATGGTTCTCTGCCCTTCCAGCTCTGACATTTGACATTTGCATAATGTGCCATTTTGCATTTATCTAGGCTGTGACCAACTGTATTGCAAACTAGAATTCAGAACATTCTTGGTACACATTTGGAGATACTGAACAGCTTTTTGACACATCATCACACAGCAGAACACCTGGGTTTGCCACTGCTTATCCCAGCCCAGTGTATGTCTCTGTATGACACACGTATTCTCAAATACATACTTGCAGTGTTCACAAGCCACATTTTAAGTTCACACTAATATTTTAAATGACCCTGACCTGTATCACCCAGGCAAACCCAATCTCATCAGATCTCAGAAGTTAAGAGCCAGTTTGGTGTAGTGGTTAAGAGCGCGGGACTCTAATCTGGAGAACCGGGTTTGATTCCCCGCTCCTCCACTTGAAGCTGGCTGGGTGACCTTGGGTCAGTCACAACTTCTCTCAGCCCCACCCACCTCTCAGCGTGTTTCATTGTGGGGATACTTTGTAAAATGCTCTGAGTGGGTGTTAAGTTGTCCTGTAAAGGTAAAGGTAAAGGTAAAGGTGCAAGCACTGAGTCATTACTGACCCATATGCTGCTGTTCCCATATACAGAAATAAAATACCATACCCTTTCCCCAATTTTTTATTCATAATTCCATATGCTAGAAATCTTGTTGGTCCTTAAGGGGCCACTGGACTGAAATCTTGCTCTTCTATAGCAGACCAACATGGCTACTCACCTAAACGACCTTTCAACCTGCTATGTTTTGCCATGTATGCCCTTCCCATGAACTGACCCCTATTTCCATGCTAATCCCATGGCACTTCCCCCCCCCCTCATGTCTATGCAGGGAACCCCCTTTAGTTCTACATGGATGCCCTCAATGCCTGCCACCTGAGTGCCAATGGACCTGGCCTGAGCCATGGGATGGTCAACAAACCAGCCACCTTCACCATTGTCACTAATGATGCTGGCAAAGGTAGGTTTGCTGGTGGGGGGGGGGTTGTCTTGGAGGTGAAGGGAGGATGGACGATGGAGGGTATAGCAGGGCATGGTATGGTGGCTCCAATATTTGGAGGGAGGGTGTTTACTCGACTGGTGAGGGCAGACATCCAATCCCCGGGAAGAGGAAAAAGGGTATGGTATTTTGATTCTATATATGGGAACAGCAGCACAGCTTCTATATGCTCCAAAATAGAAGTGTAAGGATCTACCTTCATTGGAAGATTGGATTGGAAAGATGATGGACTTAGCTGAGATGGTCAAACTTACAGCGGTAATAAGAGACAAAACACTCTATATTCATGGCAAACTGGAAACCCTTTATGGACTATCTGCGAGGGACGAAGAAAAATGAATTAATGATTTGTGGGTTTGATTTTTTAAGACTATTGAGAAGATACAAAAAAAAAGATATTGATTAGCCCACAAGTTGATTGATACTAAAGGAGGAAGTGTTGTAGGCGAAAAATTGTAATGGATTAATAATATGCTTATTATGCTTTTTACTGTTTTTTTACTTTGTATGGCTCTTAGTAGTTGTGTTTTTGTTATTTTTAACTTTCCTTCTTTGCTCTATTTTTTCTCTTTTCTACAATAAAAAAAAATCACACACACACAAAATTGCCAGCGTATAAGCTTTTCACAGTCAAGCTCCCTTGACTCCCGAAAGCATATACCCTGGGAATATAAGGTGCTATTGAACTCCAAACAGCTATCAAAATAATGTATTTCTCTTTTTGAATCATCCAAAAGCAGGTGGGCATCAAGTAGTTTTCCAGAGAGATAATTTAGTGTATCTAGTGTTGTATTTGCTGTATTTAGTGCTATATGTGCCAATCAGATCAATGTGGAACCGTATCATGTTAAATGCTCTCGTCATCTGATAACCTGACATACCAAATTGCAGCAGGAAATGAAAACCTCGCCCTGTTAATCACTAAATATAAATCCCGTTGGAGACAGATGTCCTCCCCTTTATCTCCCTTATTGCTGTATTATTACCTTTAATGATCTTCCTGTGATTTCCCCGGCATGATAAAAGAGGGCCGGAGCAATCTCATGTCATGTGGCCATCTCTTTCGGAATCTTGGCACCTTGATCATCGGAGATGCTAAGCATATTGGGAGCTGATGTTCAAAGCAGCGAAAGGCACATCCCCCCCCCCCCCCGGAAACCAGGAGAACTGAAGGAGTTTATGAGAGAGTGAACCAGTATGCCTAGAGAGTAGAATGAAAACCAGTGCTTCAATCCCAGTCAGCTCAAGCCAGCTCACACCATTCTTCCTCTGATCCATTTTATTCTAATGACAACCCTGTGAGGTAGGTTAGGCTGAGAGAAGTGACTGACTTATGGTGACCCAACAAACTTCATGGCAGAGTGGGTATTTGTACCTAGAGTCGCGGAGATCCTAGCCCTAAACTCTAACCACTCCACCAAATGGATGTTCAATTGCAGGTGACAAAGAGAGCTGTGGCTCTTGAAAGCTTATGCAACAATAAAGTTGGTTAGTCTTAAAGGTGCTACTGGACTCTTTACTATTTTGCTACTACAGACTAACACGGCTAACTCCTCTGGATCTATGACCAATTGCAGGCGGGAACTCATATTTTTTAGTATTCCCCTATATTAAAAAAAAGACTCACAGAAAAACGAAAAGAAACACAGCAGGGGCAGGCAGATTAGAACCTCTCTTCATGTTCTGCTTTGATTTTCAATTTACAGGGAAGTTGTTTTTTTCACATATATCCCCTCTCTGCAGTCAGAAGTGATGCTGTCCAATCTACCTCCTCAGGATTTTACCACCTTATTCTGCTGCGTGTGTAGACCAGATCTAATTTTCTTTTACAAAACTGACATGGAATTCAAATAGGAACCATGGGACAGGGGAAGGAGGTGGGTTTAAGCCTTGTACCATTTTCCTGACCTGCTATGGCCCCACGGAGCTGCTATTTGATCCATTAGGATACACTGGGTCCTGATCATCTACGGTTACCAGCCCTGCAGTGGTAAATTCTGAGAGATTTGGGGGGTAGTGCCTATGGAGGGTGGAGTTTTAAAGGGATGTAATGTTACATCCTCTATAATTCTTTAGGAATTTCCCCATAGAGACTGGGAAATTCCTAGAGTGTCATAGAGGATGTGACATCATTTCCAGGTGGAGGTTTGGAGGATGTGTAATTACTTTGAGGTGATGCTCTTGGAATCCTCGGTCTTTCCCATAGAGGCTGGGGAAATTCCTAGAGTGTACCTATCAGCACTGTTCCCCTTCATTTTTTCTCCCACTCATCAAGAGTGTGGGATTACCCACAGCCAGCAGACAAAAGGCAAACCTATGATGATGTCTTGCCTGTTCACCTCAACAAGGCACCTAGCATCTGTAAGGGGCCATTTCAGATCAGAAAAATGCATGAAAGTTATAAATCCCTTTCTCCATTCCTGATCTGAATTGGGGGCTCAAGTTTTTAGAAGGAAAAAAAATCATCTGGGAGCTTATTCACAGAACACATACTATCCCATGAAGGAGTAGAGTGTCCCTATGTAGTTTGCACTTTAGAGTTTCCTTCAATCATTTTGCGCTGAATGGTTTTAATCATCTTTTTATGTTGTTAGCTGTTATTTTATTTAGGGAGCCATTGTGGTCTCTTTTCTCCCGTTTCTCCCATGTTCTCCCATAGCAGTTTTTTCTGCTGCTTATGATTTCATTCCTTTTTGACATTTCATGATATCATTTCTGCGTTTTTATTCTCAGAATCAATTATGCAACTTTATTCAAGGACCATATTTAGAGAAGCGGTCTGTTAAAAAAAAATGCTTCGTATTTCAGGTTCCTTGACACGAATCCCAGTGATCCCTGAAGGGCATTCTGAGATAGCAATGCAGAGAGTGACCCCAGTATTACCATCAGATAAAGGACATGTCTGAACTTCTGCTGCAAATAAGTAGATGACAGACGGGTTTCACAATGGCTGCTGAGAAATCTACCCTTTCTGCAGGGGAAATCGTTGCCAGGTTGCTGTGGCCATGTCTTTAGATAAGTCACTTAACACATTACCTTTGCTGGTTTGTTTAATTAGAAGAGCCTTGCTTGCTGATGAAATCCATCGTCTTTGACAACCAGAACTTTCGTGAGAAAGCGGTGCCCCGGTTTGGTCACAATGTGAGCCAGCATGCTGTCGTGGTTAGAGTGTTGGACGAGGATTTGAGGGACTTGGATTCAAATCCCTGTTTTCTGGGTGACCTTGGGCCAGCCTTTCAGCCTAACCTACCTCACAGGGTTGTTGTGAGAATCAAATAGAGGAGAGGAGAATGATGCAAGCTGGTTTGCATCCCCTTTCATGAATTAAAGAAAGAAATGAAGATTTGCAGGAAAGAGCTTGCCTGTTTTACTCAAGCAGCAGGTGAGCTTGCGTAGAAATGAGAGAGTGAGAAAAGACGAAACAAAGAATCACAGCTGCCTCTTTTTAGTCTTTGACAACTTAAATCCAGCATGTCAGATCAAGTGGAGTCCAAAGTGAAGGGAAGAGCCCAAGCTCCTCGCTGATGATAAGCAAGGTTGGGGTCCAAAAGCACCTTAAAAGTCCAACTAGATTTCCAGGTATGAGCTTCTGAGATTCAAAGCTGTCTTGATGATATTCACTAAAAGTGTATTGGGATCTGGAAGTGATCAGATATAGCAAAGAAGGGTGCAGGTCCAAAGTACAGTGGGATTGCTTGCTGTGCAAACAACAGTTGTTGGTTTCGGATATCCATCCATTGGAAGGGCTTTGAGTTTTGTCAATGGTGGAAAGATTATAGGGCTGCCCCCTGTTTTGCTGACAGGCCCTGTGTCTCTTAAAAGCAGCAAGACAGACAGAAATTAAACAAGGGAAAGTTCCTCCTGCCGTTTCCTTTTCATGCTTAGGAAAGAGGTGCCTGTTGCATCTTTGTGTGGCCCTACTGGCGCATGCATCTGCTGTGCCCTGCTGTTGCAGAGTAAGAATTCTTCACTAGTACGGATTTTAAAAAGCATGGATGCCTTTAAGACAGGGATTATCACATGCTTCCAAAGATAGAAAGCAGATACAGTGAATCTTTTGAATAGTCCTTTGAATGAATGAACATCATACAAGCAAAGGTTCTCCCCGCATGTGAAGGCATTTTCTGTTTATTTTTAGAGTCGTTAGACTGACAGAAAACTGTGGACTGTTATCAGGAGTCATAGAGCCAGTCTGGAGACTGACTTTCTGTACAATGACAGTTTTTTGAGCTTGCATGAAATGTGCTGGGATTCTGCATATCACTTTCTTCTTGTCCTGTTTAGCTTTCAACTCTTCTTATGACGAAAAATTGAGAGCAAATAATAACATTTGATTTATATACCGCCCTTCAGGGTGGCTTAATGCCCACTCAAAGCGGTTTACAAAGTATGTCATTATTATCCCCACAACAAAACACCCTGTGAGGTGGGTGGAGCTGAGAGAGCTCTGAGAGAGCTGTGACTGACCCAAGGTCACCCAGCTGGCTTCAAGTGGATGAGTGAGGAGTCAAACCCGGCTCTCCAGATTAGAGTCCCGCACTCTTAACCACTACACCAAACTGGCTCTCAGGCCCAGTGTTATTTTAGGGTAGGCTGCATGAGAGCTTTGTGCTCCAAGTGAATTTGCATCCCTCCCCACCACCCTTTTTACACCACCCTGTAACAGCACAACCCTGAATTTCAGTCTGCACAAATCGCAACCCCCCCAATACATATGTAGCCCCTCCAGGAGACAACAAAAAAGAGGTAGAGAGGCAGTGAGGTATGCTGGTTAAAGAACTGGGCGAAGACTGCAGAGACCTGGGTTTGAATCCACGCAAAGGGCCAAACTTCATTTTCTAAGTGACAAAAGTTTGCCACAGGACTGCAACTGCTAGTTCCTGGTGGCAACTCAGTTTAGAAGGGTTGCAGGGGCCTGATGAGATTGGGGAGGAGGGCTCCTGCCTCCTTCAGTGCCATTTTCCTGAACCGAAATAGTGCTGGAGGCAGGGCTTTTTTTCAGCTGGAACGCGGTGGAATGGAATTCCGGAACCTCTTGAAAATGGTCACATGGCTGGTGGCCCTGCCCCCTGATCTCCAGACAGAGGGGAGTTTAGATTGCCCTCCGCGCCAGTGACACGGAGGGCAATCTCAACTCCCCTCTGTCTGGAGATCAGGGGGCGGGGCCACCAGCCATGTGACCATTTTCTCCGAGGGCAACCCACTGAGTTCCACCACTTCTTTTCCCAGAAAAAAAGCCCTGGCTGGAGGCATTATCGTGCTGTCTCCTGACTGGGGTAGAGGCAGGGAGACAAGTGCCCCTCCTCTCCCCACACCATAATGCTGATCGGAATCAGGTCCTGTGTTGCTTCTAAACTAAGTTGCCACCAGGAATTCACAATTGCACTACGGCTGCTAGTCCCTGTGGTGAACTCATGTAATTTGCAAGATGTAGCTTGACTCTAAATCTTGCCATGCCATTTGTGCAAGAGCTGATGGGAAATCAACCACCCGTTTTTTTCTTCTTTTCTTCACTGCTGTGGACAAAAGTCCATTTGACACAGTCTTTACACTCCAATTTAGAGATGCAGTAAGATTTGTTTGGAAAAGATCTCATTTTTGGCTGAAATATATCTTGCACTATTCAGGGTTAGGACTGGAGTCTTTATGAAGCAGCCCAAATCTGGTAGATAAATAGTTATACAGTATAAAGCTTCTGGCAGTGCCACGGGGTGGGGTGGGGTGGGGTGGATCAGAAGTGGTGTAGCCCACTGTCCCCCTTCATAACCAGCACCATCAGCTGAAATTAAAAAGTATTTATTCAATTTATTCAATTTATTCAATTTATTCAATTTATATACCGCCCATCCCAGGGGCTCTCAGTAGCTAGAACTGAGATCAAATTCGCTTGAAGGTTAATTTTTTTTGCTGTATTCTCCCCCTCCACTTGCAATTTTGATTAGAAGCTGTTAGGCACCACCATAAAGCAATGATAAACTCCAGCGCTTTGTTATCTCTGACGCGGAGTAAATGGTCCCCTCATTTGCAGTATTTTGGCTCTTGATCTATTTATCCATCTATCAAGCTATAACAAGGCATTAAGTCTGCTGCTGTTACGCGCTCACATATCATTTAGAGGCGGCCGTCCAGCGTCTGTGAATGCCAGCCTTGCAGATACCCCGTGATTGGGTGCTTGTCCCTTAATTGCCCCGACATGGGCTCAAGATCACTTGATGAGGGCGAGTTACCTCTTCACAGATGCAAACATCTCTCTTTTTGTTCTCAAATCAAGATCCTTTTAAAAAGTGGCAAAAAGGGAGGGCTTCCCCCTTCTGGTTCTTTTTCAAACTCCATTCATGCATGCAGCAGGGATTTTAAAGTGCACTGCTAACCGTGGGCAAATCTACACCCATGTGCCAATGTGCATCCGATGCACATTAGCTCCTCTGGGGCACCTGCTGGCTGTGCTGCTATAGGATATAACAGCAAAAACCACGTGATGTGCCTAACAACAATCACAACAATGTATTTAACACATAAATCACATTACACAGTAAAACACATATACACTAAAACAGCAATTCATAAAACTGATTCTACAACTCACATATGGAAAACCATTAATACGGTTGCTAAAATACAGGTACCATGGATTAATAAAGTGCTGGTGCTACAAATTGCTACATAAATTCATTGCACATTTAATTATTAAAGTTCAAGAGCATGGTAACAACTCAGCATATTCTATTTCACAGGTCCTGGAAAGCATCAGTCCAACAGTGAGTGAGAAGTTCCAGTGAAATAAAAGTCAATTCTTGTTGTGTATTATTTCATTTCTTGAAATAATTTATGAATTTATGTAGCAATTTTGTAGCATTAGTGTATATGTGTTTTACTGTGTAATGTGATTTGTGTGTTAAATACATTGTTGTGATTGTTGTTAGGCACGTCACGTGGTTTTTGCTGTTATATCCTATTGTTATACCACTTGATACTCTTCTTTTGCTGTGGCTGTACTGCTAGCCAGCATACAGAGGGAAATTCTAATGTGTTTTAGATGTGGAGGATTGTATATCAGATCCCAAATTCTCCTCCTCCCTGGGCTATGGTCTTTATGCTACCCCAAGAAAAGTCTGCTTAAACCAAATTAAAGTCATAGTGTAGACACACTCCGTGGTGTGGGATCAAGATGGAAATACCAACATGGCTGCATTTATAAGGGCTTTTCTTATATTTGCGTTATCTGGCCACTGCCACTATCCTGGAATTTATTTACACCTTTCTTTAAAAGAAAAAAGATGCCAAACCAGTGTAGGGAATGCTAACAACTTGAGGGAAATTGGCAGGTGAAGATTTTCAGGATGTAGAGGTAAATAAAATCACCTGGTAAATAACTTATTAAGCCTTGATTCATGGAGTAAGACTTTTTTCCCTCTAGGTTGTTGGTAACGCTAAACCATGGTGGTGTAGTAGGTTAAAGTGTTAGCCTGGGAAACCCAGGTTTGAATCCCCACTCTGCCATGGAAGCATGTTGGGTGACCCCGCTTTTCTTTGTGGTTCAGGGCGGCTTACACTAGCACATTAAAAATATTTACAGTTAAATCCAAAATAAAAAACAACAACCCCCAAATCTCCTCCTTAGAAGATACCTATCTATTCAAAAACTCTCAAAAGCACAGGCAAACAGACAGGCCCTACAGCGTCTTCTAACGATCTTCAAGATAGGAGCTCCAATAACCTCTTCAGGAAGCCCATTCACCAGAGCTGGGGAAATAATGAAAAAGGCCGGGTTCTGGGCAATGCCAGACTGGCCACCCTAAGAGATGGCTGCTTGAAGACCATCGCTGGCACATGACGACGTACTGAAGGACCTACCTCACAAGGTTGTTGGGAGGATAAAATGGAGAAGAGGAGAATGTCCCCATTAAGGAGGAAAATGAGGTAGAAATAAAGTATATAAATAAACAATTTGAGAGGATTGCTCTTATATGGTACTATCCTACAGTTACACCCTTAGAAGTCCGTAGAAGCCCATGGGCTTAGAATGGTATACCTCCACTTGGAATGTCAATGTCTGTTAGCTATATCTAACAATGGAGCTTCCATGCTTGGAGACCAAATTTATGAAACTACGACTGCTTTTCCAATGACAATTTACCAGCAGAGAAAAGTGACACATTAGATTATTCATCCTTAACTATTTTTTTTCAACGCGAACTGTATGGTGCCTGGCCATTTCCTAGTGCCTTATTTGTTCAGTGAAATAGGTGCGAACGCTGTTGTTAATTAAACTTGCCTTCTGGATACATGTAAAAAGAAATCCTCTCCAGGCTCACTAAGGAACTAGCATAAGCTGGCATTATCCACGAAGTTGCTGAACTGAATACACATTGCCACTGTTCCCATAAAATCTAGCTGAAAATGCACGGCTGTAGGAGGTTATTAATGGCTCAGAGGAAAACTCTAGCCCAGTCGAGTCTCCAGTGAGGTTATCACAGAAGAAAACAGGATTCAATCAAAATTAGTGGCAATCTACTCAGAGTGGGTATGGATATAGGGTTGCCAAACTCCAGGTGGGGACTGGAGGTCCCGTGGAACCACAACTCATCTCCACAGTGTAGAGCTCCGAGTCTCTCTACACAAGATGCCTCAACACATGTTAATCAAGTGTAGGGAGATGCAATGTTAGCCAGGAAGCGTAGTTTAAAAAGACAGAGCAGGAGGAGAGCGCTCCTCAGAGGGTTTGTTGACTTCATCTTCGCCTCCCCGAAGGTTCTGTCAATTTCACCTCTTCAGTCTAAAACTGTGTGGGATCGCAACCAGAGTGCAGCGAGGGATGGAAATGGGCTGGAGCTGCCTTCCAGAGCCAAGCTTGGACCTGGAGAGGTTCTAATGGGCTGAAGTTTCCCTTCTGGCATTTCACAGCCCCTCCACACAGCTCCAGTGTATAGCAAAGCCTTTGCTCTGCCGCCAGCCCTGTCTTTTTAAACTACCCTTCCCAGCTAACATAACATCTTGTGACATATGTTCTTCATGTGTCAGATGTCTCATGAAGAGAGACTCTCCCTGGAAAAGATAGCAGCTCTGGAGGGTAGGGTCTATGTCCCACTGAGTCCCTCCCCACACCAAATTCTGCCCTTCCCAGGCTCCACTCCCAAATTTCTAGGAATTTTCCAACCCAGACTTGGCAAGCCTATAATGGAAATCTACTGATATTAATGAATTGGCAAAGTAGGGTAAATAGTGTACATCAGCCTGTAAAGTCAGAACAGTTTCGTTTTTATATAGTGAGCTAACTATTGCAAGTTCCTATTGGGTCCAAGTCTCATAGTCTACATATGAATGGCAGTTCAGCAGCTGGATTGTCAACCTGACACATGATGAAAAATTTTAAAAAGAAAAGAATACATGTGCTTTCCTCTCAGCCCTGAGGAATCAGCCATAATTTGTCATATACGCATTTGAGATTAGGGGAGGAAGTTTCCAGGGAAATTCAGATTAAGACCTAATTAAGACCTAATTAGGACTAGGACTGCCATTCTACAGGTGGGGGTGGGGGAATTCCCTGGTCCCAGCCTCTGCCCCCTACTGCCACTCACCTGGCCGGTGGGGAGGGAAGGCCCTGGGGAATGGGCCTGGGAGGTAAAAAACATCCCAGGCTAGCACCCAGCAGGCACGCTCCCCACGGGTGTGATGACATCACTTCCTGGAGTGACGT
Organism: Eublepharis macularius; assembly: GCF_028583425.1. Taxonomy (NCBI): domain Eukaryota; kingdom Metazoa; phylum Chordata; class Lepidosauria; order Squamata; family Eublepharidae; genus Eublepharis; species Eublepharis macularius. The sequence continues at coordinate 16,528,518 of NC_072798.1, forward strand.
CATCATGCCCAATGGAGGACATGTTCCTGCCCTTCACAGGGACTCGGAAAAGGTGAGTGCCTGGTCTCCTGTCCCACTGGGAGGGTAAGGGAACTTGGCAACGCTACTGAGATTACAAGGCCCAGTTTTGAGGCCTCATAGCATTACCAAAACTTGGGGTGGGGGTGGAGGTTGGATCCAACCAGCTTTTCCACTGATGAGAAAGGAGGAAGTGGTCCTGCTGTGAATCATGGGATATGTATGACAAAAGTCATGTCATACATATGGGGACTGCATTACAATGGGAACTGCGTGGGATTGAATGAAAAAGCTGGCGGGATCCAATCCTTGGCAACTTTGTAATTGTTAGTAGCCCCCCCCCCCCCGTTTATTATGCCAAGGGCCTTGGCATAATCCGAGGCCCTAAAACTGTAGTTTATTAGACTTGGTCACAAATCCAAATCTGTTTCTAGGAGAAATGCTGTAACGCCCAGGCAACCTTGAGGTCTGAATACCTTTTGTTTTGGAAATGCAACCATAGCGTAGGGTTGCATCCTATTGCCTGATGCACCTAGACTCAGTGCAAAAGAGTACATGACTTCATATGTTACAGATTTTATGGGAGGGGGACCCATTAGTTACGTTGCAAGAGCTATAAAGCAGACTGGCTTGTAAAATATATATACAGAAGTGCATGCAAGCCCCTTTGTATCACATCTCCACAGAACATGTATTTGCTTCATTTTCTCCCGCCAGCATTATCATCAGGGCACAAATTTAAAATTCAGCATTGTCCCAGTTCTACAGCACTGATGTGTAATCAGGGTGTTCAGTAGCCACTCACTCATGTGTGAGAAAATCAAATAGTTCAGCGTCTTTGATCTCATCGCATTTCATCGGTTCTGTAATTTATCGGTCTGCTAAATGAAAGCGGCGCTGTAAGGTGGTTATGTTTTCCCCTCCTTCTCCTTTTCTCTCTGCAGCCCCTTTGAGTTACAATCTGTGCTTTTATTTATAATGAGCTCAGACAGCTGTTAAAAAGTTGCTTGGCAATTGTCATTACAGTTGGGGGTCATTTAGCTCTTCCTTTCCTACCCCCA